>NW_017259279.1:2107610-2187536 GCF_001594045.1 Atta colombica | reverse complement strand
TATATAAGTAAAGACATTTATCGTGTAATAATAAATAAAAAAATTACTTATCTATAAGAAATCTAATTACCTTAAATTGTAACTTAAATGATTAAAAAATTTTATATAATAAATCAAAATAAGTTTGTTAGCTTTATTTTCAGACGGTTTTTTTAAACAATATTTAGCCTCTTTTATCAGATTGTTTTTGGAGCGTATTTTATAAAAATTCGATACGACTGATTGAATATTCTCAGGCATGAAGCTAGCTTAGAATCTCTGACACGCATTTTTACAACACTCTACGTACAAGTACGACGAAGACGCGCTCTTGAAAATCCGAGGAAATGTATGACACATATGGGTGCATGTAGGTATATCCTTTCCCGCTCTTCGCATTCGGTGGAAGGATAGAAGAGAATGCAGAGGGAGAAAAGCGATTACGGTTATTTCTCGTGGGAGAACACGCGCTCTTCTCCTCCGTCCTCTCTGCTTTGCTGCCGTTGTTGCTAATGGATCACATCTCTGAATTTCCCTGACATTACGTCCCTCATGTAAGATTTAAAGCGGAGTCCGTCTCTCTGCCCATCGAGACTGTGTGAGCTAATCTCTACAACCTGAATACGATAATTCTCCTTCCAGTTTCATTTCCCATCCTCTACTTCATTCGAGCATATCTAATACACACATAATGTATTGGCAAATGTAATGTCGTAGAAATCCTTACTGTTTCTCCTTCGTGTTTGTGTAATTGGACTGAGTTTTCAAATTCTCAACTCTTTTTAAATTTTTTGAATATTTCTGAGCTTGAGGAGCTGCAACTAACTCAATTTTTCTTACGCCTAAAGAGTTTTTAGGATTTACTCGGTCTACAATTAATTTCCATAATTATATTAAAACATTAATATTTTTGAGTTTTTCCCCCCGAGTTTTTCTACCCCGAGTTTTAATATAGCAGGTATAATTGTTCAAATCATGACATATTTTGCACACTAATTCTCTCACTCAAAAAATCTCATTAACGAGATGGATTAATCCATGAGACCCAATCGTTTCACTCGCATTTCCCTTTTTCCCGCTTAAGTATATCACATGTACGGAAGGATATACGCTTATTCTTGCACTCTTTTGAAACATGCCTGTCAACAAAAAATTAATTAAGCATCACGCAAAATGGCAAATTGTGCGGCATTGCTTTCGCGGTGATGCGGATGAATAAAAAAAATAGCAAACCCTTAAGGCTGCTTAATTAAAATCGTTTAGACTAGCATTTAATTAAGACTGTGAAAAACCAAAATTAGTGGCTTGCATTTTCGAATTTGTTTTCATGCAACGAACCTTCATGCAACGAATTTCCTCCAGGATTTTTTGGCAGCAATTGCGTCTGTCCATCAACCCTAATCTTTACAATCCTGGAGATAACTCTCCCTTTCGTTTAACTTTCTCTCGGTCCCTTGCATTCTCGTATGAGTTACGTTTATAAAGGAAGAAAACAAGGTGTATTATAGCATTCTATATAATAGCAGCAGTAGAATACATAGAGAGCAATAAATCAAAAGTTGATCATAAATCGTGAAAAATGTCAATTTCTAATTTCTGATGAATTTTCGTCGACGAATGTCAATTTCTCTTTAAGGAATCTAAAAATTTAATTTTTTTCTTATATAGCACTTTCTGTGCGACTTTATAATTTTTTTATACAGCACGTCAGCATCTTGGACTTTTAACTCGTCTAATCTCTGGTTAACAGCAATTGGCAGCTAATTTAATATGAATATTGACAACTACATTGCTTTTTGGCATTTGCGACCTATTCCTAATCGGATCGGAAAACGTAGCTATTATTATATGACGAGTGCACATCCACTCGTCAGAAATAATATATCTTGTTTTCTTCTACTGTAAATTCTATTGTTCTCTCTTTGGCACTGAGAAGCCACACATGATATGTTACACTTAATGTAATCATGCTTGCTTCACATTTCTGAGATACGTCGAGTCTTTAGATGGAAATATCATCGTGCCAACTGAAAGTGAGTCATCGAAGTTCACAAAAATTAATTAAAACGCTCGCCGCAAACTTTACGTCGTTTTGAAGCGTCACTAAAATCCACGGTGCATCTCAAGCTCCTTATGCAATATTTAATTAAAAACGTTCTCTTCTTCCCGAAGCGACATGGGATTTTTCCTCAAATAACAATGTTGACGTTGATGAAAGATCATGTTAAAAACTAATTATTCAGTCCAAAAAAATTTTAATTATGAGATAATCCGCTTGATATTGTAAATTATTTTTAAAAATGAAGCTATCGATTTTGTCTTCAATATCACAATTATCTTAATTGAGAAACTAAAATACGAAATCAAAATCAATAATATCTTGGTATTATAAAACACAATGATAAACTATCTTCTATTAATACGAGACATACAAAAAGATACTTTAAGACATATATTATATATGATGCAAGAAAATAAAAAAAATTTCTTACTAAAACATCGATTTCGATATTCTGGCGATGAAATATTTCGCGTGAACCCATCTTCCCGTGGCCAGTTCCGATAATTGAATTCGCGAGCAATAGATTGCTCCAAATCCACCCTTGGCCATCCCTTCTCACGTACGATTACGTTTAAATATCGAAAGCACAGATCAGGAACCAAATACTGACGCTGTGAGGAGGGTGGTTCGAACGCGAGGCAAGTTCCCAGATTTGTTTCCCGACGGACGTCGCGCGTTGAGCCGACGGTAAGGCTTGTCGGATTTTCGGCTCTCTCGGGCGTTGTCCCGAGGGAGGAAGCCGCCCCGCGCCGTCGGGATGGCGGCGGGTTCGGGACGAGTTTCTGGCACTTTGCAGCTCAGCGTCTGTTGAATATTTGATTGTGAATGCCCCAACCCTGCCGCAACTTCCACATCGGTCGCCCCATGACTCAGTGACTTGACTGAATGATTGACTGGTGCATATCGCTCGAACAAGCTTTCCTTTTCGATTATATAAATTAATAAAGGGTTTTGTCGTAAAGCATTTGTTATTTCAAAAAGAAATATGTCTTATATATGTATGAAGCAATAAAAAATTTAAATGTGGATAAAATTGTTTTCAAACTCTTAAGAGATACGCGCGAGCTGCAAACTTGAACTCTGAAATGTGACACCGTTTACTTATTTATTGAAAAAGAAAAAAGTATTACATCTTAAACTTTACAAATTGTGTACTTTATAAATATATTGACAGTTTGTATGTTAAAAGCGATAGAATGTTGTAATGTCGTAAAATTTGTGTGCAATATGATTGAAATTTCTCTTAACGATCAAAATTTTATTGCGACCCTTGAATTAAATGCTAGAACAAATCAGTAAAACACAGTCTTCTGCTGCGTCGTGCGACTCTCCAATGAGCTTCGTCACTGCTCGAAGCTGATTAACTGTAGCCCATGCAAAATGTCCGCGCCACCCTCGCAACGAGACTGATCCTACTTTACCCTCTCGTGCACCCTTCTCAGCCGTCTGTTCTACTCCTTGTCCCGCCGCATCAAGTTCAATGAAACTATACAAACTACGGTAGCGGTGTTCTCAGAGAGATACCGAGTCCACCCCCCCCTGTCTGCAGGATAGATACGAAAGGGTGAGAGAAGTGAAAGGGACTTCACCTACGAGCAGAAAAGGAAACGGAAGCCAGGCATCGAGCTACGAAAAGGTGGCTCCGAAAGACGTGAGAGGCAATAGGTAGGAAGAAGGAGAGAGATGAAGAAGGAAAGAGGGAACAAGAAGGAGACTGATTAAAACGCCGCGGGAGTTCAGCATTTTCCTTTCACCATTGATTCCGTTTACTGGCGGCCGCGCTGGCGCCTCTTTCACTTATCTGTCAACACTTACGTCAGCCAAAGCTCTCGAATAATGAGTTCCTCGTTTCAAGTACGATCGCGAACGGAGTTGTGCAGGAATCAGGTGGATGAGAGAGGGAGAAGAGGTGTAGAGGGCTCGCGCGCGATCGGAGGTGCCGGTGAGATGAAAAAAGTTTTTGATCGAACCAAAAAGCGGCCTTTATTATCGGCGCCTTTTCCCTACCTCCTTCTTCTCCACGTTCCCATTTTCGTTTAGTGCCGAGTAACGCCGAGTATTTCCATGAGAACTTTTTGACTAACAAACACCCGACGAAGAGAACATCCCGTTCGCTCGACTTTGTTTGCCAAACAGGATGCTCCAAGGTGATGAATTGCTATCGAATCACGATTATTGCAAATTGTCGACGTATGAAATAGCTTATCTAACTAATGAAGTAATGATTGGCAAGTCTGAGGATTTTTGTATAGTGATGTATAATTTATTATAACACTTTTATTTACAAAGACATACACGTGTTTGTCATATGACGCAAAACTGTACGTAAGAAACAAATTTAAATAATATCCGACTAATTAACAAAAAACAATCTATATTAGCTTTTTTTGCATATAACATAAAGTAATTAAAATTTAAAATTAAAATTAAAAAACAAATTACTTAATAACATACCAAATTTTTTCCGAACATTTCTTGCCATTAGATAATTTGATTACATCTAGAAAAAGAGAAATTATAAAACTGTAATATCTTAAAAAAATCAAGACATAATAAAAATATATATTTTTTTAGTTATAAATCTTAAAGATCGAAAGAAATAAAGATGACTACAATGTTGCGAATTATTATTACACATAATTGACAATTCTTATCGATTGTTATTGGAAAGTTAGCGCAGACATAGCGGTGTAAATTTTACATGGAGAGTGCCACACGGTCTGCTGAATGTCTGCAACTAGTCGGATCACATACGTATCCCAACCACTTGGTGCGCAGTTCAACTAGTCTGGTTTGAAATACTCGCGTAGTTAGTCCTCCAAGTACGTAAGTGAATGCATATGCACACGTATGAACATACAAGTACTCTATCCTCATTAACATCTAACTTGCAACGACTTTCTCCCCTTCTAGAATTTTCCTCGATTGTATTCACTCGACGAGTGAATAAAGTTCTCTTATTCCCCTTATTTCACTCATAGCACTTGCAATAATTATGACCGAGAAAAAAACCTATCAAAAGCGAGTTAGTAATTATTTCGATGATCAAGATTTTTTTATAATAGTAACATTTAATATATATATAGAAACTGAACTGACGATAAAATATAGATGTAAATTTAAAGATTTGAAATTTGAAATGGAAATTTTCAAATTTTTAAAATACTAACTTTATTTGTGCGTGTGTTTAATAAAACAGTTTTCATGTAATATAACTATATTAGCATAATTGTTTAAAGATCACGCGAATAAAAGTTAATTATGAATTTTCTCCATAGATTAATGCTTTTTATAAATTCTGAGTACATCTGAAGAAATCTACTGAGTAGATTACAAAATAATAATAAAAATTTTATGTTTTTTTTAATTGTTTGTGTTTTATTTTAATTTATATTAAATAAAATTAAAACATATCATTGATTCATACACTAGAAAGCATTGAATGAATGGAGAGAGAGAGAGAGAGAAATAAGGCGTAACCAAAATCTAGTCAAACAGGCAATTCCTTTGATTCACTTTCTTGTGATGTCTGGTGGAAAATAACACGATTCTTTTTTCGATAAAAATCGCCAAGTCAGGCAATCACTAGGATGCAATCGAGATTGAAATGGCAACGAAGGTCTCTGTGGGTTTTTCAACTTGCGACATTGAGATCCAATCGCAAGAGAAAGATATCATATAAATCCAGAAAGTGGAAGTGACAAATGTTATCCGAATCCTAATGCAGGACGATTAATTTGATCGAAATCATTAAAATAAGCTGTGTGTAGGTACATGCGATGCATACAAAGTTTTACACTATGATAAATTAAGGGATATTTTTATTTGTATAAAAATTTCTATTGTTAATATTTAACTTTTTTTAATAAGAATTATTTTTGTATTATATTTTCTTACGGATATATATTCAATCACAACAGTGTGTTTTTAGTATCAGGAGTGAGATAATTAGATATAGTGAATATCTTTAATGACGGTTCTTATGAATCTTAATAATTAAATTTAATTAATCTTAAAAACTAATTATCAAGAATACATTAACAGCCGATAATATAAGAAATAAGACATTTTTGATCCAATACAAAAGGAGATCAAGATATAAATTGTCTTGGTTTCATCAATTTATTTATTTCTTTTATTAGAAATAGAATCTCTTATCGTTGTTTTGAATGTTATTATTAATTATAATTCGTAATTGCATAGCAAAGAGTTTTGAAAGTAATGATACAGGAGCACGTGCAATTATTTGAGGGCGACCATGCAATAACCAAATAAGTTAGATTTTAATTGAGACATCAGAGTTTTGACGTATTTATGATAATACAGTGTATATAAATAGTTGTGGATTTTATACAGAAAATAGAATTTAATATTTCAGCTTTGCGAAACAGAGTTTGTTTGACGGAATAAGGTCGGATAAAATAAAGTGAAGTTGACCAATTGGGAGAGGAAAATACATGTATATGAAAATACAATATAGCGGTCAACAAATTTATTTCACGTTTAGCCCGTTGACAATTTCTCTTTTATCTTGCCGAAATTGAAATCGCAAATATATCCGAGGGTCAGAATGTAGTTTCAATCGCACTACAATCGCGTACAGAAAGGTCTTTTTGTATATATCGTATAGTGCCAGTCAGTTTTAGCGATTTATTTAATTTCCAAAATGTCTGTGCAAATAATTAAAATATATGCAGTTACAAACATCCCGCGGACACACGTAATTGCTTTTCGGCCTATCCATGATAATATATGTATTATTGTGACCTACGTGGAATTTCAACCTATTACTTATTTAATTATTCACATTGGCCGAGCACACGGCGTGCGTTTCTCTATTTGAACGACCTATATCCGAAACGAGTTACTGAATGCTCCGAGCATTGCCATAATTCAAGCGAATTGCAATCGATTACACAGTTAACTAATGATAGTATTTCTGGAAAATTAGAGGCAATAACAAGAATGACTAATAAAATTGAAAATAAGAGATAAGCGAGAAAATGTAGTCATAACTATCGTGCATAATTGATAATTTGTAACATACTTGTATATGCGCGATGCAATTACTCGATTATTTTATGTATGATTTAATCTTTGGCGACAATTTTGTGCCCAATTATACTCGAGTAATCATTCGTTTGCTAACATTCATGAAATGAACATATTTTTCTCATTTATTCTCACATTCTCGAATCATGTTTTTTAACGGGTACAACCTTCTCGATTTCCAACGAATCATTCTTCAATTCAAACCTACTGCGATCGCAACTATGCTTCTTCACTCCTCATTCGCTCTCTTTCCCTCGGTGACATCTGGCGACTCGAAATTAGCGTAAAAATTATTCGTCACAGACCGAATTTTTTGGAGCTGGCTTCAACTTCGAGCAGCGTACGAGAAGACGAGGGGAGGCAGACGTGCATTGTGCATTGTCGTCGGATAAACGGGATGAAGAGACCGTTCCCTCGGGTGAGGCTTTCCGGCTAGGTCTACCTTTTTGGTTTACCTGCATGGATACGCCGCTCCCATATCGCGCATTCAATGCGCGGGATCCCGGAGGGTGGACCGCGTGTGCGCAAGGAACCGTAAAGCGGTACTAATTTCTCGAGGAGGGGTAAAAAGCGGCCGAGGACCGGCTCTACGCCGCTACGTTGGAAATGAGATTTCCCGAGGAGGATGTCGCCTCTGCACTCCGCTGTCACTGCGAGTTCTTAAGATAAAGAACGACCGCATCTGGCTCATCGCGTTCTTCGGGGGGGCCCCATCAGGACAGGAAAGTCTCGTGAAAGGGGTGGTAAAAGAGAAGAGACGAAGAACCTCCGTGTACCATCGCGCCGTGCCGCTGTGGAAACGTCCTAATAAAATCAAGCGAATTAATCTAATCTCACGTAGGATCCCTCGGGCCGCGGTACAAAGGACCGGCGCCCCGAGCCGGGTAATTCAATATGATTCGACAAACAGTTTAACGGAGATTACGCTGAGTGTAACTGAGCGGAAGTAATTGGCTCTGCCGTTTCTCCTCGTCCATGTCCTCCTCTCTTCCTCTACCGCGGCATGTCCTCGGAGACACGATTTCTACCTACCGATTACCGCCCAGAGGGACGGCTTATGGCGTAAAAATAGGGGCTCGTTTCTACTTCTTTCTCGGAGTGTAATGGAAGCTTAATGGACGCGGCGGTTGATCCTTTAGCTGTTCACATAACGGAATCAAACTGAGTATTTGTAAAGAAATTTTGAGTTCTTTAAAATTTCCTCGCGCTTTGGAAGCTAAATAGAAGCTTGTTCGATCGTATAATTTTTTAAATTCGGATTTATATAAATTGGTACAATAGAAAAACATCTCGGTTAACGCGCAGCATTTCATGTAAAGGAGAATGAGAAAATTATAAACGCGGAGTAAATGCAACGATGCAATACAGAGTAATAACTTATTTTTTATATTCAGCGATAGTCCAAGATAGGCTTAGTGACACACTATAACACACAATCATAGAAAGTACACAGCTGTTTCAGATAAATACATTATATATTTTGATATAAGGGACAAGTACAAATATCTGAAGGAAAAGTTAAACAAAACCTATTTTTAATTAATTGTAGAAATCTTTATTTGTTGATTATTTGGTTTTAAATTGCAATAATTACATTTAAATATTATCAATATATATTATCAATATATATTATCAATATAAATTATAATTTTAAATTAAAAAACAAAACCTATGCAACACATTGCTTCTGCGTGCGATGAGAGATTTGTAATGACAATAGCTTTGTTTTTTTGTTAAAAATTATAATTTTTTTTAATACATAAATGTTAATTATTATAATTTAAAGCCACATAACTCGAGTTTCTTTTTTGTAAAAAGAGTAAAAAAAAATTTCTGCAATTGATAAATAATCAACTTTATTTAACGTTTTTCTTAAATGTTTGCAGTTCTCATTTTTTCTGACATGCATGGTGGATTTTATCCAAAGTAAGACAAATTTAAATTTAGCTTGCAGTTCTTCGAGCTCATTTTATTAAGAGTACGAATGAAAATTTGCGAAAACTCATTATCCCGAAAATTATTGTCGATACCGCGAGTACGTTGTCATAAAGTAATTTCTAAGCTGCCGCAAGTAGACATTCGCATAATTAGCATCTATGCAAATTGTTCTTCGCTTCGTTCTAACGTTGCATGTCATAGCCCGCGGCTACGTCTTGAGGAAGTTTCCTAATGTGAATGGTGAACAGTAATCTCGGGTGAAATTTCTATTCGACCTATTCGAGGCGGTTGCCTCGTGGTAAACGCGAATTTATTTGCGAATAAACCAACGGCAATTTTGCAAAGGATGCCATAGTGATTCTAAATATTTCTTCATAAAAATTTCTTCTCAGGAGAAATACTAAAACAACATACCGCTTTGCTACCAGGAGCTACTGCCCTCTAGAAAGCGATATTCTCATTGTAGAGCGCTTGTTTGTCGTTGAGAAAAACGCACGTTTCAGACGTGTTTTCTGAAAATTTCATATTTTATTTCACCAAACATGAAAAATTACGTGTACATAGCAAAATTAAAAAATAGCAATATTAAAAAAAAAACAAGAGAATTATGAACCAAGTTGGATATTTAATACTAAATTTTTATAAATAATGAGTCGTTATCTAAAACATACTTTTCTATCCCAATCGAGTCATTTTTAATGTTAATAAACTAAATTTTTTTTTTCAATTTTTAATGAATAATAAGGATCGTATAAAATACTCGCTTTTGTAAAAATTAATTATTCCATAATTTATTATTCTCTGCAATAAGTAGAGACAAAATCTAGAGGCGATATCACAATCCACAAAAAAATTGTGGTCGTTATTGATAATTAATGTAAACAGTATTAAAGTCAGCCCAATTTTTTGTCAGTATGCAAATTTTGTACAACCATACAAACGCTTTTTATATGTAGTCTTACAAAAAGTTAAACTGATAACTATTGTTAGTAATATGTCTAATCGATTATATCGAAATATCATCACAAAAAATTCCTCAAATTTAATATAAGTAATCGAGAGATCTTGTAACTGAAGAACTCAGAAAAAAAAAATATAACTTATAAAATTTTTGATGGTAGAAACATATAATAAAATAAATGATACGTGGCGGAAACTGAACAAAACAAGATTGTAATAGATGATTATAATAGCAAATATCAATTTTTATTAGAATTTCGGTTTGATAAGAATTGCAGTGATAATAGTAGTAATTTTTAATCCATCGAGGAACACATTTCATGACGGTGGACAAAATGCAAAAACATCTCAGAAGCAAGAATACATATTGGTGCTCTTTGACTTTTATAAATTATTCCGCTCATTGACCTTCGTGAGTTAGGTGGTCCCGATTAGAACGCTGTAAATTCTAATCTCTCGACAGGAGACCGGTTGCTCTTTCCCACTTTAGCGTTCCCTGCCGCACCTCCTCTATCTTTTTAATTAGACGTTCGGGCGCTCGAGCAATAAATAAGAACGCGGGAGAAATTCTGGGCGCTAATAAGGAATTTAACTTGGCACTGTAGGTAAATCTTGATGGAGAACACCACGGAGATAGAACCGAATATTGAGTAGCTAAAATTTAAACCGAATACATTATATTAGATGTATATGTATTTTATTACCTTATATTACTATTATTTTTTGTACAATATTTTTATATTATATAAAATTATTATAAGTCGAACTTCTTCGAACTAAAAGAACTTGGAATTTTCTGTACTTTTATTTGGAATTTAACATAACACTGTAAATAAATCTGGTGAAGAACACCGTAAAGATGAAGTCAAATATTGAGTACAAGATAAAATACAAATTACATATTATATTAAACATATAGTTTTTATACCATTTTATTTTATATCATTTTATTTTGTATAATATTTTTATACTGTATAAAATAATGATAAGTCGCATTTTTTTTAAATTAAAAGAACGTGATATTATGTAGTGGTGAAACTAAATGGAAATTTCTCTACTTTTACTAATAGATGATAAACGACAGAAATGCATAAATCACGGCGCGAAGAGAAGCGTAAATAGAGATCGTTGCAAAGAATAAACAGAATATTAAAAAATATCTGTGTTGGAAGAAGAGCTATAAGCGAGACGACGTCTGGATTTATGCGAACCTCTTGCCAAGACATTATAAAGTCGCAACAGGACGATGACGTCCATGGACAGGAAAAAATCGAAAAGAGAAAGAGATAGAGAGGGGGCGTCGCGGAAGAGGTTGCGGACGCCACAAACGAGGTAGAAATTAATGCGAACTTCAGGGAAGAGCCGGGACAAAGCTCCCAAGGAACGAAGAAGACCCCGGCGAAAGGGCCGAGGGCAAACTCTCGCAAAGGACGACGATGAGACGGAAGAGGTAAAGAAGGGGACGAACGTGGTGTGGAGCAGGTGTATGTAGACGAGACTGGAAGCTGAAAGATGGAGGGACTGCGGCGGCAGGCGATGGCGTGGTCGGCTGATTAACTTTTTCGCGTTTTTTGATCCTCATAAATTATGTAGGTACACGACGACGGAAGGTTCGCTGCGGGCGTTAAGGGGCTCGGGTTCTTTCCGGACGAGCGAGACGGAAGGGAGTGAGGAGGGCATGGAAATCCCGCGTATATTCACGATATATACGATGAGCGAAAAAGAAGTACGCGCGCATGTTTCATGAGTTCCTCTCATCATGAACTCTCTTGGTTCGTGATCACGCCATGTTTTTAATGTCTTCATCGGTGCTTTGAACTTGCGAGAATCTATAGTTTTACTTGTGTTTTGAATATTTTTGTTGCGTAAAGAAAATTGCATTGGAATTTTATATAAAATTTTGATTCCTTGTACACTTTTTTGTCTTATTATATTGAGAGTTTTCCTATAATTTAAAAGAAAATTTAATTTTTTTATTTAATGGACCGATTTTTTCTTACAATTATTTTAATGGGTGTTCTTTAGTTTTTTCTAAATTTTTTATTATTCTACTATTTATATAGATCAAAAGATGTGTTTACATTTTTTTGTATTACTATTAGTAATCGAAATACAAAGACAAGGCACTCTTCTGCATTTACACTACACGAATATATGAAATGTTTGCGTTAAAATTATAATAACAAGTGAATTATTTCTTTTTCATCGGGGTGTGCTACTGAATTAGCAAGATTTCTCGAGGGATACTGATTACGGAATGCACAATGGCCTTTTGATCAGCCTTCATATTCTTTACGACACATAGGATTGAATTATTTTCTTCTCTTCGTTGTCACCGCCGTTGTCGTCGGCATCGTCGTTGTCATTGCCATTTTCGTTGTCGTCGCCATCGTCACGACAACCATTCCTCGCGCCATGTAAGCAACGAATTATCCAGAAAACAGAAAACGTCCTGCAGGACGCGACCTGGTTAAAAAAATGAAGTGTTCCAACCGCGGCTTCCAACGTCTCGACTAATTCAATGGTTTCTAACACACAACGCAAGGCGGCAGCAACATGGATACCTTGCTGTACGAACATCTTTCCGGTAGCGTCGAGGTGTAGTCGTGTTACAGCAAACTCGTAACTCTGTCGGGAGATACGCGGAGAAGAAGTCAAAGGAATTACGAACGGATTAAATTTTCTTGGACATTTGCATCATGGCAAGCTGGGAATTTTTTAAAAACAAACCTGTCTTCATTGATTATTGCTTGCAAATACACGAAGAAATTGATATTTTGTGCGTGTAACCAATTATTAAATTTTCGTATTATCTTAATCGCCATATTTGGAATGCAAATTGAAACATCAAGCAACAGTAAAGCGGACATGTTACGGGATATAAAATTTCCATACGAATGCGCAGATAGTACCGAAAGAACGATATTGGATTAGCAAACGCGATCTCATTACATGAAACACTCATTTCATATAAATATCACTCTGTTACGATCCGTAACAAGATACAATGCGATATTTTAAAGAGGCACGATTGGCCTCTTTTGGACGTCAGCAGGAAACGACACATATAAGAAGCAATCTGGGGACCATTTCAAAACGTCTGTATTACGAGCTCCGAGATTTTGTGGTAATATTCAGGATGTCGCGCGAACTTTCTGGCTTTGATCGATACATTGTTGCCCATATACTTCCAAGATGCAAAAGATTTATATTTATTAATATTTTCTTCGTGAAATGCCACTCGGATCATCTCCGCATTCTTTCGATTTTTGGTCGAAAAATATTCGCGGTTCTTGCCTTTAAAAGAATTCATGGACATAAAGTTTAAGCGCATCTTTCTTAAATCAATGAAATTGTGATATATTATTATTTGTCACGCCTTCGAAAAAATGTGAATTCAATCTTATTAATTTTTAGATATGTACATACAAAAAATAATAACAAGATAAACTCATTTTTATGTTAATAATGATATTATTTATTTAATTATACATTAAATAAAAAATGTAAATTAAATCTTATTAATTTTTAGATATATTTGAGATTTAATAGCAAGATAATTTAATTTCTTAAAATATCTCTGAGTATTTTGACTAATTAAGAGAGTCGATATTACAATTTCTTTTATGATATGTGTGAGACTCGTAAAAAAATACTTTTTTCATTAGATCGGCTTATCACTCGATGTGATAAGTTATGCGCGGACGTGTTATCTTTTTAGTATTAATATTTATATGGCCCGCGAGGATACAAGAGTACCGTTTTTGTGCTGCGATACGTCTGGCATTCCTGGCCTCCGGGAGTAATAGACACGAGAAATATTACCAGAAAAACCGGAGAAACAAATGCACGCGCAAACGAGAAACTTTAAAGACTTTTGTATAAAAAAGAAGAATCATATCCTATAAAGAAATCGGCGGAAATAATTAAAAAAGGATAGGTAGCTATTTTATTTATACATTTACCAATTTATAGATACGTGGGTTTATTAATTAACGTTTCATGTCGACTCAAAGAATATCGTATTATTCCCACATGATTAACTGACGAAGCGGAAAGGAAGAGATGTCGAAGTTATCAACACGTCAACGCGAAGTACAAAGTTGGCGGATGAGTATTTCCCGTATCTAGAACGTTCAATGTTCCGTTATAGAAATACGGGATGATGTGTAACTGTTTCAAATTATTATATGAAATACGCGAATACCACAAATAAATGCGGAGAAGTGAATGAAGGAGACGCCGGCCGCCGGAAGAGAATTGTGATAATTTTGACTGCGTCTGAGTTTGTTCAGTTTCGACTGAGTCCCTAGGAAGCACGGTTATACTTTGCCTTTCCATTAACGGCGTCTCGAGTTTCGTAGGGCTCACTCTTCTCCATTTGCGAACGACGGGAAGTCTTCTGTGTTCTCCGGAAAAATGAAGAAAATACGGCATCATCTTTGTGACTCGATTTGATGGAGTGTTTGATAGTCGAGTTCCGTATCTCAGATCTTCGTTTATCGAGATGATTTTAGAACACTACGATAAAATATACTCTCTGGGCGGATATATTATCTCTTGGTAGTTCAATCCTCCATTCTTTGAGCCTCCCTTGGACCGTAAATTCTTATGAACATTCTTATATGAATCGCAAGTGTGAATACTCGACTTTGTCCGGTTTTTATCGGTAATGCGAATTTCTGCGTGAGTAACGGATGCTCTTGAGAAGGAGGGAAAAAAGGAACAAAAAATGCAAGTGGCGTGCAAGAGAGGAATATTTACGCGGGCTATGCGAAAACGCTAATGCAGGCTCACTCCGATAGCCGGAATAACTCATGTTTACCTGGGCTACGAATCACACGTCCTACGAGCAAACTTACCGGAAGTTATGCGTTTATTGCTGGAGTTACGTGCATGGATGCGAGCGTTGCATGTTCGGCCAATCGTTGAAAATACGCGTATCGTACCTCCATGGGAGGAAAAAATCGAAATGCTTTATTGATCGACAAGACGCCAGTCGGAGGTCGATGATGTACATTTACGCCGAGTTTCGCGAACCTCCCGAATGATGTACTCGCGAAGCGACGTTGCCGATACTTTCAGGAACTTCTCGTAGCAGTCTTCATACTTATCTATTGCAATAGCTGAGATAAAATATGTACCATTTATTCGTGTATTTTTTATTCTATGTTATATTCAATTTTATGTGTATTTATATATCGAAGAACGTTTACATTTATAAAGATCGATCAAATCGAAATCTTTTCTATTTGAAGCAAATAATTTTCGCGGAAAATTTCGAGAAAAATAAAAGCGCACAATTTTTTTTTCAAATTAATGCAGTTTAATTATTTTTTTATATATGATTCATCGCGAGTTATTCATTATGCGTGTAAAATCGATGTTAAGCCTGAAGCATAATGGAAATTCATTAGCAATGTCGATATTTCAAACATCGCCCCAAGCTTACATTTATTTATTACAAGAGGCTGATAACTCCTGGCAAATGCCAAACCGCGTATCGATATTTATTGTTGTGTATATGCGAACACATTGTTTGTCACCGGGAGCTTCGACTTCGCATAAGTCATCAGCGCGACACCGCCATCGACGGATTTATCATTCGAGTTATGCGTCATTGTTCCCATGGCGGGGCAGTCGACGACATAATGCCGCGGTACGATATAATGAAAGGAATGTAGGCGCAGCTATTGTTGTAACCCTATCATATATACGGTGTATCACAGGAATCGAATTTTTTCAATTTAGTCCAAAAATAACTATTTCTTATGAATAACTTTATCAATTAATTTATTTTTTCCATTGCGATTTTATAATCTTTAATCTTAAATAGTTTAAGAATTCACCTTTAAATATAATTTTTATGACAACAAAGCTAGATTAATTAATTGTCTATATCTTGGAATTTTCAGATGATTGCAACTGAGGTCTTCGTTCATCCCAACTCGGATTCTACTAGCTGCTCGGTGAGTTTGAATCATCTTGTATGTAATCTGACATATACATACATATATATATATATATATACATATACATATATACACACACACATATATACGTCTATGGGATTGCCAAGTCTGTAATTTGACCCGTAATCCGTCCGCTGTCTACCATTTGCTTTTGTAAAGCCAGTCGTGAATCAAGTCGAGCCAGGTATATGGATAGTGATAGGCCGTGAACGGTATAGCTCTCTTATTTTTGGACGTGTTCGCATGGAATAATATAACGACGATTTTAACTGACTGAATTGACCGCTTGAAGAAAAATTGGTTATCTGTTCAATTCAATTTAGACTCCTCATTTGGGAAATATGACTTAAACGTATAAGTAAAAAAAGTCAATTGCACATGTTATGAAAATAACATAATTATGCACATGAATTGAAAAATTAGATCTTCAAGAAAAAGTTCCAAATAAAATTTAAATCGTCCGAAATTTTAATGAGCTAAAAATACAAAAATATTAAATAATCACATATTTATTAAATCTTTTCAAATTCTATTATCAAAATAAGTAAAAATTGTCTATCTCGCGAATTCCATGAATTATTTGCAATCGAATTTTATATTCTCCTCTTCAATTATATGAAGAATTTTGTATTAAAATATACGTCCGTACTATCTTCGTACTTGACAAATCCTGGAGGGTAGGTATTCACAACGCTTCGTCAAGTTAGTCGTGTAGAGAGCAGCTTCTTTCGAAACAAAAATATACAAAACGTATCAGAGAGACTGAGGGACACGCTCGACGAAATCTCTCGCGGAACAGGACATGCCTGTGCGTGTTTGCTGATCCGGAGTACTCGAGCATGACCATGAAGAGAGGGACGCAAAAGCCGGTAGCGCGACAAAAGGTACGACAGCTTAAGTTGCTAGGCCCGGAGTCTCGGAAAGGAATCTATGTCTTTGGACACAAATAGTTGTGACAGATGCCGGGTTATGTAAACAGGCCTCGATGATACCGAGCATTGTGTCACCGCGATCCGAGGAGAAAGACACACTCGGTCGACCATTTAAGCGACTACAATAGCCGGGATTTACGAAATAAGCGGGTACGTAAGCACGTCTTCTCGTCAGGATCGGTCGCCGTTTCGTGGTGTATTCCAAATAGTCTCCTTACGACTGTTGTATTACCTACGTGGTGAGAAAACCAATAATATAATATTCTGATGAAATAGTCTGATAAAATATTTAAATAGTATGATACAGAATCGAATTTACCAAAAACGATAAGAATAAGAAGAATAAGAATAACTCTGGAACTTTTGAAAAAGAAAAGACTTAATCATTCACATAGGTTAGATCTATAAATTTTTTGCAATTTTCGATATTTAAAATTATTGGATTTTGAATTTATAGGTTTTGTATTTCTTCTAAGTTTGTTTTGAATTAGAAATTTATAATCTTTGATCTAATTAGACTAGGTTAAACAAATAATCAATTTACAATAGATATATTTTATGAATATTTGTTATATATATATTTCATGAATACATCGAACTCTCTAATAGCTTTCAAATCGCGCGACAGTCCCATGTAATCTCTAAAGCTGTTCGAGCTATGTCTACCCTAAATATCTACCCCGACCCTGAGCTTCACTTTCGCTGTCGGGGCACATCCATCCGCAGTCTACGCATATTGGAGACATGCAGGCTTCAATCCTCTTCCATCTTTCGTCTCTTTCACCTGAACAATTTTAGAGTCACGACGCTCACGGGAGAATGAGCTTCGCGTGAATGACAATCGCTATCGATTCGCTCGATCTCTCCCGAATATTTTAACCGAAACCGTTTTCACTGACTGTGGAGAATAGAACGTAGAATTTTGGCTCTTCACTTCGCCAAAATAACTTCGAACTTCAACTTGGTTCACCAATGCGTACGATCCCCAGTATTTGCCCTTCTTCTCTCTTTCTTTATCTTTCCAAATCTGCGCTATTGAACTACTATTGAATACTTTATTATTCTCCAAGGTCGATTACGACTAAAAATTATTCCACCTTATGTTTGTGTATACGAGAATTTATGCAGGAAGAATAATTTTACTGAGATGTCTAAAAATTTTACTATAAATCTGAAAATAATTTTGTTGGACTAGCAAAATAATTATGTAGGATGCTCAAGATGATTGCTAAAATGTCAAAATTTTTCGTGGTATTGCTCATCGTATTTGAGTCTTCTACATGATTATTTTGATGGTTCAAAAAAATTATTTTCAGATCTGTGTTTGTGTAAATTTTTAAATATTTCAGGAAAATCGTTATTTCCGTGCATAGAAAACAATAAAGTGGTTTTTTATTCTTGCAATATCTTAACTTTTTTTCTCATAAACACTTGCTTACGATATGCTATCATAGTATACTATATATAGATTATCTTTTATTATCTAGATAAATTCTCAATCATCTACGATATTAAGATATGATGAAGGGGGTGAGATTAACGGCTCATTGTGTTTCGAATATAGCTGAACAAGATGGAAGAATGACCGGTTAAACGACCGTTTGGACTCGGGAAGGTTTTCGAAAGAGTTAGTCTTTCAAATTTAAATCGGATCTATGATTCTACGAATACGGATTTGAGCCGGGTGACACGACGTAATTCTCTTCGATACCTGACCAAAGACGGTTACGGTTGTGGCGGGTTTCGATATCATCGTGGACCTCCTGCGGATTAACGTGGGTCAGTGCGGCTATTATTGAGAAATTAATGCGGCTTTCATATGTCTTCCGGTGTCGGACAGTGTTCGAACTCGATTCTCAAGCTGCAACGATATGTGACGGTTGCGAGCAGTTGTGTATTACGTGACGCTTGGTTAAACGGAGTGAATAAATTTGGAAAAGAAATTTTTGCTTTCATCCATAAAACACTGAGCTATCGAATTCTCTTATAGAGAGGACTCTTATAGAGTTTCTGATACATAACAAATAGAATCAATTTGATAAACTTAATTAAAAGGATTAATCAAATTTGTACATATTATATGCATTATATATTTTTAAACTTCATTTTTAGTTACAATGATGAGGTATATATTTTTTGTTCACAGTTAATGTATTCTTCGTCTTACAGATCGAACTATTGTGTGTTGCGAATGCCTGATAAAACGAATTATCCTCGCGCGTATTCACAGATGTTTATTAATCGGTCAGACGGCTGGGCACCCCGCGGACCCTTTCGAGCGTAATGACCAGTGTTCGAATGTAGCATCCGAAAATTAGTATGGTTTTCGTACGGTGCGATATATACCACGGATGCGCGTTCTCCAATCTGTTCGGGTTAAAAGCCCGCGTCCAGCATCGCCGCGGGCGGTACACACGGCAATATATCCTTTTACGTTCCGGCGTAGCCACGTGTGTTCTCGAGAAGATCGGGGAATGCCATTGTGGATCGGACTCACCCGCTCTCTCCCTCTTTCTCTTTCTCCGATCACAATGCGCGATTCACGTAACACCAGCATTCATAGTCAAACGTACCTGCGGCATGAGTAAGTGAGCGAGCATCGCGGTTTCCCGCCGTTTCTCGATGTGCGAGTCACGATGTGATATCCCGATGCAACAAACCCCCTTCGGAAGTCTCCTCTCTCTCTCTCTCTCTCTCTCTCTCTCTCTCTCTCTCTCTCCTCCCCCCCTCTGCCCTCCGTCCTCCGCTCTGCCCTTTCGTCGTTCTAACACCTGCAAGGATTCGCACGGTAGGTGGCTGCTACACGGTCATTTATATACATACATCTACTGCATATATTGCATCGCACGCCGACGACTGTGTCGCGTTTGTATATGTCAGGACTCGGGTCCAGGTTGGGATGGCGGTGTCCAGGTCGGGTTCAGGCTGGCTGGTACATGCATATTACAACATCGCGCGCGCTGGGTGACGGCGCTGGGCGGACGCGCAGTGCACCGGGTGCCGTGATTTATCTCGGTTCTCGGTTCACGCTCTCGCCAAAATGACGCTCCTCGGTGGTTTATATTTGGAAAAAAACACGGGTCATCGTCGCGCGCGATGAGGTGTGCGCGCCGGTTTTTATTTCGCTCGTTTTATGAATAATGGATGACGGCGGCGCGGCGGCCCGCGAGCGCATAATCTTCTTTGTGTGTTAATGCGACTGTAATTCTGCGCGCGGTATGCCGATGAACGTCCGGGATGTTTCTACGATTTACAGCGTACCGGTTGAGTTGAAAGTATTCAAATCTAGGATGCTAGTAACAATAATGTCTCGTTCATAATGATAAAATTTTTTTTTACATGGTTAATACTAAATAGGATTTAAAGTATTGTTATTTAAATAATAAAATAATAAAAGCCACAAATAAATCCAAAAATAAATATTGAAATAATTGTATTACACGAAAAGAACAGTTTTGTCAAAGTTTAAAAATTTAGCTAGATGTATATGTGAAAATAATTTTATTAAACCATCAAAATAATTATGTAGGACGTTCAAGCTGATTGTTAGAATGTCAAAACTTTTTATAACATTGCTCATTATGCTTGAGCGTAATTATATAATTGTTTTGGTAGTTCATTAAAATTATTTTCAAATCCAACTAAATTTTTGAATACTTCAGCAAAATCGTTCTTTCTATGTAGCTGCAAAATGATTAATATTTTCACCAAAAAATCACAGAGATTGGATATAGACTTCAATCGATTATAATTAAAATTTGATGGCAAATTTGATATATTTCCATTATATAAAAAATATGATTTTTATCGCAAAATTAATCGTAAATTCGGCAATTTCTACAATAGCCACTTTATTGATTCTGAATAATCCTCTTCATCTCGACTAATATTTGCTTTATTTTCTGTGAATTTCTGTTATATTACAGCAATGAAGACGCACATTCGTTGAGTAAATTCGTCGACAGAGTGGTTGCATTGTTTCGACGCGGTTGATGCGCAATGCGAGGATAACAATGGTTTAGGCGGGAACGGTCTGTTTGCGTGGTGGTATTAATTAAAATTGGAGCCCCAAGGTCTTCCGGTTTTCAAGGCATTTCTTCGCTCTTAGGAAGCGGCACGGTTCGCTCTCGTACTGCAAACGCACTCGCGCTCTTTCTCTTTCGACGTCGGCAACAAAGGATTATGGGTAGAACTGTGTTATTCTTCCGCTATACGGGTCCATTGTGCGCGGACATTTTAATTGAAATCCGAGCTATTTTCATTTTCCGCGAAACGGAGGCCGCGCCGCGCCGTCGGTTTTAATATTAATTGCCGCTTTGATCGTTCGCGATAAAGCGAGCGTTGCTATCTGAATTTTAACGTACACATGCACGTCTAAAATATGCGTTAATAAATATATATAAGTATGCATTAGCTGAAAACTTGAAAGATAAGTGCAAGCTGCAGATAAACGCTCGCACATTGTATCTGCATGAAAGCATTTGTGTAAAAAAATCGAGGTTAAGATACAAGATACATATATTAAATGTATTTAGCTATGTGGAATATGATAGAACTCTTGCCATTTGTTCCGCTCATCTCGCGTTTCAATTTGATGCTAATTTGTCTCTATATAGAGAATCTCTCATCCCATTGATCAAATGCCATTTTTTTCTAAAATCTTTTCTAATTTCTATTGACAACACTCAGAGAAAAGCTTCGATTGTGCTTCGATTAAAGAAATTTTTTTATACGGTTAAAGAAAAAATTTCTTTGATTTGTGAAAAAATTTCTTTGATTTAAACTTATTATTTCTTAAAATCATATAAAATTTATTTGATTTAAAGAAATTATGTTCGAATCCAAGAAATCATGATTTGAACGTCATTTCTTGGATTCGAACATAATTTTTTTTAATCAAATAAATTTTATATGATTTTAAGAAATACACGTAATGTTTAAATCAAAGAAATTTTTTCTTTAACCGTATAACAAAAAAAATTTCTTTAAATCGAAGCAACTTTTTCTCTGGGTGTGAAGGTTCTCCTCTTACTACTAATTAGATTTATATTTATATTTTAAGATTTGTAAACAATAGAAATGTCGTTAGTATAGCGGAGACACCCGGTATTAAAGTTATTGTAGCATCACGTTTCTTCCGTTTAACTGCAGTCGACTTAAAAAACGCCACACACTTCCGTAAACCCTGTCCATCTCTCAACTTAATGGCGACAAAAAGCAAACGTCGCGCAGCTGGAGGTTTCTGCCGAACGAAATCTATGGGGCGCGACGAATATGTTCGGGGCCATTTGGCCCTGAGGAAATCCATGCCGCAGCGAATTCCCGCGCCCTTTCCGCGATTTTAGCGTGAAGACCGCGATCCCGTTCTACTTGTGACCGAACGCGCGGTCGGTCGACACGGAGTTGGACACGGAGCGCCAGTTTTCAATGCGATTAACGCCTGCCTTCGGTCGTCCCTTGCCTTATACCGGGAACAATGGCTGAGACCCGTGTTATGCACGCTCTTTGCAATCCGAAGACCGACCTTACCGATGCAAGGCGACGTTGCATTTCTTCGAGGTAATCCAAACCGAGATCTCTCGCAGTGATCTCGCGATCGAATAAATCGACTACCTACCGACTCTTGAAATCGATCAGGGAGAACGTTCGGAAGGTGTAATGCTTCACAGCGCGAAGAAGATTGTTGGTATTGTTCATCAGAAGTTAATCCATTAACGCCGATTGATGCTGTGTGCCCACCTTCGTCGTTTATTTACGGATAAACGTAGCATAGTTACGATGTAATAATACCATTGTGATATTTATTTTACGGAATAATTTAATGCTGGAAATTTGGCGCTGGATATAAATTTTTTTTTGTGGTGAAATAAAGAGAGAAATTCTTTTATCAAACAATATAAGTCGCGTTTATCACTATTGTATAAAGGGATGAAAATGTTATAATTTATCAAAGTCTGCCGTTTAATTCATTCTGAAAAATCAATAAATTGTGGGTTATCATCTTTTAGCTCGTTTTGAAAAAACGGAAACTTGCCAGCTACATTCTTTTCACTAATTTTTATAACAATCATCTATCAGTTATTATCTTTTAATTTATCTTTTGTAAAAAAAAATTAAATTTTACAGCATTTGTAGCTTATCGATTATAAATAAAAGCTAAATTTTGGCAATAATATCGCTAGACGATTAAAGCTTAACTCATTAACAATTGAGAGAGAAATTACAATTAATAATTAAGAAATAACATTTTCCACTTTTTTTTTATACTTTATTAGTGAATTTCATTTTAGATAAAGGAAAACTATAGAAAATTCTTCACAAATACTTAAGCTGACTTTTCTTTGTGTCGATTATTTTTACTTATTTCCGTTTTGGCGTAAACGAGAACCATTTGATCATTGATCAAAGAAATCGCAGTCTTGTTGAAATTTTACCTTTGTCATGTTTATCTTATTTATGCGATGGTCAATCGAGTCCTAATCCGTTTTTTGATCAAGACCGGATATTCCGCGTACGTGATCACTCGCGGAGAAGCTTCTGATTTCCAAAGCTTCCACGGGAATTTCCGGGCGCGAGAGGAAGTTTACTTCGGCAAGCGTTGACGGAACGAAATTGCAGGGCCGAGGGGGCCCTCACCATTTCGGATTCGGGCACTGAACACTGTACGTGGTTATCGGCGCTTCCAGACCAGTTGGCCGACAACCGCCGATTGTACGTGTACGTATATGCCACCCAAGTCTCGCAATAAGAACTCGGAATTCACCAATGACACACGTAGCGCGGAAATAGATACGGGCAAAGGGTATCGGAGTTGAGAGGAGATCGTCTTTGAGCTTGTGATCTTTTTGCGTTCTCTGTAAAAAGATTAACTCATTTTACGTGATCCATATATTGGCGTTTGATTTCTGACTTACGCGTGACTTGATTTCCATATGTTTCTATAATTTATAAAAGTTGTATAGAGTTATATTTTCAATATTTTTATTTAATTTAGAAAATTAATAAACAAGAATATTTTTGTCATAATATTTCTATATTATGAAATAATATATTATGTAATAATATATTTTTGTAATAATTATGTAATAATTCGTTTTAATTTTTGTAATCCATTATGTAATAATTTTCTTATAATGTTTAATATAATATATTAAAGACGAAGAAGATAAAGAAGGTAATCATGGCACAAGAGGGGGAGGAGACTGTAGTTTTTCTCTATATTTTAAACAAATATAATTAACATTGCTTAGACGGATTATGCTTAATGAGTATTTGCAAGGAATTAATTTTAGAAAAGAAGAAAGAGTTGGAGGTGAACGTTGTAGAAAAATTTTCTAAGAATCTAAGATGGCTAATGTCATACATTAAAATTTTTCCAATTCTAAGAATTAGTTTACAATTTTAAGAGAAAAACATAGTAAATTACGTGTGATTTACTTGCTAGTAATTAATTAAAAACAATAAAATGAAACAAGTCTAATAATCCATATCCCTCTCCCCTCAAATTTCAACTCTAATTTGGCCTCCTTCCCGAAACAAAATCCTGGCTACGCCCTAGCGCTAATAATGTTAGGTATCACACAATTTTCGTCTACCTGTTTAGTGCTGCAATCTTGCGGGAAGCCAAAGAAATACCTTTTCCCTTGTTTGGAAGTTGCTTCAATGGTTCATCAATATTTACAGTCGCGTTTCATATTAAAATTATTCTAGCACGAATATTTTTATGTCTATCAGTAAAAAAGAGAATTATTTATCATTGACAATATATAATAAACTATGAAATAATAATAAAAGATATGTTAATATTGATATTATTATTAGATACTTTAAAAACGTAGGAGTATAAGAAAATAATTTCGATCATCTTTTACAAGTCAAAACGTGACATCGTGACAAATGCTTAATGGCGACGTTACGTTTCGCGTGAGTTTCGCACAATGCAATGCGAAAGAGAAACGGGATCGTTTCCGAGAGCCATCACGACGAGACATAAAGGTCGATCTTGTGCACGACCGTGCCATGGCCTACATTGCATTATGCATTTATAGCGTTTCGTCGTAGTGGACCGACATTCATCCATTCGGTATGTAATAATGCCGAGCTCTCTTCTTGCTCGTCTTTTTTCTCGGCCTCGTGCACGCTTGTGTGCAATACGCAGCCACTTTCGAGAAGTTCGCATTTTCGTCGGCCATTGAATAGCCGCGTCACCCTGCCACAAAACCACATCGCGACGAAATGGGACAGGAATCGAGCGGGCCGACGATCATCATGGGAATACATAAGTGTGCTGTATATTTATGCGTCACAGAGTTTATTCGTCCGCGATTTGTATTTCGTGGCCCTTTCGATGATTGAATCGAATTCTTGAGCTTTCGAAAGTATCCGTATTGTTTTTCTGTAAAAGGAAAATCAAATATTAAAATAATTTTAAATGATGAATAGATTTTATCTTTCAAACCTTGTTTTTCTATTGCATACTATTAGATTATCCTTTGTCGTAATTGCAACTGCCACAGTGAAATCACGGTTTTTCCGACTGGAAAAAAAAGATTTGTTAAAACAACTAAAAATTTCACTGATTTATCAAATGTACAATCGTAATATACGAGCAATTAGTTTTTTTATGTTAAAGTTGCAAAGTGTATAGCTGAATAAAATTAGCGTTTATAGGTCACATTTATTGTAATCACATTTATTGTAAAACAAATTTATTAATATAACAAAGATAATAACTTTCTATAAAAATCATTCCAAAATATTGATCAAAATTTTTAACAAATATATTAAAGTGGTGCACACTTTTGCTGCTGTAATAAAGAAAACTTATTACATTAACAGTTTTTATTATATGCTAATAAAGAATTAGCTAAATTAGCGTACTGATAATTGTTTACAGATATAATTTCTTTGAATCATCAAATCTTCTCAGTTATAGATGTTGAACTCGCATAGTAAGCTGTAGGTTTGCTGAATTTATTTTTTTCCACGGAACAGACGAGATACGATTCTATCTAATTTAGCTTCTGCCGGTGTTAATGAAACGCGAACAGCGGCAAATGGCATCGATCGCGAACGGATTCCCTGGCCGAGGAAATTATTCCCTTGTACGGCGAATTCCATTAGGCGCACCCTTCGATTAAGCGGACGGATCGATCGACGCAAATATGCTGCGTAAACAACGCTCGGATTTGCCTCTCTCTTCAGATGAGGAAATTCACGGGATCCCTTTGAGAAGACCTGTCAACGCCTAGTGCCGCTCGACCGACCAGCGCGAGATCAAATTTCCTATTTCATGACGGCGATCCCTTCGCCGTCGTCGAAGACCGACGGCGATCATCGAAATCGAAACCCCGGATTCGTCGGTCTTGCGGGCACTCATTAATGTCAACAGCTCGCGGGGGCGACCGGCTGTTTGCGTATTTGCGAATATCGTGCCTCCCGATGAGATTTGAGATTTGCAATAGTCCTTGCTCGATGGTTTCCGATAAGCAAGAGATGATCACAATCTTGGACTGCTATCGCAGCCTTAGATAAACAGAAACGATTTATCTTATTTAATTGAAGGAAGAAGCTTTGTAATCAACGCAGACTTCTCTCTGCCCTCTAAAAGGTTTTATACTTATCCTATCTTTTAATTAATTTAAATATATCGAAAGAGGAATGATTTCTTAAGTAAATATATCGGAAAGATTGAGAGGACTTTAGAAATGTGAATATAAGCTGTACTATAAAAAAGAAACTAGAAATTTTGCAAAAGGAAAAATACTTTTTGTTAAATATTAATATAGTGATATTACGTTATAGGTATTATATTTACATGTTTTATTATTTACAATTGGTTACAATTAAGAAATTTGTAGGCATACATGTTTTATAGTGTTGCTTAAAAAAGTAGAAAAGATTAATTTTACTCTAACCCCACATAATACATAACGTGTATTAAGATCAATCTTGATTTTCTGAAGTGATTTCGATGAAAGAAGCAAGCATGGATATTATCTTTCTTAGCGCGAATTCTGTGCGAGATTCCCGATAAGCAACATCGTTGACAATGTGACACGACTGTCAGCCAGCTTTTGGCGTTCAGAGAGTTCCTCCTCGTGTGTACACTTGAGACCGCCAATCATGCTGATTGTCCTGATTGTATCCGTGAGCCGTTTGCTCGCCGAGTCCTACTACGTTCCATAATTATATTAGCTTTGAGGGATTGGCATTCAAGGACCTCTCGCGTCCACTGCACCACTCTCTGCCACCCTCTACTACCTTCCACCCTTCCGCGCGTAGTTCATCGGTCGTGTCTGACTCATTAGCGATACTATGTACAAACAGAACAATTGAAGGAAACTCGACAGTCCGAAATTCATTGTGCATTAGTATTTAAAAATTGCTACCTATATATTAGATGTAGTAAAAAGAAATCCATTATTTTTCCATTCAATTTCATGCAAAAATAATGGATTTCTTTTTACCTAATAATATGGAATATCTAAAAATTTAGCCAAATTCTCCTAGATATACTGGTCTGAAGATAATTTTTGTTGAATCATAAAAATAATTATTCAGGACGTTCAAACCGGTTACTAGAATATTAAAATTTTTTGCTCATCATACTTGAGCTCATCATATACAACATAATTATTAATAATCCAACAAAATTATTTTCAGATTTGAAAACTATTAAACACAGACTAGAAAAAAATATTTTATTCTATAAAAATTTTGCTGTAATAACAAAAATTTGGTTTCCAATAAAATCATTTTCTGATTTTAAATTTAGTATTTATTCGACAACAGTATTTAGTATTTATTAAATTTTTTGATGCCTTAATGGAATCATCCTTTTCGTGCATACATTATGGATTAATTATTTTGCATTATATATTATAAAAAGAGAGTCAGTATCTTTATAATATAATCTTGATTTTTAGTCATGAATGATCTTTTCGACTTTTTATATTTTTTGTCGTAAGTTCTAACATTCACTTGAATTAATAATTTCAAACATATTCAAACAGTCGTAATGCATAAAAATAATATAGACTATAAATATCTTATAAATATCTAATATTTTATGAATATTTGATATATATTTGTTTGATATATATTGAAACATCGCATTCGATTTTCCATTTCAATTTTGATGAAATATGAAATTAACATTTGTTCGCAACAACGGAAAGAACTGGGACACACGAAGCAATGTAGCGACACGTGACAGGCACATAAGTTGCTATTTGCCGCTTGTATATACCCAGCGGGTCGAGGGAATCCCTAACACCGAGGACATGGATGGAAATTGGCAATCGTCGGTATATTCTGTTTACAGGTGGACAATAGCGAATAATCAGTTCGCGTAATGGAATAGGTACCGAATTCTCTGCGATGGCTTGCTAAGGGGAAAAGGCGATGATGGAGGGGCAATGAGAAGGAGGAGGGGGGGGGGGGAAGTAGATAGACTGCACAGGGTCAGATACGTAACCTGACATATAGATAGACGTAAAGGGCGCGATGCCAAATACGTGTAAGGATCTCGTATGTGCAGGGCATGTTATTACAGCGTGTCTCTCCATCCTATCTCGAGTTCGCACGGCCCTTTAGTCTGTAATCGGACCGACCATGAAGAGCGCGGATCGCGACAGTTCGCTCTTGATTGGTTAATATGATTGGTTTGTTTTTCATTTTCTCGATGGAGAAAATGAAAGCGCATACTTGTTGATTTAGGTCTATTTATAGAGTAAAATATCTATATAGTGCAATATATATATATATATATATATATATATATATATCGTAGATGAGATTTTCGTAGAAATTGGTTATTATATATATTGTATTTGTACATATTGTATTGAATTGCAATTACTTTCTTTTATTCTTTTATATTCTTTTATTACATATTTAAGTGTTATAATATTATGATTCGATTATTGTTGTATATAAATAATTTATTCGTAAAATTATATCTAGCTTTGCAAATGCATGAGAAGAACGATTTTGTTAAAGTATCTAAAAATTTAATTAGATGTTGATTTGAAAATAATTTTGCTCAATCATCAATAAAATCAATGAAAATAATTATGCAGGATGCTTAAATTGATTGATAAGTATCATAGTTTTTGCAGCATTATTCGTTATATTGTACAATAAAATAATTTTAGATCTGTATCTAATTAAACGTCGTTTTGATTTCTAAGTAACATATGTAGTATTTCATTATTCAAAAGTTTTATGAAACCATAATGGAAACCATAATGTTGTATTAAATTTTATTCAATGATTGTCTCTCAGTGCATCTTTCGACGGAAAGTTTGGCGAGCAACGACGCGAAGTGTTCGTCCTCTTTCTTCTTCCTCTTGCTTGAAATAACGAATTAACGTACTTAAGCGAAGAACAGCGCGAGTTCTCATTAGCGACGAGGAGGGCGAGGAGCGGGGGACGAATAGAGTGCATCAACTTCTTCGGTACGTAAGTTGTCTTCGCGTGCCCTTTTAATTACTGTGGGCGGGGGCGCCGGTGGATGGTGTATCGTGCAGAGACGGGTAAGCGGTACGTGCATTTGCATTTTCCGGAAGGGCCGTTTAGAAGTTACTCTCCGCGACGTCGCGTCGCCCGGAAGCGGCAGTGCGGTTATTTAATGAATAAAAGGAGAAACAAGGAGGATCGGAGAGGAGGAAGTGAACGAGTTGACAACGCGATTGAGAGAAGGGGGATCGGTGTTGCGGGGGTAAGATGTGGAATTGTATTTTAATAGAGGCATTACGGGATGCTCGCCGTTTTGTTTCGAAAATACTCGGTTTCTTCTTTATATCCATATCTGAATTTATCTTGATCTTCTTCAGCTTTTGCATCATTTATGATGCATGAACATAAATTCGTTTCTCAATCTATCCAAAATTTGAATATTATTTTCTCATTTTAATCCGTTAGATAGAGATTTATATTAAGTATTTTTATTATAACTGTATTGTAATGAAGCCTATTCTACTCTCTTACTTTTTGTTCATATTCTCTTATAGTCACGATTGACAAACAACATATAATAAGAGAGCATGTTATATATGTTGCGAAATATATGTTTTCATACTACAATGTAAATTGCTATGTACATATTATAAAAATTTATAATACAATATAAAAATTAATATAGAGAAAATAATAATTAATTATTAAAAAAATTAATATAAATTAAAATATTTAATTAATATAAATAGAAGAAGGAATAAAGATGAATGAAGTAACAAATTACGAAAGCTGTAAAGTATTATTTAAGGATATTTTTTGTTTACAGAAGTTCCAGATTAGTGCAATAAAATATTTTTACACTGAGAAAAAAAGTCAAAATATTCGGAAGCAATATTATTTGTGATTTATTATGTTTTTTTCTATATTTATTGGTTATATAGAAATTTGATAACGAACATTTGTGTGTAATATATCTCTTTTTCTATTAATTTAAAATATCTCTTTTTCTATTAATGTAAAAAAATAAAATAGACGGCTTATTTACTAAGAATAGAAATTTATTTTGCTGTATTTAAATAAGAATTTATTTCAGTGAAAGAAATATTATATCTCAAATAAATTTTTAAATATCTTTTTTTCAGTGTAAAATTTTTAATGATAAGTAGAAAATATAAAAAGTTCTTCATTCAGTGTTGAATGACGATATATGGTATTTATGTACATGATAATACTAGATAAATGACATAGTTAAAATATGTATGCGTCATTTTCTTGTTTAAAGGATACGTGATGTAAACGAATAGACAAAATGTTCTTAACATTTCTTTTGAAGTTGGAATTTCTTCATGGTAGAGTAAAGCAAAATCAGTGATGGTTATTAGCAGGAATATCAAAGTTCCATCAGAGAAATAACTGTTGCAAAGGTCCCGCTGCGGCGGCTTGATGCGGGAAATTGCAAGATTTAATAAGACATTTAAGACGGAAATTCTCATTGAACGAGATACAGAGAGAGAGAGAGAGAGAGAGAGAGAGAGAGAGAGAGAGAGAGAGAGAGAGAGAGAAAGAGAGAGACAAGCGCATGTTCGCGAACTCGCTCGCCTGGAAGAAGCTTCTTTTACTGGGGAAACTCTGAGAGAGACGTGCGTGTCCGCGAGTGACGTTCGCGGTATATTTCCTTTGAGACGAACTTTTGACGAACAGATTCGTGGATGTATCCGTACTCTCGTCGAGCAAATCTGCGAAACTTGCATATCCTTATCCTTACGTCTAGTCATCTGAAAGGAGACATGTTTCAGTGTCCGTCGTATACGGTTTAAAATTTTACGCTGATTTTTTTAAATTAGAGCTATCTAAATATACGTGATTCTTTATAATTATATGCATCTTTTCGTATATCTTGAAATTTGAAGATAATATATTTTTTATATAAAAAATACAGACTTAAAAGAGAGAGTGCGCGAATCATATGGGTGAACGTCCAGTTCAGAAACACATGTGAGTTTCAACTATTTGAACGCAATTACGCCGCTGAGAGCGTGCACCATCAGGGGTTTTGCCGTTAAATATCTTCCTAGGTATTAGCATTAACATCCCGTTGATAAATTTGGCAATTAGAGACACTTTTCTGCACCGTTATAATTACATATGTCGTTTGCCGTTGGCTGAGATTCAAAACTCAATTCGCAGAAAATTGCACTTTCCCGTCACATCTCCGGGGATGCTAAGGAGTGAATAAGAAATGAAGGATGATGATATATGAAGCATGACGAGTAATATCCGTTCTACATAGCTCGTTGCGGAGTTACTAATTTTTTATGCGACCTACATGTAGTAATGTAGCTATTAATTTCAAGTTTAGTTTAGTACTAGCGTCACTTCAATCTTAAGTCTAGATCCACAACCTTGCTTTAAAAGACCATAAACCATAAGTCATACATTTGTAAATGACGATATATCGGCCAGAGAACTTATGCTTTTGGTAAGAGTTAGGTTTTGCTCGATTTAAGTCTGACGGTTCACTTAAGACTAAAGATTGCGCAAATGCAGTTTAAAGACAAAAGATATAAATGTCACTTAACTCTCTTTCTGCTTATAGCTTAAGGCTTTTAAAATAAGATTGTGAACCAAGACTAATTCTTTTTAGAGACATGCGATATACGCTGTCTTTCAGCGTGAATTTTATTTGATCTAGTTGATTGTAGTTTTTTTCTTATAAATTTTATATGGGATTTTTTTTAAATAATTAATTTTGAAACATAATAAATGCACTATTATAGATATTAAAATTGTATATTATATACATTATTTAATCGTAAAAAAAAGATATTTTAAATATCAACGATCGTATTATACATTGCAAAATATTGATTTTTTTAAATCATCGATATCAGGTTAGTATTTGAATTATATATTTTTTCTATCTTCGGATCATTAATCATAAATATTGCATACACATATATATAATTTTGTAAATGTTTATGTAAATGTTCTGTACAGAATTTACTACATTTCTATTATATGAATTTTTTGAGTAATCTCAAATCGATTCTTTAATAAAAATGCCGATAGATTAATAGAAAGAATTGTTTTATAAAATATTTTTCGCAGATTTTGTTCTTAAAATCGATATTAATGACGAGGAAAGAATATTGCAGCACGCTGTTGAAAAGTGAACGTTTCTTTTTAAAACGAGAGAATTTATTGCGGAAAAATTGATGATTTTTTTTGCCGAAGACTACAAATAAAGGGTAAAGTCCCTGTAAAAGGCTTCAGGGATTCAATTTTTATCTCTGGTCATTCTATCCAGGAAGTTTCGCTAGCTTCGGTCGATTTATCGTTCTGCACCGTAACTTTCGTTATCCGTGGATACCTTGGTATATTTCCGTCGCTTCCTTCCATTCCTTCTCTTTTCCTTAACCGGGAATATCTATTGTTGCTGAGAAAAACATTTAAGCGTGAGTACATAGGACTTTCAGGATGAAACTTTGATCCACCTCGCAAGCGTCCATAAAGAGACTCAGTCGATGGAATTTCAGCTTTTTCGTGGTCGAACGGGTGTCGCGTAAACATCGGGAAGTGGAGTACGAAAGAAAGAAAGAGAAAGAGCAAGAGAACGGCGAACGTCTGTGGAATTGTGACTTACTATCGATTTCGTGTCGGAACTGATTTACCGCGATCACCAACGCCGTTGGTTCGAATGGTCCCCGCGATTCACCTTTGTAGGGAAAAATTCCACGGCCGACGACGAATGGAATGCGATTGGTTCGGTTTAGTCGGTTTTTATTATCCCCGTCGTAATAGCGAAAGTCGATGAAACACAAAACTTGTGATGTCGATCACATATCGCGCAAAAAGATGATAAGAATAATACATAAATTATTAAATTTTTTATTAACCCTTCGTAGGTACACTAAGCCTTTTTTAGGGGGGTGAAATGTTGCTCATAAATGTCTTGTCACAAATTGCAATTTTTATTAAATAAATTGGATTTTAACATTTGAGTTAAATAACTGTTTGGCAATTAACGTAACAAATGAAGAGTACTTCTAAATTTTTCTAAATTTTTTGAAAGCCTAGAAAAATAAAAAGATTTGGGCTGAACAAAAAAGACATAGAGTACCTATGGAATAAGTAAGAATATGTGTGCTTATATGAAGTTCAGTAATAGTGCAGCATAGCAAACTATATTATTTCATAATTTTACAGTGTTTGTCCGGCCATTCGTCCGTTGGATTGTCCGTCTGAAATATTTCTCAAAAACATCTTAATTTTTTCATATTCCGTTTTCGGCAGTAGATATTTAAGGATCTTAGCTTTAAGGTGAAGAATAAATCATATTATAAGAAGATCAAGATTTTCAGTCAAGGGCAAAGAGAAGAAGAATTTAAAATAATTTTATAAGAGATTATAATATAATATCATACTTTTTTTTAAGTTCTTCCAAGAGTTAAAACTTTTTTGTTGAACTTACAATTAGTTACATTTATTATTGTACATTACATTAGTTTCAAAGGATTTATTTCAATTCTGTAATAACAACGCAAAGAGAATTATATTTTTTAATGGTGACTATTTAAATGGTGGATTTAAATTAATATTCATTCTATTATGTAGACTTATATTATATAGACAAATACTTAATTTTTTTAGGTTGTATAATATTTGTGGAAACATTATCGTTACTTTTTATTTGCGATCAGTATCCCTTTTAAAAGAGAAATAATTCTGTAAATAATTAAATGCATAAGCACGCTGATGGAACTTCGATAATATTTTTTAATAGCATTATCGCATTTATACTCATTATTCGCGAGAAGCGTGGGAAATAAAAGACAGTCATGCTTACAGATCGATATCCGTGTCTATATCGCAGCGGAATCGCTGCGTCGGTTTAATTGAGTGGCCAACCGGTCGGCGCGTGTTCGATTGGAGAAAGGGTTGCTGCGGGAATCGTGGTGGTGTGCGGCATACCGGGAATTGCCCGACTGGGAATTCAATTAATGGCCGCGCGCGTCTTTCGGCCACGCCGCGCCACGTTGCACCGCGTTACGTCCGCGATGCATCGGTCTGGTAGTCGGAGCCAGCCTTAAGGGGGCATGCCAGCATGAAGGGGGTTTCGGTAACGTGTTTCGGTTCGCGGTGTAGCAGAGGGTGCCGCGAATCTTGCAGCTATATCTCGCATAACTATCCATCCATTTGCGAACAGCCGCATACGAAAACGATCCGGAAACCGTGCCTCCTTCCGCTGGATTCCGCCGTTTCCTCTGGCAATAAGTTATCAGACAGATCACGCGATCCCGGCATCTCTCGGATGCTGAACGTCCTGCGAATTTTGTTCGGGAGCATAGCGAATGCGTGAGTTTACGATCCCGTAGTACGCATGCAGTCGAGAAATGTTTGATTCGATTTATTGCAGTCGAACTTCTCGACATTGCAAGCGATGCAGCAAAGTGTAGTTGCTTACGTAATTACGAGTTTTCGGTGTTCAAAGTACTTTCATTTGTTATATAGTAAGAAAGAATACTTCGATTGAGAATAATCTACAATAAAATTATTTGTTGCTCCAATTTAAATCAGTCGTATTTGACATGATTTAATACGGAAATCCAATACTGATCACATCCAAACGTTTTTTTTATTGAGAAAATTGATGTATATTTAGAATTTCAGTCATTTTTCAGAGTGTTTACTACTTGAAAAAATCTGAAACAACCTGGAATTTACAGAGAATTTTTTTATCCTTGAAAATCAGGAATTCTCGTAAAATTTTTGGAATTTTACTGTTAAATTTAAATTCCGTCTCTTTTTTAAAACATTGTTTCTTTAATCATTTTTTTCTGGTAATGCAAAATATTGACAATCAATTAGTAATATAAGTATACGGCATCCGCGTATATGTATATATATATTCTTGTGTAACTAAATTGTAAAAATAAAAAAATTATAAAAAATAAAAAATCAAGATCATGGTAGTAGAAGCCAATAATATTCTGCAGAATAAAGTAGCTGATATTATTTTGTACTGCATTTTTTTATATATATACTATCCTACAGATCGCAGCTCTAATTTTAGAAAATGATAGAATTTTCAATATACCTATAATTTATTTACGTTGCTTGCACTTCAATTTATTTTAAAAATTGCACAAAGAATTTCTCTAATCTTAGATGGAATTTTAAAAATATCTCGAAAATCCAGAAAAAAGTTTTCATGGAATCTTTTTTACAAAATTTCAGTAAACAGTTTTCTGGTATTTATGTTCGTAACTGGATTGTTTGCAATGCACAAATTTTTATTTCGAAAATGCAATTACATCATGCCAAAATCAAATTAAATTAAATATTTGCAAATTTCTAAAGAATACATACACATGAGACTCACGTTAGTTACTAAATGTTGAACATTATTCGATTTCAGCAAAGGAGCTGAAATATTTTTAATAAGTTAGAAATTAGACATGTATTCCGAGTTTTGCGCGGAACAAGAATAATACGAATTCTCGATCCCGGCAAATAGAATCGAGGATCTCGAGAGAACAATTTCTCCAATCTTTCGACTCGTTCTTAATGCGCATCTTTATCCCGTGAGAGAAAATATTAGAGATCGGGCAGATGTATGCGACCCGAGAAAATCCTCGTTGATAATCGGCACAAGGCGATTTTCCCTTTATTTTTCTCGATTACGAAAACAATCTCCGTCTATTTTCTATCCCTCTTCTCGCGACGAATAGCCACGGACGAATGCGCGGAAAGAAATAATATCGGGATGATATTTAACTTTCCTTCACCATCAAAATAACAACGATAGATTAGCACGAAATCAAGTAGCATATTCTTTCGCTGCTTAATTAGTTTTTCTATATGGTGACTTCGCGTAAGTTCACTGTGGAACAAGAGTTATATGTTTATTTATTTATTTATTTTTTTAACAAAAGGTGCTAAAAACTTGTAAGCAAGCGACGTAAGCTGCTTGATCCGACTTTCGCTCAAGCTCCGTCGCATTTTTTTGTGGTCGGGACGAAGGATCGCCGTTAATCTAGTTAAAGCGGTCAAACGCCGTCGGAATAAATCAATAATGGAGCTTTCAACTGCGAACGGATAATATTTGCACCCACTGTCTATCCTTCCCTCATCCCCTTTGCCATCAACTCGGTGCTCTTATTTCGTCGAGTAACGATGTATTTAGCTGGCAGTATCGCGAGTATGACGAATTTTTCATTGTATGGAACGACGTTTCGCGATATTACAATTTCGAATGAATTACAATGGACGATGAGCGACGCGCTGATAATTGTAGAAGGATGCATACGTGATGGTAATAATAGTAATAATAATAATAATAATAATAATAATAATAATAATAATAAATAATTAAGCTTCTGCTGCTCCGATCGGTTCTCTCGTTAAAATCTGAATAAATAATTTCTGTTTTATTGACGCGTGGATAAAAGCGCAGCAATTTGTGGCACACTATTGATTTATTTATTAAAATTTTATTTTATCTTTGTTTCTCTCTTTCCGTACAGAATTCCATCAATGCTATAGTAGCACGTATACGCGATACTAAAATATATATTCGTGTCATTAACTATGATGTATTATTCGATATGAAATAATAGATATTTCATTTATTTTTGAAGATTTCAAACGAGAGAAATCTTACTCCTCATGCTTGAAAGGTCAGGATTGCTTTATTAGTCCGTATTGATTTCTTCTATATTAAACAAAATAATTTAACAATTATTTTTATAAAGTTAACTGTCTATTGTATTGACTCCTGCTAGTCTGTTCAGATTTACTATACAATTTCTTTTGATTAATATGATTAAAAATTAAAAAAAATATTTTTTCACAGAAAAAATATTTTATTAGATGTGGGAAAAAGTTCGTTTTTCCCGTTAGATGTAATGGGAAAAACCCCACGAACTTTTTTCAATAACTTTTTCCATCTAATATATTAACAGACGAAGTTATCGAATATCTGAGAAAGAATTTTTTGAATAAAATATCAATAAGGAAATAAGTTACATTTTGAGTCAAACAGACATAAATAGACAGGATTAATTGTATGTTTAACTTACAGATAGAATTACTTATCACTATAGGGAATAATATTTGCTTATATCGCAAGTATTGATGTCGTCTCGGATTTGAAGCTCCTGATCGAACGGCCGCAAGCGAATTTTTATCTGGCGTATAATAAATCGACTTTACGTCTACTCTCGACATAGTAAGAATTTTCCGATTCGAGAAGCCTCGTTCACAATGCCGCGCGCATTTCCAGATAAGAGAATCTTAAAACCCTTGTCGCACATTGCCCGGGGCTAGTTCGACCGTCGGCCAACATGCCCGCGCGATCTCTGCTCTTAAATCATGCGGAAGAACTCTTTTACCAGAACTTACGAACCGTCCGATACATTTTAAACGTTGCAAATATCAGCGATTATCGAACAAGAAAATTTCGCCCAATGGCGAAGCATCCGTCGTTTCAATAATGCCCGTCGTCATCTATAAATTCGGGAACGCGAATAGGAAAAAATTCCTGATGAGTACATGAATTTATTCAGGGACTCATCAGGAATCATATGATAAATTTATCGTAAAAAAATTGAACAAAAATCTCAACAGTCGTATATAAGCATTTAAATCGCTTAGGCCGATAGTCACCCGAGTTCACAAATCGATTTGAAGTCGACTGATTTTTAGGATCGTTTGATTTGATATTTACTAGATTTTCTATTGATCTTCGAAAGAAGGCCATATATTAGGTATCGAAGGAGCAAAGACAACATATAATATATTTTGTTATTTTTAATTTCCATATGTGCCAAAATATAAATTAATTTTTTTTTAGTACTTTAAAGTAAAGAACCTCTATATAATAATGTATAATATGCATTAGTAAATAATAAAATAAATTTGAGTTAAGTTTAATACATTTAATCAAGTTAAATTTAACTTCATTATTCTGGTTTAATACTAAGATATTGATAAAATAGTGACCTATAGAAAATATTAAAAATAATTCAAATTAAATATAATTTGACATTATGAAGTTAGCAGTGAATATTGAGTGATTTAAATTACTTAGCTTAATTTAAATTTTATTTATAACAAGTTTTAATAGATTTGTTAAAAGAAATTGATCATTTTTCCGATAAGTTTGAATTTAGTTTGAAATCAGAGATGCTGCAAGAATAATCTTATTAAATCTCATTTATAATTACATTTTAATAAAAATTTTTTATGGAAAGATATGTAAAATACTTTTATTAATTTAATTTTTTATTTGTTGCAATGATCTTCTTAATAATCAAAATTAAAATACCGAACTTTTTTGGATAGATATTTTCTCTCATTAAAATGAAGATTTTTTTTTATTTTATGATATGTCAAATACATTGTTTTAAATATTTCATTTCTAGCATTTGCTAATCATTCGCCGTTTGTTTGTTTGGCAAATAAAATGACGTTAGCGATCCTTAATGGATATAAATGCGTTCCTTAGCATTTGATGGTTGAAATAATATCGAGACAGAATGAAGACGAAATGCGAAACTCGCAAAACTTTAATGTAACTTCGAGCGACTCTGCGACTTTATTCATCACGTAAAATAAAAAAAAAAGAAATAATGAAAAAGTATATAAACGAATCGTTGGTAAATCTCAAAAACGTGCAGTGGAATCGCTGCGTCCTCAGAATGAGATCTTCGAAATCCTTATTTATATTTCATCGCTTTCTTTGCGGACTATCGCGAGCTCCCGGATTCGTGTTTCTCGGAGTTACACTCGTTAAACCGAAATCAGCGACTAATCGATTTACGACGATACATTGCTAGCAGCAGTTGCGAGATAATGTAATCCAGGAGCGCGATTTTCGCACGCGAGAACATCAGAAAGAAGAAAAATGATAACGACGAACTGCGGCGTTGTTCGAATAACCGGCACAGCGAGATCGCATTGTTCTCGGTTATTTCGCCACGAAGTTACCCTGAAAATTTCCCCTCGTTTTCTAATCTGAAGTTAAAAGTAGATTTTCCGGTAATATCCACTGGAGAAACGGAAGAGAGATCGAATAGACAATTCTCATTCCGCGCGTTTACGCTTTTTTAAAAAATAATTTGTCTTTAATATTTTAGAATGTGTTTAAAAAAAAATAGTTGTTTTTTATGTTATATTTAGTGTCGATAGATTTGAATTGGTTAGGAATAAACATTCACAAAAATAACGTTTGGAACGGTAAGATAAACACGTATTATGTAAACCATAAAATATACGAGCGAGCGAAAATTTATGCGGCAACGTCGGCGAATTTTCGTGCAGATCGGTTTCCGGCGAGTGTATTTTTCTCACCGTTGAAAAATCGGTTCCACGTGCAAATTCGGGGAATCCATCTGCCACGGGGAATGAAGCTTTTTCTTATTTAACCGACACTTCGCGCCCAATATTATATCTTTCGCCGTCGAGGGAGAGATGTGTAGTCGAGTTCGCCCCAAATTGTAGCACCGTATAACAGCGTGTTTTTCCGAAACAAAAAGAACCTGCCTCGTACGCGAAATATGTTTGCCTTCAACCTATATATTTTTATGCCGTCGCGAATAACTATCACGTCTTCAGACGATGCAATCTGAACAATGCAGCAGGTGTCTTTACATATGCAGCGCGCGTATTTCTATAGCAGAAACGTGAATCATGCGAAAAATTCGGACGTATAAACAGTCGCAAGGGAGAATGTAGGTTACAAAACTGGGAATCTCTTCGTGAATTCGCGGATTTGTAAAGGCGAGAATATGTGACTCGAGGTATTTATGAAGCAAGGAGAACGAACATTTAGGTCACATATCTACGGATCTATAGTATCAAGTCTTTGAGATCAAGGCGATAGAAAGACGCCAAGGAGGTGTGACGTTGAAAGATTCGAGGAGCTAACGATATTTTTATATTATGTGTTAATCTATGATATAAGAATACCAATGTAACTGCTATATAATGTCTGATCAGGTAATTTGAGGCCAATTTCTTGGTCACAAATGTTATTATTTAATTCATTTAATGATTGCGCATTCATAGGAATGTAATTTTTACTTTTTACAATAAACCATTACCTAAGCTATAAATTAAATCGTAAGTCGTAAGAAATTGCCCAATCACAGAATGTATGAAGATTAAGCGACTGTAATTGGTCAATTTCTTACAATTTAAGACTTAAAGCTTAGATAATAGCTTATTATAGAAAAAACTGTAGTAACGTAAATGCAAAAGCATAACGTAGCTAGCAAAATCTCTGACTCAATGAACATTCAGCATAAAGTCATCATGATTTATATAACACGCTCATTGAACTTTCTACAATATCTAATTTTTAAGTTCTAAGTCGTAAAAAATTTATCACAATCACAGTCGAATGTAAGAAGAATAATAACCGACTATGATTGGTCCATTTCTTACGACTTAAGACTTAAGTAATGACACTTATTGTGGATTACACCTCTGAGATGCTTACATCGTTGTTGCCTTGGATCCAATTGCAAAGCTAAAGAAGTAACGATCGATGGACGTACACGCGAAACTGTGAAGTGAAAATTTGTGTTTCTTCTTCGCGCAACTGGATCCACGCGGGTCAAATTGAAACAGAGGCGCTCCCTTTTGATGCGCGCTAGCTTTTCCACTTCGATTCTTTTTTTTTTTCTCTCATTGACAACTCCAGGCTTAGAGGCAGTCAATGCCCAGGGGATGATGAACGCCCAGTGAATACGAGCCTCGAACGCTAGGCGAGTCGGAATAAAAAAAAGTGGCAATGCGCGTTTTATTCCGGAATCGAAGTAACCGTTGTCGCGATGTCGGAATGACCCACCTCGCGCTCTCTTCTCTCTTTATCTCTCTTTTTTAACCAGCTCTTCCCGCCATTCTCGGAGCGAGTTTCATTGGCCGAGCTCGACGCTCTGACGAGCCCTTTGTCCGGCTTGTCATACGGACGCCATTATAGACATGCACACGCTTCCACTTTCCATTCTCGTTTCTCCGAGCTGCGCACGAGCGTGAATTTGCGCGAAAGAACCATTACACCTCGTGCATCGGTCATGTACACAACCATTTTTTTCGATCAGGGATTTTATTACGTACGAACGTCCTTTTTTGAGTCACGAGCAGGAGCGTTCACTCGTTTGCATAACGTTTTGATCGTTTTGCCTTGGCGTTTCTAGTTTTACGTTCTAACTTTCGAGAATATTTTAGTTAGCGATTCCGTTTTTATACCTATTCTCAAATTTTTTCAAAACTTTCAATTTTATACACAATTTTGTACAAAATTTTTCATTTATTTTTCAATTTTCTTAATATATATATTTCAACTTTTTTTTGTATTGTAATATAAAATTTTGTATTTTAATGGAATTGACATTTCTTTAAAAATTTATGAATATCATAAAGTCGGCCTCTCCCGGTATTATTACCTTTCCCTATCTATGCTATTCACTTAGATTTGCAAGCTCCTTTCATCTTGACAACGTGTTTGCTAATGACTCTGTGACTCTCATTAACAAACGACTGTATTTGCGACGGCGAATAAAGCCATGATATGATGGTTTGGCAGACCGAAATCTCGACTTGGTGCGCGCATGGGATACTCTTGCAGGTATGCTCTCTATGTTCTATGTAGGATAGAGACGTCAGATTCTCCGGGTCGTTTCCGGACTCGGGTAAGTTCGCTCGTTCGCCCGCAGTCCAGTTCCGAAGTCCTTATCTACCTTCCCCGAGAGATAGCCATACAACTAACGACCACGGAACTTCGCAAACTTCGCGAACCGCGTCCGTCCGGTTCCGCGACTTCATGGGAAAGCCGCGAGTCCGAGCCGTACAAATGTTTCGAAGATAACAATTGACGCGAGTCGCCGGAATAAATCTGGAGTGGTGCGGAGGGAAACGAATGTTTCGTGTTTTTGCTTAGATTAATCGACGGCATATTGCTCGTTAGTACAAATCTTAGTTATTAGGTCGAAATAGAGATTAAAGTCATTGTCAATAACTGCTATTTCATTACACAGTACATGTACTATAGCACTAGATAGAATGATTTTGTGCTAAAATAAAAATAAAAATTTAGCTAGATACAAATTTGAAAATAATCTTGTTTGATTATTAAAATAATTACATAGGAATTTCAAGCATTATTACAAGAAGTTTTGACACTCTAACAACTAATTCGAATGTTCTCCATAGTAATTTTGATGGTCCAAACAAAATTATTATGTCAGATCTGTGTCGAGATAATTTTTTAAATACTTCATTAACATTATTTTTCTGTATATACTGAAAAAGATATTAAATGTTAACAAATATTTGTTTGAATATTTCTAAATAAATATTTACTAAATGTAAACATGTATTTTATGTGATGCAAAAATCATTAATTTGAAGTATTTTTTTAATTGATTTTTTTAATAAATATTGATTTACTGTAAATTCATGTTTACTTAGCACTACTTCAAAAAATATGTATTAGATTTAATTTTTTTTAGTCGTTTAACTTCTTTAACTTTGAATAGATATTATGTATTGAATAGATATTAACATTGAATAGATATATAATAAGAACAATTAAGATATTATCATTAATTATTGTTTGCACGAGAGAAAATTTGAATGAATATTTAGGAATTTACTCAATTTATTTAAAACTGAGAACTTGATTTTACTTTGTAAAATTCGGTTCGTTGCATTTGTGATTAATCGTACTCATTTATGATCAATTGTGGCCGAATATTCCAAGTTTTCAATCGCGGTCTTCGAGTTTAGGCCGACGAGTCAAGGTGACAATGGTCATTTATTAGACGCTAATGTCAACGAACCGAAAAGTGAATGCGACCGAGAATCGTTCAACTTATTGCAGTGCCGTCGTAAAATGGATGCACCCAATGGTAGGCGAACGACTTGGGTGACATCACAAGAAGACGCACCGCGGCGGCGACAGCCGGTCCTTTGATCCTTCTTTTCTCGTGGCGGCGTATATCACAGGATCACGCGGGGACAAAACGCAGCTGACAGGTGCGGAACAACCGAGGGTGAGAACAGCAGCGATTTTGTCACGTCGCGGGGTTGCTCTATTGACGCCTAAACTGCGCCAACAAACTACACCGTGGTCGAAAAGCCGAATCGCATCACAAGTGCGTGCGAATGTACTCATGGTGAGTGCGCTATAGATCTGGTACCTGCTGCGAAAATTTGATTGAAAAGAGTGCAGCGACGCTGAGTATCTGTGGGCAAATAATAATAGAGACTACGTTTAGAATGTCAAATACTCACTGCTCAATTTCTTTCTATGAAAGATGTTCTTTGCTTTGATTTTAGCCGACGATAGTATATCTTCAAAATTACTTTAAAAGAAGGAAAAATAATTTTACTAAAGTATCTAAAAATTTAGCTAGATATAAATTTGATAATAATTTTATTGGAACATTAAATAATACGAGCAGGATATTTTGATAAGCGTTTTATAATGTCAAGTATGATGAGCAATGCCGTAAAAGTTTTGACATTCTAACATTTAGTTTCAACGTCCTAGATAATTATTTTGATGATCTGACAGAATTATTTTCAGATCTGTGTCTAGCTAAATTTTTTAATGTTTTTGTAAAACCATCCTTTTTGTAAAGATATAAAATTATACATGATATGTATATTAAGGTGAAATATTTTTAAAGACTCTTTTCACTCTTTCAGACAAATATTTAGAAATATTTTAATTAGATATGTGTGTATACTTATTTCGAGAAAAAAATATTTATTTGATTACTCACAAAATTCTGAAGTAATTCGAAATAAAACTAAACGAAATTTGTTGCAATGAATGGTGTTAACTACTACGCGGAATCATGCGGGTTTTTTTATTTGTCGGTTTAGATCTAAATCATTACAAATGGCGTTCATACATTCAATCGCTATACGGGCCACTACAAAAGAGCTTTATGCTTGTTCATCGTTTCCGGTGAAAAGATAGATCGAACGAGGAATCTTTCTCGCAACGCAGATCTCGGAGCTCGTAAAAGAGAACGCTCGAGATTTGGCACCGGGACACGTCCAAGACTGTTTTCTCTTGGAATAGTCTGGATACATTCGTCGACTTCCGCGATTCGACCGGATATTGACTGTGTCAATCAGAAAATTTCGATGGCCGTAAGAGCGAGATTATACTAGAGATATTTCGTTTTGTCTAGTACATTTCATCGTACTTTTTTAGTAATAGCGATAAGAGCTATTTAGATATTTTATTTAATCTATATTATTAACGTAACTATATAAACATATGAATTTTAGGTTTATTATATCCAATATGATCAGAGCATTTTTGAGATGATTTTTTTCATTGTGCCATCGCTATACAGAAAGAATGGCTTTGCTCAAGTATTTAAAATTCAGCTAGATACAAATTTGAAAATAATTTTGTTGGACCAAAAGTTATTAGGACGCTTAAACTAGTTGCTAGAATGTCAAAATATTTTGTAGCATCGCTCATTATGCTTGAGATTTCTACAAAATTATTTTGATAGTCCAATAAAATTATTTTTAGATCTGTATCTAATTAAATTTTTAGACACTTGAGTAAAATCGTGTATAAGTATCAAAATATATGTGTGAATAATTTTGTTTGTGCATTATTTTTTTTAAGATAAATTGTACGTTATTATGTATATCTTTACATTGATAATCATGTATATGTCTACAACATTCTCCCCATTTTTTTAACATAAAATTGTTTCGCTTCTTTATTGGAAAATATCTAGGATCAAATTTATTCTATGCTATTGGGTTGTCCGGAAAGTTCGTGCCGACTAATCTATATAATTTAATAAATGTATACTAAATCTTCTGCGTTTCAATTTTCCTTCAAAATCGGCACGAACTTTCCGGACAATCCAATATATTAAATCAAGTATTTTTGTGTACTTGAAAAATAATTCGGATAAAGATACCATTATTAATTTATTAATTTTTAAGCATTAATATTTAAAATATGTCTATAGAAAGTTTGAATTCTTTTTTTTTTTATATTGTTTAATGAATAACATCTAATCATCAAATAACGTTCTATAATATTAGTGATCTAATATTCCGAAGACATAATACGACGTATTCTGATCACAAGTTGACCAGCGTTTGCCTAGTCAATGGACAGAAAGTGTTGTCAAATCGAATCAGCTACAAAGCAACCCCGAGAGAGATATTGTTTTATCTAGGGAATATTTTCTCTTCTTATATTCGTGGACGTGACAGCGAATGTTCTATCATAAAAACGATTACAGTAATGCGTTAAATAAATAATGAAATTTGTCTATATTGTTTTAGAGATACAGCATGAATTAAATTAATGTTTTGTTATTAATTACGTTATTTTTTTTACACACACATGTTTTAAAAGTTTGCTTGTCAGTTTAATGCAAAAATTGGAAAACGTAAAAATTTTGATTTAAATTATATAAGAATATAGATGCAATACAGATAGTAATAGTTAGAAAACATTCTCCCAAGTAATTTTTCATCTCGTTTTTTCATAGTAGTTTTTTTGTACAGTCAATGCACCTTAATACTCGCGTTATAGTAACAGATATTTGCTTTCGTAAATAAGCAAGCTAACCACACATGTATGAGGAAAAATGGTAATGACTAAAACCAGGATTTTTTCAATGTTTTTGATACCATGTACTAACAGCAGAACAATAAACTCGAGAAGAGCGCAAAGAAGTTCCGTTATAGTGCAATTACTATAACAACTGTAACAGTATTCCATGAAAAAATTAGGATAAAATTTTTGTTTGGGTATTGCTTTAACTCTTTTAGGATCATGAGCTTCTGGTTACTGCATGTTTGAATTTTACTATATTTGTAGATACACACAAAGAATTAGTCTATTAGCATTAATTTCCTTCTTTTTCAAAATCTGATGAGCTTTTAATGGAAGAAAAAAAACTCCTGTAAAATAAATTTCTATATAAATTCGGGATTGTAAATATTAAGTTTTTGAATTTTTGATTATTGAAATAATTATATAGTCAAGTTAATCGAAAGCCATTGATAAGCGAAAGATGAGAGAAGAACTATTATAATATTTCCTTAAGGATGGCATCGGAATTGTTGAGATTGATAAATTAGATATAAATTATTTATTGAATTTTGGTCAAATCACATTTTTTTATTTTTTAATTTATTCTTATATTAATTAATCTAATAAAAAATTTATTGATTATTATATTAATTATTTTTATAATTATTTTCATCATATATATTTTATATTATTATATTTAATTTCTAAAAGTTTATTTATAGTCATCAAATTTTATTGCCATAATTAAAAATTCGCCTTTCCTTTAATTTTTATAATTCTCTGTAAATTCGCATAATGTAATTCATACAATATACGCAAAGAGTAAAAAAATGATAATATAATTAATATATGAAAATATTTCATTTTTCTAAGGAGTAATTTTCAAATAAAAAGTTAGCGTTATTCTTGATTGAACATCTATTGAAACTACAATATGTATGTATATATAGAATCTATTACGAAAATTGACTTTATTGGAAATAACGAAGCATTGAATGCAATCAAACGCAACTAATATAACACGACGCAATGATCGACGTCGACGGCGGTAATTATCGTGATATTTCGACACGAATCGTTAATCGTTTGACATTTATCGGTTGTCGCGGCGACACGCTTTTCGTAAAGTGTCCAATATATTGTCGAACGAGGCAACGCTTCGCGCACTAATTCACGTTCATGGAAGGTACATATCTTATTAATCGCGACGGTTCAGAAATCAATATCTGTATGTCAGAAATTATATAACAATTATATAATTTTATATAGTCTGAAATAATTAGCTTTATTTTAAATAGCAGGAAGAATCGAAGTATTTAAAATTTTAGATAAATTTGAAAATAATTTTGAACTGTTCAAATAATTTATAGGATCAAGAATGTTAAAATGAAAAAATTGTACAGCATTGCTTGTTATTCTTGAGTTTTCTACATAATTTTGGTCCAACAAAACTTTCAAGTATATCTAACTAAATTTTTTTAATTTTTGCAAAGTCATTCTTTCCGTGCATATTTAATATAAAGTTTTAATATTATTAGACAATTTTCCGATTAAATTTATTAAAATTTTAGTTGAAATAACCAGAATTCTGATTGATATAATCAGAATATTTTTTGTCCATTTTCAACCAAACATTTTTCTCAGTGTATAATTAATTAATTATCAGTCTATTTAATTTAAATCTGTATTCGATATATAGCTAATCAAATAAATATGCAGCTGAAATGATAATTATTTTTGAATGTATTTTAATCGATTGCCAAATCTATCTACTTGATGTGTGTGTAATATTTTTCTCGCAAAATAAAATAATTTATTATTCTTGATTAATTTTATTATATTTATATCAGCTTAATCTTTTATGTTTGTTTTTGATAGTAGATATATATTGTTTGCGGAGAATTGGGAATGTATAAGATTTCCTTGGCTTTTACAACAATGATAACATCAAGTAACTGGTATGAGGGTCTATAATACTGCAGAGATAGGAGCCTTCTAGCTTGTTCTGCATCATATGCGCTTGTCTACCTCGCATATGACACGCCGAGTGAACACGCGGGGCTTAATTAATATGGGTATCGACAGCTTTGTAACGTTCAATAGAAGCTTCAGCTCGTTGCTGGGAACTTGCACGATTAACTACGTTTTGGAGCGATGGATTATCTGATCTTTTAATCGATTAGGCGATTTCCGCGATATATAAAGGAGAGAGAAACTTAAAAAAATTATGTAAATCGATATGTTAAACGATAATTTAGACGTAACGCTCGTTTAAAGATCTTATTTATGACGCATTCCATTTTTGATGTTTTTATAACTAAATGTGTATCAAAAATGAATAATGATTGAGGAGACATACATGAAAAGCAAAATAAAAAAATAACGAAATAATAGCTGTCAGGAGTCAGCGCGGGAGATGGTGCGCAAATTAACAAAGTCGATATCCCGCATTGAATCCTACAGCCATTATTTCGTTATTTGTTGTATTGTTTTCTGGATTCCTTTATTTATTTTATTTGCAAAATAAAAAATTAATAAATAATGAAATATGAATATATAATAAAAAATATGTGCAGTAGTAAAATTTTATGTAAACTTATTATTTGACAAAAAATAAAATGGAAAAAAATAGTCATGGATAAAGCGATGTTCAATAAAAAAATTTTGAGATTTTATTGTCAGAAAAAGCGTCATGTTTAAAAATATTTATAATTTTTTAATTTTAATGAAAATTGAAATTTAATGAAAATATGTAATTTACAATTAGTATTTAATTATTATGATATTATGTAATTATAGTAATAATAATATGAAGCTAATATATTACATTAACGCTTCAGCCAATAAATAATTTAACGCGAATCTTTTTTAAATTATTATTTTATCGATATAAAGAAAATAATGCATATAATATGGTGTGATAAATATAAATATTATTTTTTTTATGACATTTTTTTAATTATATGAGTTGATTTTTTTCTACACTTCCGATTTTAGCCAGAGTAGTCCAATCGATCCTTTGTGCTATATATATATTGAAAATATTGGACTCGCGAACGAACCGACTGGGCTCCGAAATACCGATGATCATCGGTCCGAGAGTTTAATAGAAGCGACTTGGGGTCGAATGAGAGAGCGAATGGATGCGCGGTGGTAGAGAAGGATCGATGAGGCTTCGAGAGAGGACTTCTGTCCTATTAATACAGTAGACGTACCGAGTCGACGCGAGTATTCCAGCATATGCATATACGTACATCTCTATTGAGTATTCAGGATGAGGTGACGCGTTTGATTGGCGCCTCTGGGATCATTCCGATGGATGAATGGTTCCTCTGCTTTCGTTCGCCGTGTCACCGTAGCTCGCCGAGAGCTTAAAAAAATTGATTGGCTCTTCAGGATTGCGCATCCTATAGATGTGCTGCACTCTCTTCCACTTGCATTGTCCTAGGTGGGACCAATTCTCTCTCTCTCTCTCTCTCTCTCTCTCTCTCTCTCTCTCTCCCCCCTCTCTCCTTTCTCTCCTTTCCTCCTTTCTGTCCGCTTCTTTTCCTTCTCTTTCTTTCTTCTTCTCATATTTTTCTATAATGGTAAATACGTCAGTTTTTATATTTAGAAGTACAGTAAATTATCAGGTAAGTTAAAAAAAATTAGGATGCTACAATACTGAAGCATATATAATAATTTTAAAATAAAAGTTATAAAAATTTGAAAATGAGGGACTTTTGATGTTTATTAAGACTTAAAGATTTAAAACAAAAATGAATCTACTATAAGAGTCACGGGAAATTCGAATTTTGAGATTTGTACGTTATCTATTATCTCTAAAAGAAAATATTATAGAAGTTAAAAAAAGGTATAGATGATAAGATGGACGTGATTCAAATGCATAAAAAAATATTTACAAAATCAGGACAGGTTGAAAGTTCCATACAATCACAATTTATTTTGTAGTATATAAGAAGATGAGCAACACACTACAGTCACATGACACTTAAAAATGTTAAAAAAAGAAAAAATTAAAATTGAATCTCGTTAAATGTGTCTCGTTAAAAATTAAAGTAAATTAATTTTTTATTAGGAAATCAAGAACGATTGGAATGAATTAATTAAAATTTGTGAGAATTTATATTCATTGTAATCGATTTCATCTGATGATAATCCATTTATTATAATGAGATAAAGATTTGATATAAGTTTATCACATTTTACTAAACTAATCTTTACTGGTATTTAGAAAAATAGTATGCATATTTAATAGATAAGATGGTCAATGCATTGAATGCATGGTGAAGTAATTAGCAGGATTAGTTAGTCTGTCAGTTGAGGATCTCAGTCCGTTACCCTTTGAACTATATCCACCTGAATAGCGTAACAGATCTAGTTCAGCACGTCAATCTGAGATTGCCCGTGTATGACTATCTATTATCGATGCATAGTGTGCAAATCAAGACTACCAGGTCATGTCGATATCCTTCAATATATAGTCTATATCTTCAATATTGTTAAGATCATTTTGATGCTTTTGTCTTTTCCGAGAAAATGTGATCAATGAAATATTAATGAACATTATTTTAATCACACAATTGTTCCTTTTCAAAGTAAAAATAATCATTGCCATTATTACGATAATGAGCATTAGCCATAATAATAATAGTTTTATATAATGTAGATTTTTTGTTGATAATAGTTTTTTTTTAACTAATGGTTTGTAATGTATAACTGAAACTCTATTTATCTTTTTATCTACATAATTTCATAAATATGAATTGGAATATAAAATAATAATTAAAAATTGAATTTATTTAAGAAATGATTTTTAATTATTCGTATTTTAATTGCATCTATATGTCTTGTACAAATTAATTTCTATTGCAAGTTTTCTTTTATATACTTCTTATCGAATGTTGTTGCATCTTTTAATATTTCTTCTCCATTTTCTGTAATGAAGACTTATCGTTATTATTGTCATTTACATTTTAAGACTTTCAATTTTATCGATTTAATAAAAGAAAAGTACATTTTGTATTTAGAGTAACCGATTATCTGCCTCACAATAATATAACAGCTGTTGTAGAACTTTGTCTCGGGTTTAATCGAGAAATTCCGCGAACAGTTTTTCGCTATGCATTTTGCATTGTTGTAGGTTTTCTTGATTTCGCTCGTAGAGACAGAGAAAGAATTCGTAAAAATGTCAAGACGCAGGTGCAACGACGGGCCTGTGGAAGAATGCATACGGTTGTCGCACGGACAAGAATATTTGCGGCAAGCAAGCAGCGATCATTACCGTTACCGACATTACTGGTCACACTTGATGTTACTGAATAGAATTAATTCAAATATCCTTGCCGGCGATTCCAAATTGTAATTTGACGTCGAATTAGACGCTGCTTGTTGGAAAAGTTTTCTGTCTTTTTATCGTCGCGTTTCGTTTGCGACATTGCTAAAAAAATCTTATGTTCTTGCTCACAAAGATAATTACTGTCACAAAATCGTAAAACGTTTAATTATGATTATATTTCAGAGATGACTATTTTATATTTTAATTATTTTTCATGTGAATTTTAAATTTTAAAATTTTGCGCGTTTTTATTCTATGCAAGTAAGAATTTTTGAAGCTATAATTTAAATTTTATTGGATTTTATATATTTTAATATTTTTGTTTATCGAAATAAATTATTTGAGCTCAATTTAGTTTAACGACTTGAAGAAATAGCTTCATGAAAAAGTAGCTTCATAAATTGAGGCGGTTCTCGATTATCGGGAACAATGATCACCGCGTAATGGAAGCTCGAAGAGAAAGTTTGTGTTCTATAGCACAACGGTCGTGAGTTGTTAAAAGCGAGGGTTGCGTTCGAGAATCGCCGTCGTAATTAGACTCGTAACCAGGTGTCGCGTTTTGTTCGCCATTGTCGAGATGATTCAACGAACGAGGGGGTGATGCTTCTACCCGTTTCTTTTGCTTCCCGATGGAGGAGGTCTCCCCATCCTCATTGTCTGTTTTGCATTCAGCGATTTGATCACGCTACGCTAACTCGTCTAACGATCTCGACTCGCCTAACGCTTCGTACCATTAGCGATTTGCGGAATCGCCAATCTCACGGTGACAGCTTTCTCCTTTTCTTCTTTGTCTTGGCCTTAGTAGAAAACACGGTCGAAAAGTCGCAGGTGGCACGTTGGTCCTCATGACTCGGGAACTTCCCGTAGAAAATACGCATCACTAAATTGGCCAAATTTGTTGAATGCTTGTTGTCGAAGGGAACTACCGATGAATGAATCACCTGGAGTGAAAACTTGCAGGTAATCCCCAATAATAACAACAACACAACACGGGAACGCTTATCCTGTATTTATAACGAGTTTGTAATCCGTATGTCCGCTGACTATTTAATTTAGGGTTCGGCCCAGTACGAGCGATGTCTTTTAATCCCAGATCTCTCGGTTGTCATCTTCGAGAGTTCGTGTTTTCCTCTTAATCACCTTCCTTAACCTTGTCCTTTTCAGAACAATTCTATAGATTTGTCATCGTTTTCATTTGAATTAACAATGACAAATCTATAGAATCATGTGCTGGCTAATCGTAAAGATAAAAAAATCGTCTTTTGATTTTCTAAAGTAGAAGAAAGTATTGAGAAACGAATCATTATTTTCTGAAACAAAAATTGTTTTTAAGCTTCTTTTTAATTTGAATTCTAGATCTGTATATATACTTATAGTCGATTCTGATATTAAGACTGTACTTAAGTACAATCTTAAGATGTCATAAACTAATTAGAGAATCGCATTAGCATCTCAAGACATTAAGGTTTAATCTTAAAATAAAAATAGACTATGAATACCGGTCCTAGATGACGTTTGATTTGTAACATTTAATTGCATCCGCTTGTTATACAATTCTGTTGATCAGAACTCGATTTCCGGAGACTGAGTCTTGCAACTAGCCGACCGATTCACGCGGAATCGCGGCCGAGAGGGTGACCACGAGAAACACAAACTTATCTCTAGCCGGGATTCGCTTTTCCGAATTCGGTCAGCGGTGTTCCGTCGACCGAGGATTTTCGGTGCGGCGCTGCACCCGCTCGTCTTTGTGTTGATGCTTCTGCATTCGTGGCATTCCTCTTTTCAATCCGGCCGATGACCAACGAAGCCACAACCGCAGCCGGACCACGTTTTCGTGCCGTGGTTGGCGAGAAGCAGAAACAGCAAGAAATAGCTAGGGGTGGAAATGGGTAAGAAAGAGACAAACAGAAAGAGGAGAGAGAGAGAGAGAGAGAGAGAGAGAGAGAGAGAGAGAGATAGAAAGAGATAGAGAAAGTACGTCACTGGCTTCGTACATTGCTTTTGCGAAAGGACGAGAACTCCTCTCTTCCTTTGATGTTCGGCATCGGTATCCAGCGAAGCGTAAATCTAATGTTCCTCGGGAGCACTCTCACACGATTTCGACTAGACTCTCTCGCAAATTGTAACATCATCTTCCGTCGAACTTCCTTTTATCACGCCGCTTGCTCATGCGTGCGCGCCTACACGCAACTGTGTAAAATCGCGCGGTCCGTTGCGTTCAAAAATTTAAACGCCGAAGAAGAAATATTTCTTCTCACACATCTCGAAAAGAAAAAGTGCACTTTAAGATAGATAATCTGCTGGAAATTGCAAACCAATAATGTATAAATGTACGATGTTTTATAAATATCAGTTCACAAACATCGGACTATGATAAAAATCGCAAGAAACATATACAGACATATTATTTATATTTATCGAAATATTTCATTTTAATTTATCTATTTTTAAAAAATGTAGGCAAAATTAATAATTTTTTAAATAAGCAATTATGTATTTCCTTTATCTTAATTAATCCATCATTCTGTTCATAAAAGTATTAGTTAAGGTACGCGCGAATATAAAAAAATTAATAATTTACGAGATATTTAATACTTCGTTTCAATAATAAATGTCAGAATAAAGTGTAAAATATCTCTTGAACTGTATTAGTTTTTTTATATCTCTACCGTAATACTTTTATATATGTAGAGTAATTAGAAGAATCATATTATATAAAAAAAATTATATAATTCCATTTAAAAAAAGGGGGGGGGGGCTTATAATAATCTTCATATTTTTTGTCTCCATTTGGAAAAACAACTATTCCACTTTCGCCGAAACATTTTTTCGATCTTTCATATTTTTTGAGATATTTGCCTGGATAAATTAAAATGGAACAGCCTGAAGAGTCAGGATAATATAATGAAAATGTCACAAAAAAATGATACAATATTAGCTGTTTAAGCTATGGTAAAGTAAGATTGTCAAGTAACAATATATACATTTCAATTGTATGTAACTATTTGAATTTTGAAACAATGCAACGGCATTCATTATTAATTTTATGTGTTTCATTAAGTATCATCATTTCGGATATTTGACATTTTTTTTTAGAAATTAACTGTATTACGTAATGAAAAATACAAGCAACTCTCTTGTGCATATAGAAAACTTAGACCTTCTTTTAAAAAGTCGCACTCTTGTGTCTATTTGCTGGAATTTTCTCCTTTCTCGGATCAAAAACCATATATCGAAGGGAAGCAGAAGCGAAACTGACGAGAAAGTCATTTTTCTTCCTCTATGAGGATGTATATATCACTTACTGCATACAGACCAACCAAATATTGCGGTTCCGCGAGAGAAGCAGCGCCGGTTCTTTGAGGTGTCGACAAGACACCTGGACGTTGTTACAATAGCACCCCGTGGTGTCCTTGTACCTCGCTCTGGCTTTCGAATCCAGTTCTGTCCTGCGGCAATTATAAGCTTCCGCTCGGTCGCGCGTATCCTTGTCGCACCCTCTTCTTCTGTCCCGCCGCAGGTTGCTACGTAGATCCCGCAATCCCTGGGCGGAGTTCTCGACAACATAATCGTCGACAAGCGCGTGAATCTAACTAAGAATGCATACGAAAAGTCTCGACATGCCCCTTCGATCGCTCGCGATACTACATTTGGTGTAAAGGTTTTCTTGGCCATCGTTTATAATAATGGCTTTTCTGTTCAGAATTCTTAAGTGACGGTTATATTGCGACATTGAATACTATATGTATAGGAAAGAATAAGGAAATAGGAAGTAAAGTAATTGACAAGCAATATACGCCAGATGTTTACGAATATGTTTAAATAACACGAAAAAATTTCTTTTATTACTAAAAGAATTATTGATTTCTTCTTTCTTTTTCTTTTCTTTTTCGTGATAATTATAATACATGTATAGCTTGAATATAAGAAAGAAAATAGGTTGCGTTAGTGTGATTTTTACGTTAATATAATTTTATTTAAATAATTTTAGTATTTTTTAGTATTTTTAAACGCTTATTATATGATTTAGAGAGGCTTTAGAGAGATGTTACTTTGAAAGTTGCGTTTTTAAGGAATAACTTTTGGGAACGAAGCGTATAATTTCGCGTAATAGCGTGTAACAAGTGACAAGCAGACGCTAAGCAGATCTTAACAATGCGGATTAATTGAGATACGATTAGATACGGCTGAGGTTTCCGATCTCAGTTTCTGACTAACCGGAATCAACGAACTCGGTGAGTGCGTATTCCACTGTTAATCTAGGGATTAAGCGTTTAATCTGCGACTGGGTACGGCGGGCTCGTCGTCTCAACGACTCTTTAACAAGGACCATCCTCTTGTGCTTTGTACTCGCGATAGATCTTTCGAGACGCACAGGAGCATCTGCCAACGCTTGGAAACCCCTTTCGAGTTATTCTCGATTCGGCCGTGTCAATGGAATCACTCGGCCCTTTAAAGGGAGGAAATCCAATTACGTAATATCGTGTCTGCGGTACGCCGAAGAAGCAGCCGCGATCCTTGATGACGGAGTTTCAAACCGAATCAGAGATGAATGAAGGACGTATTGAGAAGAGTGAAGATAGACAGAGGAGGCGAATATCGGACTAAGACAGACAACAAGGTAGAGGAAGGCGAGAAGTAGCAGAAGAAAATTAATAAGTTGGAGAAGAAAAGCGAAGAAGGAAATGCAGCAATAGAAATATGTGAAAGAATGAAGAAAATACGACGCAATAAGTGAAGATAGAAAACAAAAGAGTAGAAAGAAAAAAATAGAAACAAGATGGAAAACAGAATGAAAAAATAAAAAGAAGGAAAGATACGAAAAAGTAAATAATACAAAAAGAAGAACGAAAGAAGAGACTGGAGTTGCAATAAGCAAAGTTGAGAAAAATGATGAAAAAGAAGACGAAGAGACGAGACGAGAAATAAGAAGTTTTCGAATATTTCTGTCTCTCTAATTTCAAGTACATTTAAGAGAATTTAAATCTGACGCTTATTTAAAGAAGGTTATTTAAAGGAAAGGGGGACACCCTGTATTTCGGAAAGATGAATGCGCACGAGGGAAGACGTCGAGAGGGTTTGTCTGGCGAACGCATCAAACATACCGGCGAACATTTCTTCTCGTGCAGGAGGACGGTCTATAGGGGTAGCCAGGTGAAAATAATGCGTATCTCACGCTGTCCTGACTCCATCTGCTCGCACGGTGGAAAGGCGGCATCGCGAAAATAAAATCTTCGTTCGATCGTAGTCTATGTCGAGGTGAGGAGGAAGATAACGAAGAGTCGTCGCGGAAGCGACGTAAAGGTAACATCGTCGAAGACGTGCGGGGGTGCGTCGCCGAAAGTGCCCTACGAACTTTTCCTTCTCCCTTGCAGACACTGCGTGCATTATCATCATTGCTTCGTTCAGCCGTACTTACTTCGAATTCATATATACGACAGCGATTTCGCGTTATCGGCACGATAACGCATTCCGTTTTCCGCTAAGGAAAACTAGGAGGACTAAGAGAGCCGCAGCCATTACGACGTCTCGTTACCGTCGGGCCAACAGCCACTCCTGGAAGTCCTGTTTACGGAGTAACTTCGATATTGCGTTACGGGATGTTGCACTAACGGCGTATACTCGCCGGGACGTTGTATCTTGTTGGCCTGAGCCACTATCATGATGCCTTTTTCCAGAGGAATTTCATAGTCATCGCGTCTTATGGAACGTGCGACTCGCCGATAGGATTAGATCTTTGTAATTTTTTAATCTCTATGACTATCCGATTCCACTTTTCTTAGACATACAATCGATGCTTATTTGTCGCAGTTAATCATTTCTATATCGATTTCTACGGTAATTAGATGTTTCTCTGATGTTTTTTTCTCTCTTGTGATTTATTTTAAATGCTCACGATTTCTAGAAAAATGGAAGTCTTATTCTTAGCGCAGTTGCTGATCGATAAACCAATAATTTTTTGTTAGAGGTACAGGAAAGAGGCGGTTAGCGATCGCCTTATTATCGCCTATGAATTCCAAAAGAAAATAATACCTGTGCTTTCCTGGTGAGAAGCAATCATATATCGCTATTACAGTTGTGTCAGCAAATTATAGATTGCGCCGTGTATCCATTTCACAGCTCAAAACGTATAATCTAGAATGTTGTACAGCAAAACTGGTGGTGATCGCGTGAAGAAAGAAAAAGATGAATTTACGCTTACTTGAAATTTTTTGTTTTGGCAATTCGTTTTCTTAAAAAAAGAAAAAGAATGCATACAGCATGTATACAACTAAATGTTGAATAAAACGCCGAAAAATATTCTTAATTTTGTTCATATTTTTAATATTCAAATTGAGTTTAATATATGTAGTCTAAAAGAAATTATTTGAACATTCACATATTTACAATACTATACTACATATTTATCACTCAAAAATTTCAATAAATGCTGGTTTTTTTTTCTTTTTTTTTTTTTTTTCAAAAAAAGATAACGTAAAATCGTTTGCCAAATGCATTTATCTAATGGATGTTGATTTTTTTATATTTGAACTAAAAAAATGTGTACATACTATATTTTTATTTAGTTTCTATGCAAAGAAACAGAAAAAATAAGGAAATTCAAAACAAACACAGTGAGCAAATATTTAGTTAAAGTTAAAATTGAGTGCAAGCAACATATTCTATTCTACTCTATATATAAAATCATCATTACGTGAAGAAGAGTGGAAAAAATAAATGTACAAAAATAAGTATGCTAGCAATAAAATGAATTAACTGATTAACGTTAGCATTAGTTCATTGTGATGCATTCTTAAGAATTCAAATATTATATTTTATTTTTTTAAAAATATACAGAAAATATTAATTTATATATAATGTGGAAACAGTTTTTCCGTTTTTATTTCATTATTCTCAAAATTTCATGTAGTGAAGTCTTTTGAACAAGACTTCAAAGTCAAAAGCAATGTTTATAAAACGAATAATATTATAAAATATTTCGAAACCGAATTATATTGATTCGTCGTCATTTGAATATATCTGTTAGTTTGAGTAAGGATCCAGAAAATTGATGTATACGATTTCAGATATATTTTATCATCATAATATCGATCATACTCGATAATAGAAACCGAACTCGGCTACCGAGCGAATCCCACTCTCGATAAACGATCACGTCGATCACCGATTTCGCGGTCGTTAACTCGTCGATCGCGCGAGTTCCTTCCGATTATGTCGGCGATAGGCAATGAAGCGGATACACGAGACCGCAGCACGATACGAGATGGAACGTAAAGGAAGCGAGCGACGTATAGGAACATTCACGTGGTTGTGCAAAAACATAAACCACCGTATACTTATTTCTCTTGACTCCGAAATTGAAAAAGCCAATGGTAATACGAGACACAAAGAAAAAAAAAACCACAAGGATAAAAACGAAAAGGTGAAATATAATCTTTCTCAGTGATACAACTCCGAATACATAAATTTTTAACTGCTTCAATAGAAGTTGTAAAATTAAATGACGCGTGTAAACTTAATTAATTAAACATCGATCGGTTAATTTTGCACCCTTCGAATTGCAGACGCGAAAGGAAGAGAAAGAAGCCTTTAATTCTGAAAGAAGCTACGTACGTTCCGCATATTATTCATGTTGCATTCACGTCTTCTCGTTTTCCTAACTCCTTCACTTTTGTTTTCCACCTGGTTTAACCATAACTATCGCGTCTTAACGTTTGCTCGTTTTGTTCGGTATATCCAAAAGGCAGGAGTAACGGAATCTTGCGTAAACCCCCTTGCGCGCTTGAGGAATTAATTTCCTTTGTGAGCTTTCGAGCTGAGCGCTTAGCACGCGATTGCCCTTCGAGAATGAAGCGTGGTCGATTGTGGGTCGACTGATTTTACCATCTTACGGCGGGAGAGAAACGTGAGCGAGTAACTTTTAAATACGATTATACAAAGACGATATCTAAGCGGATCATATATATATATATATATCCATTGTAGAACATGAGATTTTTCGATTTCTTGCATCCATGATCAACCGCTGGAAAATCCTATAATAGTAGGTATTAGGCGGTTGTAGATTCAGAAAGATTTGAAAGGGAACATTTAATGTGAGAAGATAAAGCAATATTTCTTCTATTGTTGATAAGTATTTATATTTTTTAATCTCGATTACGTCTATTTTATTTTATAATGTACACGGAAAGAACAATTTTGCTGAAATATCTAAAAATTTAGCTAGATTTGAAAATAATTTTGTTGGATTATGAAAATAGTCACTTTAGGAAAGCAATGCTGCAAAAAGATTTATAGTAATCAGTTTGAATGCAATCATTCTACGCAATTATTTTGATAGTCCAACAAAGTTATTTTCAGATCTGTATTTAGCTAAATTTTTAAATACTTCAGCAAAACTGTAGCAAATTATCATTCTTTTCGTGTAGAAGATAAAATAAGATTGCCTTAGGTCTTGTATTGTATATGCCTAGACAATCGTTAAATATTTGCGCAACGTTGATATTTATTAAGTCCCCATCACACGGCAACGACGATGATCGATTTCGTGCTTCCGTTGCCTAATGAAATATCATCTCGATCCCTCACTGTCCATAATAACACAGTGTATAAGGGATGTAATAAATAAAATGGATGCGGCAAATCTCTGTAACAACGCTTCGCGGGAATACACGCGGGAAAATATTTGACGTCGTAATCGCGATGGCCGGAAACCGCGCGGCCGTTTTAATGAACTTTCGTGGCATCATAAATTTCATAAGGGAAAATATTTGCCTTCCAAACGAATCGCGCCACTGGCTTTTTTTCACGGGCGAATGTTATTTCCCGAAAAGTGTCAACAGAAATTCCGCGGGTGATCTCGCCGGCGAAAATATTTTTCAGCGCGGGAACGATCGCAAGGATTAAGATAGACGAGCTGTATGAGCGCGATCCTCTCTTGCATTATTACGCGTCGCACAATGCAGTTTGTAATGAAAACGCGCTATGTGCAGATCCATAAAAGCGAACGTTAACATTTTCTCCTGTCTTTTAAAGCTGGCGAACGCGCACCGTAAATGCGTAGGAACGTCGATGGAAAAGTTTTACGAATAGATACTCCCTGTATTTTCAAGGGTCATGAATTCAACGTTTCTGCAAATCATTTCGTTATTAAAGCCATATGTTGAAAGTGATCGTTGAATAAGAGAATCACTAATATTTAAGTATAATAAGATAATAATACCAATAAGAGCAATAATAATATCAATACAGTTAACGTTCACGATAGTACGACTATGATCGGTATTTATAATATAGCTGGTTTTTATTTTAAGACTATCATAAATAATGTCTTATAATGCTAATATGGCTCTGCGATTGGCTTAAACATCTGGCTTTGACATCTTAAAATTATATTTGGGATATCATAAGTTAATCACAGATCTGTATTAGCATTTTAAGATAATATTTATCATAGTATAATATTAAGTAATATAAAAACCAGCTATACGATGGTTTGTGATGTGATAATGTTACTATCTATCAAGATTAACTGGTTCTTTTTTGTTTTCACGAAAACTTTCTTCACCAAAATTATTAGATAAGTTATGATACAATTTACCTAATAATTAATTAATTATCCGAAGGGATCTCATGGTATCTCAGCGTCGTATGTATATATATATATATATATATATAACTGACCTGGAAATAGGCTGTTATTTCACTGTGGAAGGAACAACAAGCAGCATCTTTCCCGCGCGACGTACCTCGGAAAAACGAGGAAGAATCCCACGCGGGAAAGAGTGCGATGCGTTTCTGCAGGGGATATGTAGTTAACCGTAAGCCAGATAATCCTTAAACGGAGCGGTAAGCAGTTTACACGCACAAGAGCTACCGCGGTGCCTCTTGTTGCCGGAGCGTTTTAAAACTCTCCTGGCGTCTACCGCATATGACACGGCCGTAATAACGCGCCATAATAACGTGTTGATAAAATTTCGTATGTGCGCGAAAGCAAGCAAAACGAAAAAGTTCGTACGCAAGGATGGCAGATTTTATAGAAAAGAGCCATGTCATTCGCCCCGTGTCATTCGATATTTGAAAATGATGCTCGGTAATGAATCGGGAACATTTTTTATTTTGCAGAAGCAAATCGATCAGTTACGTTAGTTTAAGAGAAAAGATTTTGAGAATTCTCTATCGTATCGTTTAGCAAATATTTTATATCGTATGTTCGAGAATTTCGATTTTTATTTCTAAACAGGAAGAGAATGTCGCTTTCGACTCTACGACTCGGGTTAGTATAGGCAGCAAATTTTCAGATATCTTGCATATTCAAATAAGTGCTACCGAGGTATATTTCAATAAGACATTCAGGTAAAGCCTCAAGTATTCGAGGTGCGGTTATAGATATGCAATCCGGAGGAGAAGCGACGCGATACGCCAAAGAAAGTGCGGAGAACGGTATCCGAATTCATGAATGGTGAGGACATTAGTAACGCGTGGCTACCCGCCGTACTCCTTGAATCTACGGGGTTTACGAACCCGTATGATAAAATTGCTTAATTTACCATGGAACTCACCGCCGGCTATGAAACGATGATAAAAGGAGGATGGTAAAAGAGCGAAAAGCGGGGGATGGGCGAAATAGCGGTGCTTATTCGTTCGGCGGAAGAGTGTTATAAAATCTCGCGGGATGCTCGTGGCATGAATCGGGAAAAAGGAAGGCGGGAGAGATAAATGATAGATACAAATATAACATGTTTTTGTATATATTGTAATATTTGAAATTGCATAATATATCTGTTCTTTTTTTTGGAAGATGTTAAAAAAAGAGTCGATTTTTGCTCAAAAAGATGTAAATAAAAGAAATAGTGTTTTTTGTAGCTACTGACTCCTTCTGAATACGATAAAATTATGAAAAATTTGTAGCATTTGGAGAACAACTTCGAATTGAATACGAATATGATGTGTTCAATCAAATTTTCTTGCTCAATTTTTAAAGTGTTTTTCAAATGAACTTTTTATTAATATTATCATATCCAAAAAATCGAACTCTATAAAAAAACACTGTCTCTTTTACTCCTACATACCTTTTTGGACAGAAATTCCAAATTCGCCTTCTTTTTAATATTCTCCTTAATTAAATAATAATAATAATTTATTGAGTGTATACACAACTTGTTAGGATGATGAGATATTGCGATGAACGGATTAATTTAAATGCACCACAAATGGCGAGACGACAGTAATACAGCTGCTATTTTAACTAGAAACTAAATAAGATGACATAACGCAAAAACAAAAAATTAAAAATTTTTGAATAAAAGATAAGATAGAACATAATAAGAAATAGCAGATTGGAAAACAGAAAGTGATAACTTGCATACTTTTCCATTTCCAGAAATATTTATGAAAATATTTATGAAACTGAATTTTCAAGTTGGATTGTACATTATTTGATTTATTATATTTTTATTTATTTTCGATTTTCTTTATTTTTTGCAATTGCTTCGGTCGATATTCGATGTAATATCTTCGATATTCAAACTTCAATATCGTAACGCTAATGTCACGCGAAGTTGAGAGAAAACATCGGTCTAACAATGGTGCGAGGTAACGCGCAGGAGGCCATTAGGAACAGATGAGTAATAATGCGTGATGAATTGTGTGCACGCGGCGTGCATTCGTTGCGCGGATGCGACTGCAGTGTTGGAAGACAAAGTGCGGAAAATGATCTTCATCGCGAGAGAGAGTGCGTTCTCTCAGGCGCGCCCCCGTGGATCGAGATGCCTCAGCTTCACCCTTCAGCAGCGTTCTGCGGTTAAACTTACGATGAAATTTCGCGAATTCCTTTCACCGCGAGAACCTCCGAGGATCGAATCGGCGTAAACCACTGGCGTGCGGTATCGGGAAGGCATTTATACTCGCTCGACGGTGAGATCCGCGCTCGCGGAATTCAGCGCGGATCCGTAATCCGCCGGCGCGGCGTGACGAGAGGCAAGGGTATATCAGGAAAGCTCGACTTTATATCTCGTTCGATGCCTCGAGTTTCATTTTCTCCGTGGCACGATAAATAGAGATTGCATCATCGAGTCCCCGCAATCGAATTATTATTGTTGCAATTGCTGATGATATATAAATTGGCTGTACGAACTGCAAAAATAGATGCAATGAAAGAACTAGGAAAATTGAAGAATCTATTTTATATAGAATTTCCCATATAGGAATGCCAGTCGTCTTCAATAGCGCCAAATGCTTGGTCCACTACATGGTAACTAACAATTGGCCAATACTTGGTATTCTATTATGGCCATATCTGGCCCATGACTGAGTATCATTAATTTTCACTTTGCAATAGCGCCAATGCTTGGCTCAATATATGGTAACCAATTATTGGCCGATACTTGGTATCTTGTTTTGGGCCATGTCTGGCATTGATTTCCGCAGTTTTTTGTCTGTTATAAGTACTTAATTTGTCGTGCGACGTTATTGATCCTTATTATTAATAAGTATGTCGAAAAATTATTATAGACAAAAAAAGTTTCGAAAATTAAAACAATTAAAAATTAACATCAGTGATAAATGTATTAATAATATTGGAAAAAATATCAATGAAGATAATAACAGTAATTAATATTGACATTAATATGAACATGTAAGTGAGGTTATATTAGATCACAATGGAGAAACCATTTATCACAGATGACAGTGAACATAATGAATTATTCTTATTCGACAATATTAAACAAAGATAAAATGATTCACTGTGTTACATTGTGTCATCTGTGTCTCTTGTTTGAAAGCATTTAAAATAATTGTAATAATTACGGCACTGTATTAAAACCATTATTGATCAAATATTGGCATGATAAGACAACCATTAATAGCCCAACATTGTTTATCACGTTTGGCCAGTATAGTTACCCATTATCGGGCCAAAGTTATCATCCCATAGTATTCCTATTAGTGGGCCAATCATAGTTGCCATTATCGCGCCAATATAGACCACCTGGTAACCAATCGGAAATTCCAATAGTAAAATCCTATCCTAAAATCCTATGTGGGTTATTTCAACTTTAATTTAAATTGATTTGTATCAAGATTAACAAATTTGATTAATATATAATTAATAATATAATTTATAAGTGGAAATTAAACCGACAAGAATAAATTAAATAAAGGAATTAAAGGGTCCTTTTTCGGTTGAATGGATCTTAATTATATTTACTTTATTTTCAATACAACGTATTTAATTCGATCATAAGATAAATAAAATTTATTGAGTTATTAAATTTTCTTCTTACATCTTTAAATAATTGTATTCTGAATTCATTAATGTTTTTATCTTTCACATTTCTAATGTTTAAATCTTTCTAAAAATCTTGGAATGAAACTGGAATAAAAACAGTTACAGCACTTATTATTTTTACTTATATTTCATACACGATTTTACTTTAAACGTCTGTTTAAATTTAATGAATGCTGTCGGGACGGATTGATCTCGATGACGAATACCGGAAGCTATAAGTCGTCAATTGACGATACACTCGCGAATCTTTTGCGCCGGAGCCAGATCTGCCTTTGTCGATGCGAGCTTTAAAAGCAACCTGTTGAAAGTTCCGAACTGTGCATGCAGCGTACGACGCGTGTCAGTCGTGGGAGTTTGAATCTGATTTACGTGTGACGCATCATGTACGTGCAAACTTTCAAAAACTTTCGAAAACGATTCCGGCGCAGCTCTCCGCATTTATTATCATAATACCGCATCATGGCATTATCGCTTTTCGGATAATACTCAACTGCAACTAATCCGCGAGATGCGCTTGCATTTTGGATCCGAATGTCACTGACATTTATCGTCGTTTAGAAACAGAAAGCATCTTGTTTGATCATCTGTCATTTTTGACTAGTGATATAAAATTATTTTAAAATAATTTTACTGAATTATATTTTATAATAATTTTACTAAGGACAGATTAAACGCAGAATTTTGTACGAAATTGCGGATTCTTTTCAAATACATATTTGCTATTTATTGTCAGAATTTTGCTCTTAATATTCAAAGAAACGCGAGGCAAAGATATTTAAAAAAAAGTTTCAATTCCTACAAATAATATGACAACACAGCTTCTAAACTTCTAATAAACGAAAGAAGCAAATGGATTATACAATTGTTAGAATTCTAATGTTACATGCTTGCGAAAACAATCGTGAGAAATCGATGGCACGTGTTTGTGTGTAGGTATTTGCTACCTAACACTGCATGGAAAATTATGGCAGCTACAAATTTCACTTCCCGGTTCACTTAAGAGCACGGGCGGATAATCGCGTCCGGCGAATTCGAGTGGGCCAACAAATCTCGCTGGCCCGACCATAAAGACAATCGCACGAACGAGAGATCAGTTCGATTTATATGAACGCCGGTGTTCGATACCCGGTGGACTCCGCTATTAAATCGAGCATCGAAAGATCGCTTTTCAAGCTCGCTCTTCGCTATTTTCTCTTTCTCACTCGCGGCCGAGAGATTTCGTGGTTAACAAAGGAAGAAATCACCACGAGACATGTCCCGATAAATTGCCATGAAACGGCGAATAGAATGCTATGGCTGAATTCGTACGAATCGCGCCTGTCGATCGCATGCGATCGTCGGTCCATCGCGATAATTAGTGGATATCAAAGACTCATAGCGAATATCAAAGACGATGAGCTCACAAACGTGCATTTGACAGTCGAACTATGCTCGAATGAACGGCGTTCATTTCAACGAATTAATTGAAATGTTGCTGATTTATATACGAGAGAATTATCTATATAAGACGATATAGATATTGAACATTTTTTTTTTCTTTAGATTATAGGCGTTTATCTGCGGGGGGGAGGAGTTAAATCTCCCGAAAATGTATATTTTTTATATAAAAGAAAAATAAAACTTTATTTTGATATGTGAAGTTAGCATGACAGTCTGCTAATACAAAAAAAAATAATGGCTGCAGTTTCAGTAGTATTCTTTTTCTCTCTCTGTCTCTCTCTCTCTCTCTCTCTCTCTCTCTCTCTCTCTCTCTCTTTCTCTCTCTCTCTCTTTTCATAGTCCTACAGTTTTTTATGAAAATAAAAGTATTTTGCACAAGATCTTTAAAAAATAGAATATGCGTTAAGATATTGAGTTCTCCATTTACATTTTCTTTTTAATAAAATGTATGTCTTGCCTATATATTTTCTTTATACAGAGAAAAAATAAGCAAAAATGAGGAAACATTTAATGTTCTAAAATATATAAAAAAAAAATTCATTATCGCAAAAAATTGGTTGTAATAACAGAATTGATAAAATCCCTTTTTGAAGAAATCTTGGATACGTCTAGATTATAATAAATTGTTTAATAAAATTGTGCGGCGCGACGATAAATCCTTTGGTAAAACTCTGATTGCGTGTCATTTTGTTTAGAATTCCGTTTTCAATTTAATTGTCAGTTTAAATGATGATACCTTTGTGGTGAAGTTGAAAGCTATTATAGAAGTACATGCTATTCGTTTATTTTACTCGATTTAATTTCCAAAAATGAAACTTTTTCCGTGACATGTGAAAACTCATGAAAGGGAAATAGAGCTCTTGCTGCAAAGTATAACGTGTCTTGTTTATTTTATTTTTAAAAATTAAACTCCAGAATGCAAAATCCCAGGACAAAGGAAATAGAGTTTGCGGAATAAAAAATAGTACGTTCATATGTCTGCTTTATTCCCAAAAATTAAATTGTTTTCGCAAAATGTATATACAGGAAAAGTAACGTGATGGTTTTAAAATAAAACACGGCGTGACTACCTAGTTAATTTTATTTCAAAAATTGAAACTAGAAGAATACGATTTAAAAAAAAAGACCAATTCTATTAAGAAATAGCAAAAATTCAGAAATACACAAGATATTAGCCTATAATGAATCACGGTGTTTACTGTACGTTAAATTGACTTAAGAATATCCGCAATAATTATTGCAGTCGGCAATAGCGTAAAACTATTGCTTATTACGTATAGACTTTTATAATATAATAATTGTTGCACTTTATGGATATTTTGTTTCGCGCAGTTTGAGTTTAAAATTTTAATAATAGAATTAGGATCTCTCTGAATCATGCACGATCATAGATCATTCGCTTTTCTGCAATCGAATCGTGAATTGACTCACTTGGCTGATCGAACGAGTTCTTGTTCGTTAGCGGCAATTGCTCTGCAAAAAGAGACATTGTTAATTATCGTGGAGCGAATTTGGGCGTCTTGGTACTACGTCTCGGTTTACGCTGATCATAATCCATGGAAATAATTTCTACCGTTTAATAATTTTATGATAATTAGGTATTTTATACAATTAATATTTTAAATAATGTTTTTTTATAAAAAAAAAATTAGAATAAAAAAATCTTGTGTAATTAAAAAAAATATTGAATTAAAAAGAACGAAATCTAATGTTAAATCTAAATTTATGAAGATAAAATTTATTTAAAAAATGAAAACTATTAATTAATTTCTCATTATTATTAAGTTTTACATTTTTTATATTTTACATTTTTTATATTTTAAAAGTTATGAAAAAATTGTATCATTTTTTTTTAATAAGTAAAAATAATGAGTTATCATTTTTTTTTGCAACGGTTTAATTCAATTTTCTTGATTTATTATAATCTTAAAATACAAAATATATAATACTTATAATATATTTATTATCATGATTTTATTTCTCTCGGAACAAGTTTGAAAGAAAATAAATAATAGATGTTTAATTTGCATTAAATCTGTATCTCTCCGATCAGAACAAAAGTAAACGTTGTTTTATCAATGAATGTTAGATTTAATGGATATCAACCCATTTATCAAAGTTAATAAAAATTTGAAATACAGGAAATTCTCTCTCGACATACGTTATTTTGTAATGTGTCAAATATTTCATGGCGGTGACGAATTGTTGTACGATAGTTGATATACATGCTCGGTACTTGGTTTTTGTGATGCATGTACAACTATTTATTGAAGTTCAGGAATTATGCTCAAATAACTCTAATGTGCACTTTTGTTATAGTATATGTAACGTAAACTGTAGTCTAGATTTATCTGGATGAAATTCCTGAACGTACTCCTGTATACACAAAGTTACTTCAGTATTGTTCGCGTGGTGAATCGAGCTGATAGGCAGCGGCGTGAGTTAAGTATACTGTGTCTATTATTGCTTTGTTATATACGTGATAATTGTGAACAGTCCACGATTATATTAATAAATTAATTAATTAACTTCTAATGAAATTAAATTTGTAAATGCATCGAGGTATGGTATATCTATTGGAAACAGATTCGCGGTGTATAGATTTAAAATAGTGATTAAGATTAAGACAGAAAGAGATTAATCGCTCGAAAATTATTTGAAATCCTTCCTTTCCTCTTAAATTTTTATATTAATCTAATTTGTTTCAGTTTATTTGATCAAAAATGTAATTTATTTTTTAATAACAATAAGATTTTATTTAATAAACTTTTCTTCAGTATTTGATGATTTCATTGGTTAATATAAGATTTTTTTCAATGAAATTTTTTATTTTATATTTTTTTAGAGCTTTTTAATCATATTGATCTCCAAACAATACAATCATTGAAATTTTAGCAGACCAGCGGGATTAAGATTTTTGATTTTTTTGAATTAATTATCAAGATGCTTCTAAAGAATAATCTTCTTCTAAGTTGTAATTCTTGATTTCTTGATTCTAACGATATCACTAAATTGTCATTGCAGTTTTTTTACTGTATACAAAATTTGCGCAATGTAATGCTATCGTTGCAGTCATTAAAAGTTACAAAATAAGCCCTTTAGTAAAATTTGTAAACATTCAGACATCTTATTTTTAAGAATTATCTTACAAGATACTCGTTAGATTATTTTCGCCATTTATATTTACAATACGTGACATATACAGACGTGCGACGATTAGTGTATATGCAATGTCGTAAAGTGCGTCATGTACGTTTAAATTGGACTAAAGAACAAATACTTCGGAATACGAAGGATGTTAAAGCAAAGGTATCGCAAGGTATCAGGTAATGTCGTGAAATACGCCGACCAGAGTTTTCTCGTGCTTACTCTCGCCTGTGCGGAATGTCGTCCCTTTGTTAGCGAGCGCTTTTAGTTCTCCTGTCCCCTTTGTGTTTTTTTTTTTACTGTAAAAACTTCTTTTTTTTTGCGCGTAAAAGTATCCCGGCTTGATTATTCTGGGGAGGTTGTATGATATGACTTCGGCAAGGGATCAGAAGCTTGGTCCTTTGATCGGTGCATTAATGGAAGGCTCGCCACGTGTGACCGTCTACGAGAAGAACGATATCGGAGGAAGAAACCTATAAAATAAAGAAAGAAGGAAATGAACAATTTAAAAAGGAAATTTTAAAAGTATAATATTTGAATTAATACTCGCAAAACAGAAAAATCTGAATTTCTGTCTGCGAAATTGAATTAAGAATTTAGGCTAACATATATATATAGAGCTGCTTATATTATCGGATTTTTTTTCTCTATCTGATGTAAAAAATAAGTCCTAAATATGAGTAAAGAATTTAAAATGAAGAGGAAATACGATATATAAATAATACTTACTATTAAACTGAACTTAATTTCTTATTCTGTCGTCAGATTTCTTCGATTGAATGAGTATTGATCTGTGGTCGTTGTAATTCGTTCGGCATGTAAATGGCAGCTTCCGAGTGAAATTCTGTTTCGAGAGGGAATGAGATCAAATAATAAAAGGTCACTAAAATAACATCCGTTTGTGTTCTAATTTCAACTGAATTTAATTTTTATTCCAATTTGATCCATGCGGTTGAAATCGAACGTTGCGAATAATTCGTTGGGGTTATAAACGGTTCGAAGAGTGAAAGAAGGCGGAAAGAAAAGAGAAGAGGGAATAAAATAGCGAAGCTGTGTAAGATAATACCGTGTTGAAGTAACGATCGCGCTCGTTGCGAACTTTCCTGTGTCCTCCTCCTCTCGTGGCTTTCGTCCCTTCGTACCACTATCGCCCTTCGCGTTTCCGGCATCCAAGCGTCAAAGAAGCGCAGCCACTGGCTAATTCGATAATGCATTTTCGGTGGGTGGTTCGGGTGGCGGAAAAGAGAAAGAGAGAGTGAGTGAGAGCTTTGATTTGTCCAGTCTGAGATTACAGAGGAGGAAATCGGAAACCGAATTCCCATGTCGCGTATACCTTCCGACAGATTTAGACGAACGATGCATTTCGGAAATTCGATTGAATTCGGAAAACACCGCTTAGGAAATTATCTGTAAGTATATTATCATGACATTTTCGAGAGCTGTTCTCGTTGCAGTTTCGGTTATGGTGATACACGAATAGAAATAATATATGCAAAGAAATTACATACACATCTTTCAATTTAATTTACATTGAATAATTTCTACATTGCATTATCATTTTTAATACTTTAATTAACATTTCAAAATTAAACTTAAATAAATTTTAAATTATTTTGTAATGTATAAATTAGTTGCAAATGAGCATGACGATAATGAACATGTTCATGCCGTACTTTCGCGCGTACTTTCGAATATTATTAATTAAAAATAATTTTTTGCAAGCTTCGTTGCCTTATACATTCCAATATGATTACAATGTCGTTACACCGACAATCTTGCTTGTTGTGTATCTCATTAAATTCTCAGGACACTTGCGAAGGACGTCGCCACGTGTGCGAATCGAGCTGGATGCAAGTTTCATAAAGCGCACTTCGTGAAATCGTAATTATTACGAAACTACGTTAATTCGCTGCGCTGGTAACGTGGGAAATTATGCGAAGAGAGGAGAATTACTAGAATTTATAGTCAAGTTGCAAAATTTCATTGTCGTTATACAATGAAGACAATATATGTATTTATAAGTATAGAGATACTCAAATTCCCATAGATTTTCCTTATTTTTTTATCAACTAATAATAAATATATAAGAGTGACAAAATGTCGTACCATTTAATTATCCAATTTTCAGACTTTGAAAATCAATTTTATATCATTTCTGTACTAATTTTGTTAAAAATAAATGTCACGTATAAACTAAATGATATAACATTTTGTCCGCTACGTAATTTATTTACTTTCCCAACCAAGCGATCAATCTACCAAAACGTCCAAAGATAACTAGTATCACATTCCAAAATATCTCAGATAAGCAGAGCAAAGTATTATATTTCTGATGATTCCTTCTAACGTTAATGATACTCTTAGAATTGAATTCGTTGAAGGAATCTATTTTGAATTTTGCATTCCCATTATAATGTGTACGAAAGACACATCTTATTTTTTTTCGGATACTCTATGTCCGAAGCTCGTGGAAATCTGAGAACATGATCTTCAAGTCGTTCCTCGCGAGCCTAATCCATATCCGCGCATCTCGGATTTACCGCAGCCGAATACGCAGCCGCGCTAGTTAAACCCGATAGTAGCGTGGCCAAAGCTTTGAAACGAGAGATTTTGCGCGTTTATTTGTCATCGATATCCTGGACACTCCATTCCGTGTGCTACCTCTTCTCCGCCCTCTCCTAATGCGGCGTCGGATCCGATAAATCTCTTCTCGTCCGCGATATTGCGTCGGCCGATCCGGAAAAAAGCGCGAATTACACGCGCCAGACGTTCTGTGCTCTCCGTGCACAAAGACCGACAAATTTTTTTTTGCGACAATCACCGAAACTGTAAACGTTATCTTCCGATTAATCCGGGAAAAAACGCGGCAGTCGTACAATGCGAGCGATATCCGATTTGGTTTTTATTTATGGATTTTTTCCTGCTAAATTGCGGTTGACGTGGATAGAGAATAATCTGTTATACAGAAAATTATTTTAGAATTGAAATATATTGAAATTGAGAGATGTGTCATCCGATAAGTGACATACGAAAGTTGTCTATATTGAGAAACTTTGTATACCTAGAGTATCCATTAATTTATAAATCGCATTAAATTAGACGTCTAGAGTTTTATCAAATACTTCATTTTATTTCCTTTCTACGCGCTGGAGCATTTTCCATCTCAATTGTACGTCTACATTTTTATATGACATTTTACTCGATAATAAACGTAATTTTAACGTTTTACGGATTAACAAACATTAACAGCGAGCGAAAGCACTTGGCGCGCGCGACTACAGGCTCGATTAAGCACACAACGCGACGGCGGCCCGCCGTACCCCTTCCAGAAATTATCTCCATTACCACCCCCGCGACACGCCGGCTCACCGAGGTGTGTTTTCTCAGCACATACGCGCGACCACTCCGTTAAGAGGTCGAAGCGGCGGCAGCGACGATAATTTCCAACGGGAATATTTTCCGAGGGATGAAACCGCCCCTAACGCCACGCGTGAGAGAGGGTGCCGAGCGAGTCTTTGCAGCTCCGCACCCCTGCGCTCTCCTTGAACGTTGAACGCGCTCTCTCGCCCTCTCTCTTACATTTTCCATTATGTCCCGCAAGATTTCCCGCGTCCTCGAGAATTCACCCCCGCCGCGCGTGTAAATTGGCGGCTTTCATCGCGACAAGGTTGACGGGGGTGGCAAAGGAGGACCGAGGCAGGAGAAGGGAATTCGGTTTTAACCTCCCGCCGTCTCTTCCAACAGATTTAATGGCGCGCCTATGAGGAGGGCGTTAAATTTTGTCACCGAGCACAAAGGGCCAAAGGGTGAGAGCGTATCGTTTAGCGCGCGCCCGAGTGGGTGCCCCTGAAATTTTTGTCCCTTCTCGTTCCCTTCTCGTCCTCATCTCTTCCTCGCCTCTTCGAAGGTTCGTCACTTTAAGCGTTAACGATGTTACTGATAATTACGATTTTGCAAAAGGTGTCTCTCGTGAAAGTCGCAACTCACTTTGCGGATAGATTGGGGTTGCTGAGAATTATCGCAAAGGATTATCATCTAATTCATAATAATAATTGTCAATACAAAATTGTTAACACACATTATTCCGTTACTACTCCGTTTTATAGTAATAAAATAATTTCCCTCTTTGTCAAACAGAATTTTTTGTCGAAAATTTTCAAAATTTATTAGATAGTTTTAACGTTAAAAATACCAACGTTTATTTACTTTTTAGAAAAAAAAGCGAATAAATTACTATAATATACCTAACAAAGAGAAAGTGAAAACTCAAATATTTCATTAGTAACTATAAAGAAGATAATTATTGAAAAGTCAAAAAATTTCAGAATTCTATTTTTATACAAGAAATATAAAATATAAATTTAAAAAATAGAAACAGTTAATATAATTGCTATCTTTATTTAATATTAAGCGTTACGCAGTTTTACATATTTTTCAAGCAATGCATCGTCTCGCATCGACATAATGCGTCATTTTGGCGCGGTAACGTGAATCAGTTCATCGTTACGAATATAATACGAGGAGGACCAAATATATACTGATGCATTATTCCTGCGAGCCATGATTACTATAACGTTATCATTCGTAGCCAGGTGAAACGGGGTCTGGCTTTGTATACGTTGCCGCGCACAATTTCGCCGACTGTAATTAGCGCGCGGTCGCGAGATTGAATGTTCCTCGCGGCGTGAAATTCGTGCAAACCGACTTTGATTAGAGTTTATTACGCGCCGTTTTTACCGCGTCCGTCGTTGTCAATTATCGCGTAATATAAAACGGATGGCGGTGCGCGTGCGGAACTCTCGTACACGAGTTTACCGCCGTCGGCCAGTCCGAGCAAAATATTTAATCATTTCCCCGGATTGCCCGGAAACAAACAGGAAATGGAGCGCTCGCATCGTTGATTCGATGCGACTTCTAATGAAATTACGTACATATATATGTCAATGGCACACACGCATCGCGCTTCACCGCGCTGCTTCGTTCGTCAGTTTGCAACTCGAAAATTGCCATTTTTCTAGAATAGAAGGACGCAAAATTCGCCCTGTTATAAAATAAAACCGTAAATAAAAACACTAGTATGAATAAATAACAAAATACGCGAAACAGGACAGCTGACCAATTTTAACTTTTCTCTTTTTGAAAAACAAAAATTCGACTAGATGCTGTTTTTGCATCCATTTAATTATTTTTAATTACTCTTAATTACATTATTTTGCAAATGAATATTCTACTAAAGTTGAAATTCGTTTCAAGTTACCGTACATAAAGAATAAAATTTGATTCCCTCCATCTTTCGACGATTAACTCGACGAATAGTCGCTTGATTTTCACTCGTTTGAAAAACTACCGATATTTCGTATTCGATACTGACGAGTTACAGCTCGTATTCTCGGCTTCGACGTGAAATCGAAGTTCCGCTTTTAAGGTTGGCATAATCCTGGAAGCTCCCGGAGTTGGCGTAAATATTTGCCATTCAAAACAGTGGGTGGATTTCGTTTAAATATCGATGACAGCAAGTACCGAAAGGTTCGTCGTGCCGGTCCCGTGAAATATTGACCGATTTTTGTGTATTCGCTGTCGGAATGTGCGGGGAAAATGGTCGGGAAAATGTCGAGAACGCGCAATCGAAAAACGCGCGCGACATTTCGTTCGCTCCGAAAATCCGATACAGACCGAGCTCGTTCGTTTAAATAATCTCTACATTGTATTTATCGACGTTGCTTTTTATCGGTCGCGACCGACACGACGTTACGTTGCTTTTAAAAATCGAGAACTTTTCCCCGATTACAATCGCAAATGCGTGCAAAGAGGTCAGAGCTCGATGTGCTTGAAAAATTTATGTTTTGCAATCGATATCTCACGATTATCCCAAGTGCACACTTATAAACAATTTATTTGACAAATTATCCTATCCATAATAAAAATTTCACACGATACACATCTATATTTAAAAAGTAAAACTGTTAGGTATACAAAATGAAATAAATTTAATTAAATGAGACAAGAAACATTATCACAGATTAATTAGAAATTTCCATTTACTTAAAAATAGTTTTCTCAAAGTTTTGCGATTACAATTTTAATTTAATTTAATTAAGTAATTTTAATATTGTTACAGAAACGCTTGTTTTTATAACTTTATTTAGGCATACAATCCTTGGTCTGAGTAATATAAACTTCAATTACGTTAACTAGCATGGCAGAGTCGTCGGAATACTATAATATAATTTTAAGCTCGCTTCCGTACTTTTACTAAGTTCACGGTAGCCGAGAAAACTCCCGTCGGAAGGAATAAAATCTCATCAAGAAATTTTGGACGGATCGAAGCCTAAACGCTTTCTCTCGTCATAAAAGAGCCATTAACAAATCCGCATAAGCCGTCGTATCCGATGCACCCTTTTTTGTGAACAAAGAATACCGGGGCACAAATCGCATTTTGCGATCATAGCACGCACAATAAGAGATCGCGGAGTTCTCGCATTTTCACGCTAAATTTGTCCTACGTGACAATGAGAGTCGCCTAAACGGTTGCCTTTCTGCCCGTAGAATTCGGCCATTAGACACCATTGACGGATTAACCCCTCCCCTCTATCCTTAGACGTCACCTCTGTCATCCAGAGTCGCCTTAAGTCCTGCCCGAGGGTCGTGTGGCGATTTTTTGAATATATATTCACGTGCAAAACGGCGGTCGTTTAAGGGCGCTATTGTTCGCCCAGTGAGAAATATGACGGCTGCTTTCCTATTCTCTCGTCTTACTCCCGGATGTTCGGCATTTTCTCGTCTCTTTCATATCTCAAACCCCTCAAACACTCTCGTTCGCGTTAATCGCAACTCTTATTCGCTTCGTCCGTTCATTCATAAATGCTATGATATGATTTGTTACAAAGAACAAGTAAGTTTTTAATGGAAGCATCTTTAATATGTTATCTATAAAAATTATGAACTTATAATCTTTCTATTTATTTTGCTATTTATTTTGACGGCTTGTAGCCTTCAATTTCAAACTATTTTTTAATTGATATAAATGCTGATATATTAAGATATTAAGATTAGATGTCATTGATAAGAATTGCCAGAAAAATGGAAATCCAAGAAAAGTCAAGGAATTTTGCGAAATTTTCTTAAAAGTAAAAATTTTTTGCTTTAAAGAAATTAATATATCTACGTACGTCATACCTACACTGCTATCAATTGAACAATTAAAAATTCAAGCAGTGTCAGTAACATTAATAGTAATATACATTGTTATATTAAATTGCTCTGTCAACAACACTTATTTAACAGAACATACAACAATCGGAACAAAAAATTGTTTAATATTGAAAGTGAGTTAGGAAAAAAATCATAAAATTTTGGCTGGAAATCAGGGAAAATGAAATTTTAGGATAAAGGATTTATGACAAGTCCTGATAAGTAAACTGAGGAAACGAATTCGGCAGTGTAGATTCATCTTCCAGAAAATCGTCGCGCTTCTCCCTGCATTACATTTTACATCAGTCGTTATGTATTTAAGGTAACACGTCCGCGAAACGTCGTCCAAATGCGCGCGAGAAAATTGCGACGGCACGCAAATGGGAATCGGTCGCGGAAATCGGTCGCTTAACTTGCCGGGATTGAATGTAAATCGTTACTTTGGCACTCGGCGCGGACGGTACCCGAAGGTGGAAATTCGTGTTTCCGGTCTATGTGCAATCCTTCCCCTCTTTCCAGAACGCGTGCATTACCAGCCGCAATAATGTCGCTTGGAAAAATGTAAGAGAGGCGAAATAAAGCAACCGACCAACCGCCATCGCCTTTCTGCGGCGAAAAATGCGTCGTGCCTGGCAATATGGAAAATAAGAGCGAGTCAGTGGGGTTAAAGTATGGCTGCAAAAGAAACGGTGTACTGCCGAAGGGAAGAAAGGATTGCGATATAACGTAAGAACATTCAATCTATGTAGGGCGAGGATGGAGACGAAGGTGGATGAATAATTATAAAAACGCAGAGTGTAATAGAATGGATATTTATTTCGAATTAAGATCGTACATAATAGTCGAAATCATTTTATAATAAACAGAGGTATAATGGAGGGTTCTTTGTACAGGCGCTTTTTTCCAATTCTCAAGCTGCTGTGCAATGATTATAGTACTAAAAATTTTCCTCACTTGGCATTTCAAAACAGCCTGCAACTCATGCGTACGGTACTTGCAGTTGGTAATCCTAAAAACATTGTGCGAGAAAAGTGCTTTACGATCATCCGCGTATGTTCTACTGTATATTGTAGGTCGAGCGAGCGAGCGATAAAAAATTTGGCCGCGTTATTCGGAGATTAAGTTGATGCATTATACGAGCGCATGCCATATACTTCTATCCGCGCGCGAACGGCATTAAATCTCTGCCAGGGCGGGGAAAGAGACAGGCTGGGAGCTGCATTGCCTATTAATGCGGAACAGAAATCCAAACCGATGTGTCTGAAAAAAAGAACGAGAGTGTTGCGAAGCGCCGTGGATACGAGAACGAAGAGAGACAGAGCGATGGAAAGAACGAATGAAGTTACACGACGTGAGAGCGTTGCAGTAATTCCGTTAAAGTTGGAAGGGTGCTATTGTGATTACCGATTCAGAACCAATTTGCAGCTGGATCGGTCTCGGCGTTCTTTCGTACGCGTGTTTTCCCTTGCATTAAGCATCGACGCGGTTTATTCGACGAAAAACTGCATGCGTGAAACGTTTCTACCGTATTAGAAAGAAACAAAAGTGCTTCGAGAGGCAGATATTTCTAATTAACACACGAAATAAAATGATTTTTTCTCAGATTCTCAGAATTTAATAATTGATTTTGAGCAACTGGTAACTGCATTGATCTGCAGTGTTTACGCTTTAATCCTTTTGTACTGTTAAATTCATAATTTTAATCTTTAATCATTTCTGTAGGCGCCACTGCTCCTATTCAATATGTCATTAAGTTAATTAAAACAATTTAGCTCAAGAAAATGTATTAAATTTGACTCAACTTTATTATTTATTTATTATTTACTAAGTGCATACATTAATAGAGACGTTGTTTATCTTGAAACTAATCACAGAAGTGGATTGCTTTATATTTTGACACATATGAGGATTAAAAATAACAAAATATTATTTAATTCAAAGGATTAAATTACCATTATTCTTTTTATGTATAACAGTGGTAACGCATAATTTGTTAATTTTTTTACTACATGTTCCTCCTCTGTAAAAATGTAAAAGTGAAAACGAAATAAAATCTGTGCAAAACTTCTCTGTTATTCAATCAAGTTTTTGAGGTGTCATAACGAAATTTGTATAAAAGTATAAAAAATATTATTGTTTAAAATTTAATTTAGGTAGATATTCATTGAGAATATCTAATATAAGAATTTCAAATATAGAAAGGTTTTTTTTATAATTTATTTTTACTTGTACCTTTTAAGATTCATATTACACTCACACGAATCTCAGAGGTTCTTAAATGCAACCAAGAATACCGGGTGGACGCCGGCCGGTTTGTAAAATGACCGCTTAACTCTGCGGAAATTAGAATTCATTGCGTCGGTCTGAATTAAAGTTGCGAAACTTTTTAATTTCGTAATATGCAAATTAGCCCCTGCGACGCCGCGTAATTAATTCCGGGCGCGCGTTACACACGTGTACGCGTGTCGGCCCGGCGCCGGTTTTTTCTTCCGCGAAAAAAGTCGTCCACTGATGAAATTTTTACGCCGCTGACCACCGCCAGGGATAAAAACCCCAAACCTGCGAGAGTTTTCGTTCCTTCCTGTTCAGCCATTTGCAAAAGAATTTTCTCAGGATGCACGCAAAGTATTATGACTATGCCACATGTAACATAAACCAGGATTTTGTTTAAAATACAGCTATAACGTTGCAATGTGTATATAATATTATCTTATAATATTAAATATTTTCTAATGTTATAAAACTTTGCACTTATAATAAATTTTTATAATATCAAAATTTATAGTATTATATAGTATACAGAATGTTTCGAAATTCGTGAAATCCGAATTTCCGTTCCGAAATCCAAAGTATCCAGTAAGAAAGTTATTTATATATTTTTAAGTAATAGTTTGTGAAATAATAAGGATTATAATATGAATAATTACGGACTATGTTTAAATGCTGAAATCCTGTCCAAATAAACGCGCGTTTAAATAATATATACCACTCACGTGATTCATGGACAGGTGGCCATGAAATAATTTGTAATTGCCTTTATTTAAATCTTTATATCTAAAAAATTATTGTTTGAAATAAAAATGTATACACAACTTTTTTTAATTTTTTGAATATTTCTTGCTGCAATATTTCGCGAATTTCGAGACGCCCTGTATAGATTGTTTCACAATAACACAAGTAACGTTATCTCGATCCAAAGCTCTAAAAGAATTACTTTTTTTTATTCATTCCATCGATACTTCCTTGCTTATCCTCATCCCAGTTAAAATAATATTTCACGTTTCTATCTCGCATTACCATGCGGCATTGATCAGTCCTTTCCGACGAGCTGTTGAACCGCGTCCGAAGTACATAGATACATAGGGTGTATACACTTCAATGAATATTATCGATCAATTGGACGCGTTGACGACGGTCACGCGGGGAAACGTCCCAAAATGCTTTTGGGAAGTTCGGTGTCGCCGTTTGCAGGACGCGATAACAACTTTGACGTTATCCTTGCATAGCGAACATAACAGGTATACTAAATTGAAGACACCTATTTATTCATGAAGAAACATTATAG
>NW_017259279.1:2069568-2107510 GCF_001594045.1 Atta colombica | reverse complement strand
TATGAAAGCTGTCATAACAATCGAAAATATTTCCCTTCTAATACTCGATTCAGTCTCTTTGTCTCACTATTCGATTCCGCCATATCTCCCTCAGGTATCCATCCCTTCGTACAACCAGCCAACCAATGACTAACGGAGAAAGACAAGACGCATTAGTTTCGAAAGCGTCAGCGCGAGCTGTTTCACCGACATTACATATGGAGTGCGTAGATAATGTAGACGAGAAAGCTTACGGGTGGCAAGAGAGAGGATGAGAAGAGAAGATCGAGCTTTTCCGTCGTAATATGATCGGTAAGGGTGGGATAGTCGTCGGGAAGCGGCGAAAGGGTCGCTTGCCTGGTTGGTAACATCTTGCGCTGATGTCCCGATACACCATAAATTATTATATTCATATTATATCCCGTCCGATTCGTGTGCCACCCCTGTCGCGATTCCATCCCGGACGAAGGCTGCTGTGCGCTACATCCCAGCACCGCGTCGCGTCGCGCCGGCGTGTTTCGTTTTTGCGAGAGGATTTATCTCCCGCGGCTCGCACTCGATGGAACTGATCGCGACTACGTGACTACGACTCACCGTCGCCATTATGTGCATTCACGCGACGAGACTGGCGTACGAAATGGTGCCTTTTTGCTCGACGCGATGATATGACTGATATAGGTTCGTTCGTGACAGGATAATTAGCGGATGATCAATAGTTGCTCGATTAATCCTGTCTAAATAAATGCATTAGATTTATTGGTACTAGTAGCGCGCGATTGATTGGTTTAGTAATTTGAATCAGTTATATTAATTTAGAAGAGGGAAGAGAAATGAAATGCTTCTTTTGATTTGCTTCTTTTGATATTTGTAACATTTAATTTTGCCTACTTATTAATAAATGATGAAGGCTGCTGGAATTCTCGGTTTATTGAAGTGTACAAATACGAATACTTTAGTACTTATAAGAAAAACATATGAGATTCTCCTTCAGTTTTGATGAGCTTTTGATATGTTGTAGTCTTTACAAGCAAAATAAGAGATAAAGTACTTTTTTATACATGCCATACGCATTTTTAGGAGATAAAATATTTTTTTGAAAAAAATTGATTAGTTTCTCTTGAAGTGAATATTGTCGAAATTATAAAGAATGGAGAAAATTTTTAAATAAAAGTTGAATGATTTTAAGAATATTTAATAATAACAATTTAAAAAATGTTAATTAAATAAAAAGTTTTTTGTTCAGTAAGTTATTACATTTAATTATAAATTACGATTCTAAAATACTCTTCATATTATTTAACTTTTATTTAAAAAACTTTTTTCCATGTCTTACAGTTTCAACGATATTCACTTCAAAAGAAATTAATTGATTTTCGGATGACTCATCCTCCTTTGAAAATATACATAAGTGCAAAAAAATCCCTTATTTTGGTCTAGACTACAACATATTGTATTAAAAGTTCATTAAAATTGGAGGTGAACATTTTTTTATATATAGAAAAAACAGCTAAAAACTTCACTGATTCAGCAAATCTACAATCATATTCGGATACTCTGCAGTTTTCTATTAAAGTAGCAAAGTGATAATTGAATAACGTTTATGATTTGTTAAACTTTCTTATAGATGTTGAAGTGCAGTAAACTATAGCTAAACTGTAGCACCCAATCAATTTTTTTTTTAGTGTATGTTTTCTTGTTAGATAACCATAAAGAAGTAAGATCATATTTGACTTTATCGTACAAATTTCCATTTCTATCAGACTCAACAATCATCACCAATAAAGATAAAAATACAATTCCTTTTCTTCATTTTTTATCATTTAATAGATCAATGAAGTCGTGTACAACGCGAACATTTATCTTAGTCAATCATGCAGCTTATCTAATCAAATAAAACTCTTGTAGAATTCATGGAAGGAAAGAGACAGGTGAAAACTCTTCGTTAGACGAATTTCAACGAATCCATGACGAGATGATTCCTTGATGTCGTGCCTGTTAGCTTCGAAATTTCTTAAGTTTGCTCGTTTCCATTTTGTCCTTCCTCCCTGTAGATTTTTGCACCGCCGTCATCGTCCTCGCGACTTCTTTTAGGATTCTCACGAGCTCTCTCGCAACCCTCATCATTCTGACATCAATGCTCGCTTTTCTACGTGTACGTACACTCAGCACGTCTATGCGACTTCGATATTATGAACGTGAATGTCCGCCTCAGGCTCTGTCTCCTTGCTGTATTGGATGCAGCTAATATTTTGATCCGAGATACGTGCTCGCGATGCTCAAAGACGTACCTCGCGAACGAGGATTACCACCACGGAAACAGAATTAAAAGGCTCGCTCCGAGTCCAAGTGATAGAAAACGCGAAGCGAGAGGTATTAGTGTCATCAGGTTCCCATTCACAACGTTCGTTCAACGCTAAATGTGGTTTTCATCTTGCTTACCTATATTTTGCAACGAAAGTAGTTATCTCCGTGAGTCGAATGAATTCGGAAGTCTAGTAATTGTATGTCGTTTTTAGTGTGAAGTTATATAAAGAGAATATTGCATACTATTGTCGCTCAAATCGTTCCTGGCCTTAGAAATTCTAGAATTTCAATTTCAAAAAATAATTTGATTACCGTAAAACTCGGTTTTAGGAGATTCTTGGTATCGTTGAGTTTGAATGTAGCCTGAAAATGTCGAATTTCAAAAGAGTATAATAATCTTCAATGGAGGAGGATCTGGTATCACAGGGTTCATAATCAGAGTTTAGAAGGCAGTTTAAAAATCAGTACTGTTACGTAGCACTGATGAGCTTCATATAAAGCGAAACTGGAACTTGATGTTATTTTGTAATTAGAAGTTTCCTGAAACCAAGTTTTATGATAATCAAATTATTTTTTAAATTTTTGTCCGCTATATTAGATTTACCATTTTGAATTTTTTATTTTTGACCTCAATTCGAACAGAATATTATTAAATTATTCTATAAATCTAATTTCATAAAAATCGAACGATGAGTTTATAAAGTAAAAAAAGAATGATTTCAAATGGATTCGCTCGTCCATTAGAGGATGTATATGTTATATCTCAAAACATTATCAAAAATATAAAAATTTCGTAGATTGTTGTATTATTACGTCTGAATATTTGTAAAATTTTGAGCATAATTCTCTTATTGATTAAAAAATTATTTAATTTTTTTTTGTTAGTTTGATTCTTATGTAAAATAATCGTGTTTTGTAGTACTTGTTTATAAATTTGACAAGGAAGTAACATTAAAAATTAAATCCAATTTTAAACATGTACTGATCAAATAATAATAAATATTCATGCAAATGTTTATTTGGATTCATTTATTTGTTTAAAAGTTTTTGACTTAAAATTGCAGAAAAATATGTCATTTTGCTGTATAAAATCATTATAATAACCAAATTATTCGTTGTTTTGTTTTGATTTTAGAGCACATTGTGACGGGCTAATATTTGTTAAAATTTTTTTAAGTGATTAGTTTACATCGACTGATTTTTGACTGATTCTTTTAGCTGTTATTGTATAACCAAAATATCCTTAATTAAACATTTTTTTAATACTTTTTTCTTTCGATCAAATTCTCAGTTCTTAACATGCATGCATAATATTAACAACGTCGATTCGTGATGTAACGGTTTACATCGTCGATCGCCTTATCAAGCGCGCGTGATGAAGCGAATATATGTACAAGGAACTCCTTACGAGTCATTCATCGAGTTCGTTTCTCGCCTCGCACCGATAAATTCGGCTTTACTACCGCAAAGCTCCGCGAAATTCACCGGCGATCGATCAACGTCGAATGGAAAATGGGCTCGCGTGCTTCGCGACGAAGTTAATAGCGCTTCCCGTCGACGAAGAAATCGCCAAAAAACAAGCGCCACAGGGCCTCGAGGATGAAGGGAGTTGCACAACTCGCCGTTCTCTTCGCCAGCTTCGTTCGCCAGTCAGAGGAAAACGCGAAAACACTCATTAATGTCTTTTGCGCAGTATTTACTGTGCTCGAGTACCGTGCGAGCGGTTCTCTGAAAGCTACAAACACCTACCAACTCTGTCTTACGTGCAAAACGCGCTGTGCCTTCGACGGGGTTCTTCGTCGGCACAATTTATTGCAACGTGACTATTCACGCGAAAGAAATGCTGAGAATGTATTCTCGGGAATCTAGAGCGATGAAGTTATATGCAGAAAGCTCTTTGATCTGCATGAAACATCGTGTTTGAGAATAAAATCTGACGTTCTAGTGGGGTTTTCATGATAACGTTTGTTTGTTATGGATATTACTAATTGTAGTAGTCACGGAAATTATTCATCAGAAATAATCGATACTTATTGTTAGTCGGAAGCATGCTCTTCTCGAGAAATGTATGCAATTATTTATTTGTTACATGTCTCAGGAACATATATTATTTGAAGTATCAAAGACCAAAAGCGATTGTAGCATTATAAAGCTGTTGCCCTATCGGCTTTTCGGAATACCACATCGAGTTTCAAACGAAATTTTACGTTTGATTAAATTTTCATTAAAGAAACATTATGGAATAAATTAAAGTATATAGATGAAAGGACTGAATGCAACCTACATATCAGTCCCAATGCTTCAATCCTTTCTTGTTCTCGATAATATCGTTGAAACATTAATAACGACCAAATCCTTTCATACGCAATTCTATATCATTCTCCTCGCTGGAAAGTTTGCCGATTCAAATAGACGCAGCAGGGAGAAAATACGTGGCAAGACGCAAAAAGGGGTCTGGGAAATTAGACAGTCTCTGCAAGGGGAGAAACTTATTCCGAATAACGCCGACGCATTCTCAAAGGAGGCACGAGCAATAAGGTACCACGGGTAAGAGAGACACGTCTGATAATCCTTTTCCGGCTAGAAGATTGTCGCATAATCTTTCGTCCGCCTCCTTCGCAGAAAGTCGTTCTGTTTACCATTCTGAGGACGTCTTTAATATATAACGGGCAATTTTCCCACGCTATACGCCGTAAACTTCCTTGAAGAAATTGGATGTTGTTGAAGTAGAGAAAGAAAGAGAGATCTTCCCTGAAAAACAAAAGTCACGGTTGCGATTCAGATGCATCATTGCCGTCAGAATTTCATAATCTTCGTAGACCACGTTTCTTCGTCGATTTCATATATACATGTATGTCGAAAAGGGCGATGATCCCAAGGATGGATGGAAATCGTTTTAATATCTGACCTCGTTGCAACCAACGTCGATCGACCCAAACTTTGCGGCTCTCTTTCCGTTAGTCCTCTGCTCCTGTTTACCACCGAACGAATCGCCCCCCGTTTCCGCCACGTTCTGCAGTAAATGCGCCAGGAAAATGCATGGCGCGTCGTTAACCTCCATCGAACCGGCGAGTCAGGTTTGTCGGTTAAGTTGCTGGCAACTTTCGTCTCCTTGTAGTCTCAATTTACCGTGGCAGCTTCTACAAGGAATTATAAACTACTGTCATTTTTGTAGAATATAATGGGAACGCTGAAGAAGTTGGAGGTGATAACGTTCGAAAGTTTGCTCAACCAATCCAAAACTAATTCGTTTGATCTCTCATAGATCTTAGATGTGCCCAGATGTACCTGGCAAAAGATTTGTTATATTCTTTGTTTTTAAATTGTAGTTTAATAATGATGACCTTTTTAATTCTGAATGATATTTAAATAGGTCGAGTTTAATGATTTAAACAAATATTTATCACATCTTTTTTTCACAGTTAAAATTATTCGTTTCAATACTGATATCATCAAGTTTGATTAACGTACTATCAGATTTGTCACAATTATTTATTTTCTCTGAAAAGGAGGATACTTTGATTTATGTTCTTTAAACCAAGATTTATGCTTTGGTGGGAAGCTGTAACAGTCATTCTACTTAAGTATTGTTTAATACACGTCGTTATGGCATTTATCTTGCTTATACTTTGGCGTTGAAAATCGCTACGGGGATGCACAGAACGTTAGTTTATACGGGACAGAAATAGGCAGTGGTGCGAGGGGGTTAATACTCTGGAACGCAGGTGTGCGTGAAACATACCGCCTGCGTTTAATTTCTCTGCGTAATACCGCAGTAAAGTAGCTGGACTGTAACGGATTATTATACACGAGTCGTAAGCTGTTGAGAGAATCCCTCATACGCAAATATAATAATAATAATCTGAGAATATAACGTGGAGAATAAACGCAACGTATAATTAAAGCGAATTTGATCGAAGCTGCGGATGAACTATCGCTATGAAAATTCTAAGCTTCTTTTACTAAGCTTTTTGCACATTAACCTGCGATTAAATTAATCTAATTGTCAATAATTTTATGAGACAAGTATCGAATTAATTATCATCCTTCTAAACTTTCCTATGAAAAACGCCATCAATTTGTAGAAAATCGCAACATTACATTATCCGTTATTTTCATTTGTTCCAATGAATTGTTTTTTTTATACTTTATTTTTCTATTATTTCGCATTATCGACGTACTTCAACGATGCGAGTAAATTTTGGTGTACTCTCACGGTGTTCGTGCAAGAGAGGAGGGGGATTTCGTTTACGTAGACAATGCAGGCTGCATCGCTGTCGGTTGTGGACTTCGTTGACATAGTTCGCATGCCAGCCGCACTTGGGCCGTCGATCCTCCGCCTTTCTTGCAGATACCTACGTCTCTAAGCAGGTTGACGTGCCACAGCCTCATTAGAGACTCTTAGGAACGCGCAAGAGACAAACGTCTGCTCGGTTCTCTCTCTCTCTCTCTCTCTCTCTCTCTCTCTCTCTCTCTCGCCGGAAATATTGGGAGGTACGCTCTCGGGATTTAGCACGCAGCTGTTCGTACCATCGACGAGCCCCTAGGATTATCGCGGATAATCTCACTCCCATCGTCTCCTTGGGGATCCCCTGCTGGGGAAATATAATGATGTAAATATGAACGTCGCGTGCCAATGATCATCGCATTTTTCAGAATCTTAATTTCAAGCGATTGATAACACGGTTTCGAAGAATCGTTTTTACCTTATTATTTGTAAAATGAATGTGGGTTATATTTAAAGTATGAGTTATGAACTTCATGCCTAAATTCAAATACACATACGAACAAAATTTATTAAGTCTTAATATTTCTTTTGAATAGTATTAAATAAACATTTTAGAAAATAAATATTTACTCAATAAAAAATGACAATTAAATCAAGTTATTTTTATATTGATAAATATGTTTACATTTAGTAATATTTACTTAAAACTATTCAATATATATTTATTAAAATTTAATATTTTTTTCAGCATAGATGCAGATCTGAAAATAATTTGATTGGACTATCAAGTATTCATATAATTAAATAGACATTAAGTATTTATATTTAGGTTAAATATACATGAGCCGTGTAAACAAAATCTTATAATTTAAAATATGTTTGTTTGAATTAACAAATATTTCCTCCACAACCCATACCCGCTGCATTTAGTTGAATCAACTAATATTTTTTTAAATCGGTTAACCTTTTCTCTCTTAGTGTAAAAAACTCAAACATAATGAGCAATTTAAAAAAAGTTTTGACGATTTAGCAATCAGTTTGAGAACTTCGTATAATTATTTTCTTAGTCTAATAAAGTTAATTTTAAGCCAAAATTTTGAATACTTCAACAAACCGTTTCTTCTATGTGTTAAATTATAATCGTATCAATATTCTTGATTTATAAGGATTAAAATAAAAAAAAACATCGCTTTCTGTTAAATAACCATTTAAAAAGAAATATGTATTTCTTTTTAAATAGTTATTTTAAATTATGTACGATAGTTTTGCTCAAATCACTGGTATTGATTATTACTTCGAGATTTGTTCACCTATTGCACACATCGTCCTGAATAGAGGAATGCTGTTCGATTTTATCGCTCCTATTCGCTATGCTTCTCTGAGATATAGCGGATCAATAATAAATATAGAGCAATCTTTCTAATGTACCGCCGCGGAAGCTCTCTCTCGCGATCTCAAGCACCGCTGTTTGCGCGATATACATCGAAGTGATCGTACTGTCGTAAATTCTATTCAATCGCGCCGATGCAGGACGAAGAAGAATGCAGCCCGTTTTGTTTTCGAGATTTGGAGGTGGAGTAAAAGCATGTGGAGGATCGATTTGTAGCGTTGCGCCGAGCTGTCGATGGTCAATTCGGGCGTGGATAAATAAACATCTTGAAGAAGAGCAAGCTTTGCTACCACCGAAATATTCTATTCTTCGAGTGATTTTCCTGAAAAGCGGGCGATTTATCAATCATGAAAGCTTTAAATCCTTTAATTAATGTTTTATGGATTTATATATACGTTTTTATTTAACATAAATAAAGAATTATTAATTATACTTCTTGGAAAAAAGGAGGAATAGAAAATTTTAAAAAACAAATGCATTTCGTAGAATTTTTAGTTGACGAACATCATGATGGAGTTATAAATGTTGATAATTTCGATTAATTCAGATTCGTTTCGATTTAACATAATATTTGTGTGTTATAAAGTTATGTTATCGAGAAATAAGCATTCGTTTTCATGAAACGCCGTTTATGTCGCAATAGAGCACTTCGTTGAGTAAAAACTCGATTAGAAGTTGGAAGTTTGTCGAGACAACGAGTTTAGCGATCGAAAGCAATTCCGTTTAAATCCTTCACAAAGCAAATCGCGCGTCTAATGGATTCTACGTTAATCGTCTTTACCATGTCGTTAACTTGACATGAGACGCTCGAGGCGACGCAACGATCATGCCCAGTAAAAGGAGCAATCGATTTTAGGCTCATTAGCAACGCACAACCCCGAGTCAATTACCTCCTTTGTTATCTTATCTGCCGGATCTCGCGGCTAGAGAAGTTGAAAACTACGTTAAATCGGATTATTGCTTATTCGCTTATAAATATAGTAATTGCTATATTTATAATAGAATGACAATTGCTTACGATTTCGTCTTTCTAGAAACAAAGTATTTCGTTTCCTTTTTAATTTATCTCTTCTGTGATGTGCTATTTCTAATATACAGCATGATACAATTCTGATAACAAATTGATAACACATAAACTTCAAAATCTTAGAAGCACATCTCACAAGGGAGGACTAGAAGTAGAAACGCACTTTGAAATGTTGTTTATTGCAAAAAATAATCTTTTGTACTCATATTAGGAATCTAAAATAGCTTCAGATATTTTTTTACGGTTTTAAAAAATAAACATTAAATATTAAAATTTTGTCATCGGACCAATTAATCACCTACGTGGCTAGGATAATAGAGTTCAAAACAAAAGAGGAAAAAAGTTCAATATTACATGGAAAGAATGATTTTGCTAAAATATCTAAAAATTTATAGATATAAATTTGAAAATCATGTTATTAGGTCAAAATCATTGCGTGGGAATCTCAATTATAATGAGAAATATACAAAAAGTTTTGACATTCTAACAACCAGTTAATTTGAACAGTTCTTGTATAATTATTTTTATGATCCAATTAAATAAAATTATCTTCAGAAGCTTCCACTTCCGATGCTTTCCTTATCAGATGCAATTTTTAAATGATAAAAATGTATTGAAAAGATTCGTGAAGCAGCATGTATAATAATTTTTACATTTTCTGAGTGACTAAAGATCGCAGCATCATGCAAGCTTTTTGGTCGCACCCTCGCTTTTATGGTTACCTACCAATAATCGATTTAACACGTGTCCCGCTGATACTTCGCGGCACACCGCACCGTACGGAACGCAAGAACACCCGTCGATAAATTCACGCGGCATGGCCTCGCCCCTCTGTCTCGATAAATTATCCCGAGGGATGACAGAGACATTATAATCCGAAGGTCTAATAAAAAGGTCCGGGATTCTCTGTCGTCGGTGCGCCGCGTCGTGTCGTTACTTAGCAATAATTCGCGTCCGCAAGAGAGACTCAGTGAAGCTAGCGGGGATCTGTGGCGAGAAGGGGAGAAACCTTGGAAAAATGGAGAGATGAAAGGACGAGGCGTAAGGGAAGAACGCAGAGCGACGCCCTCCGGCGCGCGTGTCGCGTGTATATCGTCGGGAGGAGCCGCGTATCCTGCAGATGCCGACTAGAAGAATTCGGACAAAGCTACGGAATTACCACAATAGACGCGAGCGCGGCCCACTCGGTTCCCTCTTGGATGATTTATCGGGCACTATTTGTGCCTAATATCGCGAGCACAATCGCCGTCGGGGCACATTGATGATCTCCTGGAACAGAGAAACGATCCGGGCGATTTTCATGAATTATGTCGAGCCGTCAAACGTTTGTTCGAAAGTGACCGCGAAGAACGGAAGAATCGATAAGATCGATCGTGTCGCTTATGTGCCAACAGCGCCGGGAGATTCTTGGCGGATCCTATTTTTCTCGAAAGATCAACTTGCAGAAGATGCAAATCAATTTGGGACGATAACACTGTTTCGAAATCGATCGTATCCGAGGATCGTACGAAATTGAAACAGCCGAAGAGGTCAGTGCTGTTATCGATTCCGCAATACTTTCCGGCTGGTTCCGAGATTCTTGAATTTTCCCTTCTACGACGCATGTTTCTTGTTCGCGAATGATGACGGTGGAAATCGGTCTGGGCAACATGCCCGTGCCACGTGGCGCGTAACAGAATTGTAACAGAATTCCAGCCGCTCTACAACATCAAGCGCGGGCGGGGAAGTGACGAGGATTTTCTCGAGTTTCAGAATCTAGCTACCGCGCTGTACCTTAGCTACCGCTCCTCGGGGACCTCGGGACAGGTGGCTGAAGTCTCAGATGAGACCCCATTCTCCAGGAGGCAGGAAGCGTCTCAGGCGCGTCGGTACGTTCGCTGTTCTCCTTACGTGCGAGGAAACGACTTCCTCGGTAACATGTGGTTGTCATAAAAGCAACGATCATCCCGCAGGAAGTTACCCGGGATCTCGAGGACAAATTCAAGCGCGAGAGCGCATCGCGAAGTTAAATGCAGCTCTGATGACTCCACTAACGTACATTAGTGGTTAAGCGCGTTCTACTTACATGCAGTTGCACGCATATGTACGAGCAACTGCACTTCCGCATTCCCTCTGCAGTATGTAGATCATAACGCTCGATTACGAATTCTACACGGTATAAACGTTTGCGCATTTTGTAATAATTATTGAATGCGAGAGCGTAGCTTAAATTTAAATGTATAATAAATATCGATAATCCTGTAATGGTTGATTAGGTTTTTTGTCTTTTCTAGTTTCTGATTCTAAATATCTGGATAAATACATAGATTAATTCCACGCTAAATACTTTTCTCTTTAATTTGAAAAAATTTAACGTATTTTTTATTAATTAAATATGTTATATATATATTGATGATTTTAAAATTACTTTCATTATGTAAGATTTATTTTTATACTTAATCCTAATTGGTATTCGCAGGTTCAGAGAATCCGGACATTTTTTTTTATTACATTATGAAAAATTATTTATAACAAAAATGTTTTAGTATTAAGGATTTTGGAGGGAACTAATTAAAATTTAAGAAAACGATATTTAAAAATTTAGTTAGATGTGAAAATAATTTTATTGGATTATTAAAATAATTATGTAAGGAATTGAGAGAAAGCATGACAAGCAATACGCAATGTTGTAAAATATTTTGATATTCTAATAATCAATTTGAGCGTAATACATTATAATTATTTTTAGATCTTTATCTAAATTTTTAGATACTTCAGCAAAATTTTTTTTTCCGTGTTATCACATTTTTCACAAACGTGTAGCAACTGAAAAATGTTGAAACGTACTATCAAAATTTCCAATATCAATCGGATGCAGTTCGTATGCTGCACGACATAAAGATATAATTACGTCCGTATCTTTTTGAATAGATCCTTGGTGCAAATTGCGAGTAGTCCCTTTCGAGCGCAAAGCGGTATCGGATGAAAACTGTAAATGAAGAGCACCGCGTTATCTCTATATCAATCCGCTCGTTATCGCCTGGCGGCCGAGAATTACCTCGCACACGCGTTCATTGCAACGCAAGACTCGCAATTCTATCCGCGAAATTAGCCTCGTCATGCCACGCATAATTGTCCCGATGGACTCCCGATGAAAGCCCGTCAGAATTGCGCCATTGCGCTCTCCCATAAACGCGAATACACGTTTTCTCGCAGTGTATTAATAAAGGCGATGAATTGTTCGCCCATTTCGCTACAATTGCATGCACATCAATTCCATTAAACCACGTTGCACCGATAAAGACGCTATATAGACGTTGCCACGCAGCTTCCCGAAAGGCCGAAGCATAGATCGCTTTAGAGGATGCATTAACGGGAATAGTAGCAGAGAATGGTGAATTGCAAACACAGTTAAGGGAAAGGTTAAATAAAGCCGACGATTATTATTTATTATAAAAATCTTTATTCAAAGATGCTTATTTGATTTTAAACTACTATAATTAATATTTGTATATTATCAATAATAATATAAATTATATAATTTTAAACAAAAACGAAACCATTCCCGTTCGGAAATGGACAGATATAATCGATTATTTATTTTAAAAAGTTTATTATTCCATACAACAAAAAGTTCAAAATCAAGACATAAGACATCTTTTAAAAAAATGTTTTTAAGATGTTTTTTTAGAAATATTTTTAAGCCGTTGTATTTCGTTTTCAGACAAGTGTTGTTTGGAATATTAAATAGACGCGATTACAAATCGATTGCATTTTTCCACTATAATGCAATCGAGGTGCAAATAATCTTGTTAATAACCCTTGTCGACATTCAAGATTAAAAAAATTTTAATTGAATTAATTATTTGAATTAATTAATTATTAATCGATTATGCTCAGAAGTAATCGCCGTTACATAAAGCAATACCGAATTGAGTTTTGTTTTTGTTTAAAATTATTTTATATTGATAATATATTAATGTTTGTTGTAGTCTAAATTGTAATATCTTTTGAATAAAAATTTCTATAATTGATAAGTAATCATCGACTTTATTTTACTTTTTCCTTAGATATTTGTAGTTTCCCCATTCTTTTCCGTACACAACTCAATGGGTTTATCGTTTAACCTTAATAATTTGCCTTTTTAAATTTGTTAGTTTTTTCACATTTTTGCTGTATCGCGTATCATGTATGTATCTATTTGGAATATAATGAAAATTGCGTATGCGTGGCGTGTGCTTTGTGCTTTTTTATTTTTATCATGATGCATCAAGCATGAAATAATCGATCTCGAATATTAAAAACATGCAATATTGGTACTGCGCAAAGTTTAATCTGCTAATTGAAATTTATACAAAGCATGAGGACCGCGAATATTTTACGGAACTGACTGATAGTGTATAGTCATTAAGTAATTAAATTCTTTATGCACAGCGCTCTAATATTTCAAAAAAGTGTTTTGACAAATTAATTTGCGATACAAAAATCCGTTAATTTGCAAATAATTCTTGATGTTTGTTCTCAGTCTACGCACGCGATTCTAGGTGCTGTATTCGTTCGAAAGAAAATATTTTCCTTATAGGATATCATTTTTCAACCGATCGTCAGGATTGTAATTTAGAATATTGCTGAAAGCCAACGTCGCTCCAGGAAGTGTTAATTGTTCGTAAGTTATTCTTTGGGACTGTGGCACATATGGGAAAAATCATTGGTGCAAGGAAGCACCATGGGACTTTCAACAGCCACGTGCTACATATAATATTGACCATGTGGTCGAATAAGGCATCTGATGGAGAATCCTGTTATATTTTTTTAGGGAAAAGTCAGGAAGAAGTAATCCTCATCAAATAATAATAAAATAATTTAGTTTTGTATTAAATTTTTATAGGAAAAAAAAATTAAATTAATTGTTAATGATTTTTAGATTAATTTTTAGATTATGAAAAAGAGATTTAATATTAATGTTCATTTTATTTTATTCTTATCTTAAGAGATACGTGAAAATCACAAGGAAAATTATAGTATATCTTTTATTTGTTTAATTATGAAAATATACTGGTAACAATGAAGTAAAAAAAAATAATAAAAATATTACCGTTAAAATTTAGCAATAAATGTTTATTACATATCGTAGCTTCTTACTTTTGTTATTTGGATTCTTAATCTATTTTTTTCTCTTTAACAATAAAAAGTTTTAATGTTGCTATTTAACAACTGGTAATGAAGAAGGATTATTCGGAATGTTTCTTTCTGAAGTACTTCTTGAATTTTTGAATGTACGAAGGGTTAAATTCGCGTTTTCTCGGCGGAGCGAAAAATAATTACATCGTATCGCAATAAACATGCTCTCAGCGTTTTTCTCTTTTTACCACAACTCGGAGAAGGGAAGTGGAAATTTTGTCTGATTTAAGGAATGAGATATTCCTGAATATACAGGATATTCATGTATCTAAAGGTTCAAAAAGAAACCACTACTGTTGCTTGAACCAAGCCGCAACGATGACGACGACAAAGCGCACATTGCTGCTGCGAAGTAACGGCTTAACGCCTGAAGCTCTCGAAATTCTCGAATAGTTTTCGTCCGTCTTTGCGCTCGCGTGGTGGAATTAGAGTGGCGGGAAGCGATAACTGTGGAATTTACGCACGACTAAGAGGCAGCTAATAAACGTTAATTTAACGAAACAGTGGCGCGCCGACTTTCGGCGCCGTTCTTGTCGACGATGTTGGCGGCGGAGGCGGCCTGCGGTACGTAATATCCAAGAGATCTGCGTGTAATTAGCTCGGGAGCTCGAATTAACGAAAGGAAACGAAACGGCTTGCGCATGTGGAAAATACGAACCTCCGCGAAATCGAAATCATCATTTCTCATGAGTATTTTCCTTGTGTGTACGCGATGTTATACGTGAGATTTATCAAGATTTAACTTCACTCGAAATTATTTGCGAAATTGTGATTCTTCAGGGTGCTACATATCTGCAAAAAACTGGAAAAAAACAGGGAAATTGAAATTGATCATGAAATATCGGGAAAAGTCAGGGAAAATATAAAGATTGGAATTTTGAACTTTGCTCACAACAATTCTCTTAAATTGTTCTTATTTCAAATAATTTTTATAATTTTTTAACCATTATGTCTGATATTTATAATCAAATACGTTCAAAATACACATACTTTAAAAAAATTAAAAAAAATAATTAAAATTTGTATTTTATTTAATCGCTATTTTAAATAATAGAAGCTTTCTTACAATCATTGATTTTAAATGTTAACATTTTTTACATTTTTTTATTATGTTAAAATTTGTATATGTTTTATATTGGTCATGGAAATTTTCCATTTTATCTGGAAAACTTGAAAAGTCAGGGAATTTTAAAATTCATTTTCTGTGGCAATCTTTTCCTTTTTTAAATAGTGCTGAGCTATTAAAAATAATAATTAAAATTAAATAATTTTTTGGTTAATCTTCCGATATTAATAAACATTTTCTTAATAAATCTTTACAAAATTAGTATTTGTTTTTAATTGAAACTATTGTTAACTTTCCGCTGGCAACGGGATTCTATAGACACCATATTTTAAATGAATTTTAGTAGATAAATTTAAATTTCTAAAAAATAAATAAAATGTAATTCGATGATATAAAAACTCATTGTTGGAACTTAGAAAAATATATTTGAATTTTTTCAGATTTTTATACAATATAATTCGGAACAATAAAAAATTTGTTGTATTTCTCGAAGACTTCTATTACTGAAGAAAGAATTATTCATGCCAGAAATTTAAATTTACCCTCTTATGTCTGAGAAGATAAATATTTGATAAAACTTACTACAAATTCACTTTTACATGTTATCGATAAAAACATCTTCGTAATATTTTTTTGGTATTGATATTAGTTTCAAGTGAAGAAGATAACATTCATTGCTACCATCTTCATTATTATAACAAATTTGCATTTTATCGGAAAACGACTATGTATAATATACATATACCAATTTATCATTATTGAGATTTGCGACTAAAATAAAACGGTTAAAATAAATATTTTTTTCCAAGACTTTCAGGAAATTGTGTTGTAATATCAGTGATGGAATTTTATTTACCTCGCGCGCAGGAAAGGCATTTCGTAAAAGCGAAATACGGGAATTGCGCAAGAAACTTCATTCTCTCAAGTGATGCGTCTATTTTAAATATAAAACGCGAAAATGTTATGCCACTCTGTGTTATTAAGACACTAATGAATGTTTTAAGAGAAAATGCCACAGCGTTTACAATTTATACGAAAACAGTTATTTTTATTATTTCTGAAGATGTTAGTGTGCATTTCTCACTACAACATCAGAATATTTGAGGAATCAATCGTGCTATTATCGCATGATTTTTATGTTACAACAGATTCTGGCGAAATCCATTTATTGCGATAAAAAGTCAGTCGATTCCATACACCACGTTACAATAAGAAGTTAAATGCACTTTCACCGCTCTTTATGGCGAAGCAATGAAATCTACATACTGCCGTAAAACGTCGGTCGATCGGAGAACCACCCACTTCCACGATATTCTCGCGGGAATATTTCCGATCAGTCTCGTTACGAGAAACGGAGAACGTCACTGCAGTGACGTGAACCCTGTTCCGAATTAGATTTACGATATGGCTGCAAGGTTCTAGAGAGTTTCACCGTATGCGGTCCTCTCTTTTGCCATCGTGTCAGTAGGGACCAGTGGACCGTTTACGGCCGTCAGGATCGTAAATAGTGCTGCCGCTGTTTGCTCATTCGTCTCGCGGCCCATTTCGCGCCCACGATCCTAAATCACTCTCGGCCGCTACTTGCATCCGCATGAAGCAACGGATGAACGGTGATTACGAGCGAGGCGATTGTCACGCAGGTACAAAAGGGGTTGACAGCTCATTCGAGGGTTGTGCAGAGTGGACGAGTCCTGTAGATCGAAGGAGTTTCTTCAGAGACTTACATTGTACGTTACGCTATAATCGCTCGCTTGTAAGAGGAATCGTTTGTCGTTCTCTAAGAAAGATGTATTTCCCTTTGGGAACCTTAGAATAAGAATGGAATTTATAAAAAATGTTCGGTAATTTATGACCATAAATTTTTAATTTCACGTAGCGATGTGGAATATAAATATTTTCCGAAGGGGAAAAGAAAGACATAGGTTTATAACATATATTGAATTTTTTATTATACTTTTTATTAAAGTGATGTCACATGTGATAACAATGCATGTATATTGTGACTCGATAGATGTTTCTGTGACGTGTTAGAGTAAAAAATATGAACTGACTTTATAGATTTATGTATGTAAAATTTGTTTTCACATTTTATGAGGACAATATTTAACTCGTAGAAGAACACAAAAATACTTCTATAACAAATATTTCAAAATATAAATAGAACTCTCTCTCTCTCTTTCTCTCTCTCTCTCTCTCTCTCTCTCTCTCTCTCTCTCTCTCTCTTTTCGCAAATCTATTAATATAATAAAATTATATTACAATTAAGTTCAGCTAAATGCTTGTATTTAATCTGAGAATAATCAATCAAAGTGTTTTTATACCTCAGGTGAAACGTATTTTCTTTTTTTTAATAACTATTTTTCATAACTATTTTTTATGGACCTTTTAATATTCATAAAATTTTGAAAACTCTTAATTTCTTAACATGTTTATTTTTTAGTAAGTTTGTATCTATAATATCCTCAAATATTACTAATTATAATTTGGAAAATAATCAATAATATATATTGTTAATAATAATGATTTTTAATTGGAGTGTAAATACATTGTTTACATAAAAAAAAATAAGATAACTCTTCTCCTCGGTTAAATAATATTTTAAGATTTGTTTACAAAAAAATTTAATTTCTTCAAGTATTAAGAATTAGCACAAATAGGTACAATAAAATCTTATTTAAATAATATATACGGCTATAAATCTGTCGATTAATTAGAAATTCACATTATAACCAAAAGTATATATATTTGGAGATGTTTTATAATTTATTATCTATGTATTTAGAACATACGGTTAGGATACATTACATTCATTGAATCATCGACAAAGCAACGTTGAGAGATTTTTATAGACTCTCAGGCATACTTCGAGAAATGTATTTGCGATTCTGATTGATTTTTGTTTCGGCAACAGCCACGTAATGTGTTCGCTTCATGCGACGATCCGAGACGCGAGTCTCGCTACAATGCTCCCTTGATAAATAATGAAATACGCGTGGCTCAGCAAGTCGCGTAGGGTGGAGTGAAAAATGTCGAGTGCCCAGCGAAGACCATTCGCGAGCGCTGTGCGCTCAATTCGAATGACGCGAGGGATGACTGGGACCAGTAACTTGCGAGTCACGACCATCATTTTTCCCCCGAGGTGTGCCGAAAGCCCTCGCGGGGGTAATAAAGGTCTCTGGATGTTGCCGATACAATTTTGATATCCCCGCCACCGAAGTGTGCGAGACGATCGATGAGCTTTATGTTTGGGCTTTGCAAAATCGATATCTCTCTTGCGCGGTGAGAAATAAGGGTCATGTATTTATTGTCAATTCTTTCGACTTTGCGATTCTAGTTGAAAGAATCGCGAGTACGAAAAAAATCTAATATATCTTGTATCTTTTTTTTCATTTCTTTCATTAATATCAAACGACTAAAATTTCGGCGCGCGTTTATATATTTTACTCGCGTATAATATTCCAATTTATATGTGATTTTAATTGAACATCACATATATCTTTTCGTGCCGTTTACGTTATGATTATTATACTTTAATTAATTAATTTGTTATAATGACGAAAATATATATGTACGATGGAGACAAAAATCAGCGAATTAGAAAGTAATAATCTAATATACTTCTAAAAATATTTGAATCCCCTAAAAAACTACTAAAGTAATTAACATTAATACTAATTATATCGCAAATTAATGCCATTCACTCTATATCATACACATTCTGAATGATGATTGTGAATAATTAAAGCCTGCATCATTATCAATTACGCATTGCGATTCGTGCAAATTTAAATCTGATAAACAAACATGAGGGAGGACCATCGCGTACGATCGACATGTTGGAGAAAAATAAGTAAATTATGCAGAAATACTCCAGGAATAGAGCGACAGTAATTAATTCGCGAACATCAAACGATATCGCGGATTACGCATCGCTCGTCTCTTCATGTTTAATTTATGCCATTGCTAAAACGAGATGAACACGCGTTGTTCAATAACAATTAAAATTTTATGTTATCACTCATTGAAATCGTATTGTAATCTTCTGGTAAATCGTGGTTTGATAAGCAAATGATGCATTAATGGTGTAGCATTAAGTATTCAGCTACGGCTATTGTTAATAATAACACATAAATATCTAAATATTTTATCACTTATTTAAATATTTACTCTTAGTGCCTAAAAGGTTGTAACAATTTCTTTGCGATGAGTTTCGGGATGCAGCTCATCGAGCAATTGGTTTTTATTTAAGGATCCATAAATAAAAATCAATTGCTCGATGAAAAAATTCCTTGAAAATTTCTAGATTTTCCAAATATTTTTATTCAAAATTCCAAGTAAGATTAGAGAATTTCTGAATGCAATTTTAAAATAAATTAAAGTGCAAGCAATGCAAACTGTATCCCTCGCTTGGGAAGTAGGCTCTACTTTTCTACTAATTCTCGAAATAGAGTTTGTGTTGCTTGCACTTTAATTTATTTTTACTTGGAATTTTGAATAAAAATATTTGGAAAATCTAGAAATTTTCAAGGAATTTTTTCTTTTACAAGATTTCAGTAAAGTTCCTGTTTTTGCTTAATTAATCATAAAAACAGAATTCGAAGAAGGTTAAAGAAATAATTGGAATAATAAGCGACAATTCTCTCATCGAGGAAAAATCTCTTTGAAATTTAATAGACGATGCAATTGCTAATAAGTGTATAAACCGCCTATTTTTGTGTATACGTTTTACCTATAATTGCACTGAAAAAAATATAGTCAATTTTAATAAATATTTAATTGAATACTGCCAACTAAATATTTATTAAATATAAAGATATATTTATTTGATAAAAGAAATATTAATTTGATTTAACAATCTTTTTTTTTATTGAACAAATATTTATTTACTGTAAATAAATGTTCAGTTAGCAGTATTGAACTAAATATTTAAATATTTATTAAAATTAACTATATTTTTTTCTCAGTGTGATAAATCATTTCATCAAGATGGTCGTTATGGTCGTTAATCGAGCGCTGTAAAAGCAACGTTTAAGTATCTCGTCGGCATGTTTCACGCGCTAACGTGAATTGCCGAAATGTTCTGTCGGTTGTGCCGAAGTAAATGAGAGCAGGCAAAAAGAGAGAGAGAGAGAGAGAGAGAGAGAGAGAGAGAGAGAGAGAGAGAGCTAGAAACGAGCTGTCCGATCGTTTGCTTCAGCTCACGTACACTCCGATACATTAATTTGCATGCCCCGGATGTACGGAGAACGTGTCGTTCCGCTCGGCTTTCATGCTCGAATTAATACACTCGATTTTACATCTGTCTGGATTCGCAAAAGATGTTACTGTCCAATATCAGAATAAGAATTTCTTTCTCAAAGCTAGAGAAAAGATGGAAAAGTATAAGAATATCTCAGTTAAATTGAAAATTTCAATATCCACACAACGCACAAGATGTATTAATTGTATGGTAGGATCTAAACTCTAAAGGAAACATTGTTAAACCTGTCTGTATTCTATAACTCGTTGTGCAGTTGTTATGTGTTCATAACGACAGTTGCGAAGTTTTTTTCTATATAAAATATCTGCACAACTGTCGTTATGAACACATAACGACTGCATAACGAGTTACAGAATATAGAGGCTGGTTTAAAGGAACATTATTAAAGAGTTAAAGCAATTAAAAATTAAGAAATCAGATTTGAATTCAATTGACATTGCAAATTCCTTTATAATTAAGTAAGTTAACCTATCTTACAAATTTTTATATGTTGCTGCCAAACAATTCTCTTTATACCTATAGTCGGGAATTCGAAGTTGACCGGCTTTGCAACATGGAGAAGTGGAAATGATTCCCACCGCTGCGAATCGAATTTTGATCCAAACAAGTTGATTTTCTCAAGTTCAGGTGTTATGGAAAGATCAACACTGTGAGTATCCATGTAAGAGAGAAGTTTTATGTATTTATTTTATTCCAAAATTGCCTCATTACGGGAATAACATACGTAGTAGTGTATAATATATACTCAAAATTCGACTGCTTATAATTTTCATAAAAAACCAACATATTCTAGAAATTTTTTTTTTAATCGAAACGCTAGACATTAAGGAATGTAACAAGCAAATGTATCTTTAGTTATAAGCAATAGAAAAGCAATAAAAAAGAATTGAAAAAAATCAATATATATTATCAAAAGGATTAACTTGATGCAGTCACTAGGTTTACTGCAAGAAGTCTGTTTAAAATTGGACAGAATTAACTAATAATTTCAAGTTCATAAAAATTACATACCGGATATGTCATATCTCGTCATGATTATATGGCAAAGCAAGAAATACTTTAATTTATAACAATTTTATCGTTTTCTGTCGATTGAGAAAACTTTGAATGTAGAATAAGAATTGCCTATTTCGAAAATATCAAGACTGATCTCGGAAATATTATGATCATTAAAATGATACGCTGCAATTTTGGACAGGATTTTCGACGTCGTACTCGCGTCACTTCCAAAATACGTCGCGCGGAAACGATATTTCTTCGACGGCGAAATTGAAGCGTGCATCCTATTAGACGGTAGGGACGGTCGATTATATGCATCGGCGCTTTCAAATTCCTCGAATGATTTTTCCGTGGAGTTGACTTTCAGCAGTCACCCTCTCTCGTGTCGGCGTTCTTCAGCCTCCTTCTGCTCTTTTTTTTTCTCGTCTTCGTTCTGTCCATAATTGATTCTCAAGCTCGGCATGCCGCTTCTTCGACGAGTTTTTCAAGGTGCAACGGTGCAGAAGCGACGAGAAATCGACGGACGCGATATCAGTTTCGTCCACACTTTGCACTCTCCCATCCTCACGACCGATTCTATCCCATTTCATCCCTTCCCTTTTCGTTATATTATTTTTTTTATCACTTCTCCCGGGCAAATCCCTTTTGCGCGCTACATTTGCTAATAACGAACGATAAATTCGCTTTACGACTGCACTGGCGAGATAGGACGGAAGTGAATTCGCGCTACAGGAAGTGCACCCTGGGACACGATGCATCCTGCCTCCTTCTCCCCGCAGAACTCTCGTTTCCCTCGTCCAGAGCTTCAAAATAAATCGGCACGCATTTCACCGTAATTTAATTTGCTGTTTTTGATGCCTGTTCTAAGCGAATTAAAACAGCGATGAAATAGCGGAGTTTCTTCCAGAAACATATATTTAGAAGGACGAAACAATATTTCTACACAATTATTGCAAGAATAGCGATCGAAACATGACTGAACTGATAATTTCTTCTGCGATATTAATTTATTGATAAGTTGATGACGGAATAATGTACTCTTGGTCAAAAATTAGTCACCATGTTGTTAATCATTATTCGAAGTTTTAATTAAAAAATTTATAGCATTTACTGTAAATTGTTTTCTGTTTCAAGAACTCTTTAAATTTTTAATGCTGGTAATGAGTAATAATACAGACAAAAGAATTTCTAATAAATGAAATAAATATAGACGTTTAATATTTTTGGCTAAGGCTGTAGGTAGTTACTAAAAATAACTTTTTTAACAAATGATTAAAGTATTCGCGAAATATTTCTTTTTCAACTAAAATATTATTCACGGTGGCTTTTTAAAGTACGATTCGATTGTTTTCAAAATCTCACTAAGTACAAAATGTATTCAATTATTAAATTATTGCTTCGATAAAAACAATATTTTTCAAGAAGAGGGATCTGTTTACGGGCTGTTTACGTCGAATAGCGCAAAAGCGATCTTTGTTTGGAGCAAATTCTATAAGAAAAAGAAACCGTATAATCTACACACACTGCCGCGGCTTTGCCACGCGAGAAACTACTTGGAGCCAAGTTCTTCGTTGTGGTTCTTTGCCGAAACTTCATCGGCGAAATATAGCGCCGTCGAAAGCGCCAAAGAAATTGCACGCGATGCGAAGTCCGACGGCCGTCGTAGCGATCGTCCGTGAAGCTCGAAAAAAGCTAGAAGCATCATATTAAGCTTAAAGCGAGCAGTTCTCATGTACGGCTTTAGAATTAAATAACTAAAAGGATATTACATAAGAGATATATTTTGTTCAAGAATAAGTTTTTTTATCAATTATTTATTTATAGATTTATGTACAAAAAATATTATTTATTTGCATCTCTTCAAAATTTCTGGCAGTATTCCCAGCTTCGCAGTCGTTCATTATTCGAGAACTACTCGACTGTATTTTATTACACGAACATCTAAATAAATTTGATTATCTTCGTGTTGGCTCACAATTACATAAAACTTATTGTAAATAGGAGTAATAAAGATTTTACAATCATTTATATACAATTAAAAGATAAACTATGAATCTGAAACGCATCATGTAGACTTTGCAATGTGTCACTTCTATTTCGTTAATATCCCCGAGCATTCCACTTTATATCTTTTCATTGCTTTCATTTCTTTCAGGAATTTTTTTTCTTCTGTTTTGCACTTCATATTCCAGCAAATCCCTCCCCCCTTTTATTGTTTTAACTCACATGTTTCTTTCTTCGCTTCGCTTCGAGAGAGAGAGAGAGAGAGAGAGAGAGAGAGAATGGCCGAGACAGCGAAGAAAGACTCTAGCACTAGGTTAAGTAAGAACGTTTAAATTCAAACAGCCGTGACGGAGGTATTCAAGATTAAGGGTAGATGTCAGCTTGGAGGAAAAAAAAGGATCGCGAGACTAGACGATCCTTTTTTTTTTCCTCCAGGCTGAGAAGCGGGGAATTCCTGGTCGGCTTTATAAATCTTTCGCGCTCTCGAGCCAAGAAACGCGAGGAAGCGGAAAAGGCTTGCGAGATGAAGCTGAGCGATGGAAAGATGAGGGTTTGGGCAGGGAGGCGCGAGCAGTCGGGGCCAAATTGAAATAAACTTACGAGGTTTCTGGAAGGACCAGCGAATAATTTAGACTCTGGCTGCGAAGAGTTAGAAGTTGAGCCAATAAATGTCAGCTTCATAATTCCGTCGGCCATAACGGATACAAGCAATTTTCCTGTCCATATAGACTTTCCTGCTTTTCATCCCTTATCGACACATTGCCATCATCTCGCGCGCAACGGATCAAAGAAACATGATTAGGACCTCTCCCTCCCCTCCCCCCCTCCTCTCTCTCTTTCTCTCTCTCTCTCGCTTTTGCTCTTTTTAAAGCATTCATTTTGGAACATTGGCCGAAATAATTATAAAATTTAATGAATAAACTTTCTAATAAACAAAAGGAAAGATATTTCTAGAAAAATATTTAAAAACGGTTGTTTTTAATAACTAAATACTGGAACAACTTAATTTCTTGCAATAAAAATATATTTAATTGTCTAGTTTTATTTTTTAATTATTCAAAAATCACGAATTTCGGAGAATTTCAGAATTGTAAATCCTGTTTCTTGTTTGCATTCGTTTCTCGTTCACATTCTCTTTCTCACTGAACACGATTGTTTGCATTCTTCGCGACGAGTGCATCGTAAAGTCGAATGCATTGGAGAAGTAGACGAATGAGAGGGATAGGGTAAGATTGCAAGTGTTCTAAGGAACGCTATCAGCCTCGGAGATTATTGGCTTTTATCGGAGTTTGTGGCACGAGCCAAGATACTACGTTCCTGTCCTTCATTGTATTTGCGTCCCATTTGGCAGCGCGTTTTCAATTCGACCCGGCCATGCATTTCGTGGATTCTCGATCGCGTTGTACCATTTCCAGAGGTTGATTGTCTCTCCTCCGGATGGCACCATCGCGATTTTCCGTCGATTTCGGGTCACAGAATCGGGGACGCCGGAAATATAATGCATCGCGCTCGCTCCGTTTGATCGAACTCGACGTTCGGCACAGTTTCTCGGGAAAATTAAATAACGATAACATCTAGAAAGTTTATGGAAACAAAAATGATAATACGAGGAAAGAAACTATGCAATAATGTTAGTTATTAATGTAAATTTTTTTTTATTGTAACGTAGTAAGTCATAGAATATAGATTAGGTTTTTGAAGAACCAATTGCACTAATATCTTTACACTGAAAGAAATGTTTAGTATGAATAATCATTATTTTATTGATATGTGAAATTTACATTTTTTTGAAGTGAACTCACTTCAAGAAAGGAGTAAAATTTCTTTCCTTTGAAATGAATTACTTCATTTGCCGAAAAAGGAATGAAAATCTGCCACTCTTATTCAAGAATCAAGAATACAAATTTTTCACTCTGTCATTAGTGGCATTTTAACTCTTTTGAAGTGAGACTTTGAGAAATTTAGAGAGCATTTGATCGAATCGAAACAAATATCAGTATACTTCCCATTAATTGAACTTTTATGTTTATTTCCCGTTTTTTATGCATTCCATTCACACACATTTCGTTTTTTGCAATGCATGCTCTAATCGTATACGGGACATAAAGATCCACATCTCGGAACTGCTATCGTACGCGCGCCATTTAACGCTCCTCGTTTATAGTAATTCACACGAGATCGAGCGGTCGATTACTTGAAGTGGTTAACGATATTTTCGCTGGAATTATTGTCATCTTTTAACATAGGAAATATCACGAACGCAAGTGAATTGTTCTGCTTTCACCGCGGCGTATTAAACATTGGGATGATCCCGCGTCGTCATTGGCGGATTGGATTTATTTCGCCGTCGGGCAACGAGCGATTAATAGCGGGCGCAGCACTTTTCGCTGTTAAACGCGTTCGAGCGCTCGCCATATTTCTCATTATTCCCATATATCCAAGGCAAAACAGCCGGTCGAGTGTCGAGCGAGTGATGGATATTCGATTAATTACAGCCGTCATCCCCTATCGCGCGATACTCACCCCTTTTCCCGTCGCCTTTTTCTCTATGACGCACGAGCACCGCTGATAAAATAGCGAGCTATTTGCGGTCGCTCTTTTCGTTCGGAAACGAAAAAACGACGAGGAAAAAAGGAAATTAACCCACGCATTGGTGCTGCGCCGCGCCGCGCCGCGTCGATCGAGCAAAAATGTTGCGCCACGGCCGTAGGGGTGTGCGAACAACCACCGTTGAAATTAATGGACACTCGATCGCCCGGCGATCTCTACATCGTGGCCGAGCGTAATCGATAAACGATTGCTAAGCTGATTCTCTTGAGTGGCTTTTCTTGGCAACCTCTCTTGACACGGCGATTAGATTTTTTTTTTCTTTATTTATAGTAAGTAATAAAACCTGCGTTTAGAACTGACAAAAATAGCATATCTCATACTTTTGTGTACCTCTTTTAAATTTTGCTAAAGGAAAAGGAGAAATCGAACTGAAACTAAAATTGATCGTTAAATATACATATATACATATATTATTTACATTCATTATATTCTTTTTCAAATTTCCACTATTTACACCGAAAAAAATTTACTAAATCTTAATACATATTTCTTCGAACAACATTAAATAAAATATTTACAGTAAGTAAATATTTATTCTATAATAATAAAAAATGGTAATTAAATCAAATTGGTTTTGTATCAAATAAATATATGTTTACATACACTTAATAAATATTTACTTAGAACTATTCAAATAAATATTTATTAAAATTTAGTATTTCTTTCAGTATATCGATGCGCGCAAAAACAATTTACCAATAGTAAGTAATAAGACGCACGTTTAGAACTAACAAAAATAGCTCTTTCTGTACCGTCTTGTATCCTTTGTACTTCCAAATTTTATTAAAGAAAAGTCCAAAGAGAAATCGAAAACCAAAACTAAAATTGATCAAATATACTTGTATCAAATATACATATATAACATTATATATTATATATTATGTAGTATATTATACATATATAACATATATAACATGACATAATCTACGTTCATTATATACCCTTTTCCAAATCTCCACTGTTTATCAATGTGCGCAAAAACAATTTTCGCTTCGAGAGTCGAGACAAATGAAACATCCGATATATCAGTACACATGCAACTCGCCACGTTGCGTCGTCGAGAGCCAAAATATCGAGCCTCTCACACGGTCGCACAATTCCACATTAGCGGAACAAATTATCAGCCGTTTAAATATGCGAAATATATTGAACAACGCGAGCTCGCGCGTGGCTGGATATAATTAATAGGGATATTATTTACCGCCAACGATGCTTTGTTAATGCTAATTATATCCCAACAAGCATCCCCTCTTCCACACCGTTTCTTTCACCGTTTCTCTCTCTCTCTCTCTCTCTCTCCATCTCTTCTTCCCCTTCTCTTTATCTCTCTTTCTCTTTCTTCCGTTCGTCGGTCTCTCATCTTGTCGTCACGATCGAGTGAGCAACTAGGATAGTCAACAGAGAGTCCAGAGCAAGCGCCATCAGATATTTATAACGCAAACGTTTACCTCCCAGATTATTAATAATCCACGCTATCGCATCGATGTGATATGCCTTTCGAATTTCTCCCATCTCGTTTCCGCGTGAAGATTTGCATAATTGTATTATCATAAATCACGTGAAAATTAACAATCGGTTCGTGATTCTCATAAGACATTTAATAAAACGATTATGAATATTACTGGAAATTTCTTTAAGACACACTGAGGATAAAATTTCCGGTCTCACAGTTAAATCCTCATTTCAATTTTTGCGTCGTGAGAGTACTTTCAGTAAATATTCATCTTCACATTGATTAGTCTTACGATGAACAACGAGCGGTTAGAGTTTTAAGCTCGCGATGGCGAACGATTGTATTCGTATCGAAAATGTATTCTGAATCCATCCTATCGGTTTATCGATTCTAGCAGGCCTATCTTGCGGTATCGCGTTTATTATTCATCGCCACCCGCCAGCGGTCGGGGGATTTGATTGACATCAAACGGAGTGCGCACCGGTGAGCGAGTAAAAATATTTAAGATTTCATTCTCGTAAAAGTTTAAGCTCGCCACTCGCTGTAAAGGTTCATTATTCGCTGCTTGCCTCCGCGGAGAATACGAATCGAGAATACGCGGCGTGTAACCCGTTCGTTCGCTTCTCGCAAAGCAACCGTAAGTATAGAACGAGCTTGCGGCATAGTGGCTCCCACGTGAGATTTCGAGACACGAGTTTTCGAAAAGATGGCACGATAAATATTTCAATGTGGACGAGCAGCCTTTTCCCAGGATAACAGTCTACCTTCAGAGGCCGCTACCTCGGATGCGCACACGTGTATAAACGCGCAGTCACTTCATACGACGAGCTCGCCCGTTGCATTATTAATTAACACACCTACTCGCTCTTTGCTTAAAATCTTTTTCTATATCCCGGAGAGATTCAACGAAATGACGTCCATTTCTCCGAATGCAGAATCTTCTTGCGGGGTAAATTTTGCCCGTTTAATACCGAAAAACTTCCGTATCGTTCCTTTAACCTTCGGTCGCCATGTTAAATATTGCACCTTCCTTCAGCAACCTGGATCTTTAAACTTTCAGATTTTTATATTTTTCTAGAATGTACACAAATCTGAAAAAATTCTTGTGTATTTGTAAAAATTTTAACAATGAGTTTTTATTATTTTACGATTTTAATTTTTACTATCATACAAATCAAATTGTATTTTATTTCATAATTAAATTCAATTCATAAAATATCGATTGTGATTTTCAACTTGGCCAGTGAAGGATTAGCATTATAAGTAAAGATTAATTATTACGGAATTGATTAGTGAAATTTGTAAGTAATTTGAACGAGAGAGGCTTTGGGATGATGATTCTCCCTGAACAGGGAGAATCATCATAAGTGAGATTCCTAATTTTATTGTTTAAAAATTATATCACTAAATTGCCATAGTATTGTTTACAAGAATTGTATCACTGAAGATGATTCAAAGCAGCCGAAATGTATGAGAATTATTAATATTGGATTAAAATTCATTTTATTTGCGCTTTATATAACTAGTACTTTTTTATAAGTAAAATGATGCTTCAAAATTTTTTGTCTCTTCTTTCTCGTCTATTCACAATTAATATATAGTTGTTTTCGACAAATACGTGGGATACTTGTATTGAATTAGGAGCGATTAGGGATAAAGAAGGGCGTGCTTTCGACCCTTCGATCAAGCTTTAGACTTGCAAACAATGTCACGATGCTGGCGATTAATTATTTAACAACGATGCGAGCTATTCGACACGCGTCGAACGTTACGTTATCGCTGATGGCTCCTCCGTCATTCTGGGCTCGCGGGATGAGCTGCGTTAACGCGATAAGTCGAATTCCTCGAACTAATGAGAGACTGTGCACGCCTCCGATTAACTTTCGGCAAGCGTCAATATTTCAGATAGACCACCGCCCGCGGCGGTGCGACGCCTTATCACAACGCCGGGATAATTTACAGGGGCGCTTAATAGAGATTCCCGGGGATCATCGACTGCGCCAATAAATCGCCATAAGGCTGTAAGGACGAAGGACAAAAGCCGAAGAATGAGGAACAAAGAGGAGAAGAGCACGGAAAGGGGGATACTTTATTATTCTGAGACAAGTCTTTCGAAAGATAAATATGTATCATATATGGATCTTTGATATATAATAACGCAGGTAATATAAAAAGTATGAAGCGTAAAATAAAATAATAAGATTTGTAATGTATACTATTTAAGAAGAATGGACATAGATTATATAAGGAAAATGATTGGATTAAATTCTGGAAAATGAAAAAAATGAGAATTTTCTGATTAAATCTATTAGAATTCTAGTTGAGATAATTAGAATTCTGATTAATATAATTATTCTGACAAAAAAAATTCTAGAAGATTTTACCAGAAATATTATATCAATCAGAATTCCGATTATTTTTAGAATTATAATAAATTTAACCAGAAAGTTCTGATTCGTCCATTTTCAATTAGAAATTTTTTTCAATGTAACGTTTATGATAATTAACTGATTATGAAATCAAAGATTACGATTAATAAGGCAAACTAATATAATAATTTTGAGGAATGATGCAGAATCAGAATCTAAAATAATCCATAAAAATATTCCATAGAAAACAAGCATAGAGAGAGAAACTGTTTACTCAATATCCTGGAATAAACTTCGTTATATAATACGAAAATAAAATACAACTATTGCAAAGAGAAATACAATTGAGAGAAAAATTAACAACGTTTCGATTCATGATATAACATCTAAATAAAAAGTTATGAACTAAAAATTGTTAAAAATACGGAAAGAGGGAAAGAGAGATAAGCGAAGTGTCTCGATAATTTCGCATCGTATAGGTACGTTTTTGCGAACCCTGAAAATATGATGGTTGATTTCGGGTGGAGGGGAATAGAGAATAGGGGTGTAGCGTACTATGCCCTTCCATATGACAAAAGCAGAATCGATGCAGTTTACCCCGGTATGAGATTAGAAATCGATGGAAAATGCTCGTACAATGGAGAGAAAGCGGTCTCGGTTGGGTTGCATATAGGCGTGTACGTCTGTTTCTACTATGAAAGTGCGAGGCCTATAATGCAGCGACACATTAATGTACCTAGTGTGCACCCCTCTGCTTTCTGTCTGTGCGTGTCGCGTCTGTTTCGCGTGAAAGAAGGGAATTCGGAACGTTCAAATAAACATGGAAGTAAATACTTCCCTTCTTTGTTAACGAAATTATTAACAGCATTAAATGCACTGCCTGTGGATGCTCATTTTCACGATATTATTAATAATTTATTCACAATTCATGGATAGAATTATTTACCGTAGCTAGATATCGATAATTATAGTTTTTGAATTATTTGAATAAGCGAAAAATTGTGTAAGAAAAGTTTGATTGATCGTTTTTTCAAAATTAAATTTATCGGTTTGTTAAATTTGTGAAATTCTAAATCTAAATAATAAATGTCTTAATTAACATTTTACTTTATTGAAGTTTTACCATTCATTAAAATATTTAATATCTAATGAAACAGTTTTGAATTTTTTATTCTGAGAATTGAGAGAAGTCACTAATTCGATCAGATTATTATAAAAAAAAAAAAAAATTGCAAGTTAGTCGATTGAAGACGGTCAACTAAATCCTGTAGATATTTATATACTGCACATCATTCATAGCGTAAACGTCAGGATTTGTCACAGGGGAAATTATCGCGATCGCTTCTCGCGGATGGATCGCGCACATTGGACGTGACTCAACTGCCCTTTTACCTTGCTGCACAAAGGGCCCGTTGTTCGACGGGTATATAATCCCTATACACCGCGTCTATCTTGCTTGTCCTGCCCACTCGGTCCCTGCCGGGCCCACCCCTGCTCGCGCGTAGGACTCACACACAGCCTCCATTATGCGACACAATCGCTAAATTGTTACAATTACAGGCTGCATGGGGCGGGAAAGGATGCCAGCTGCCGTGTCAGCTGACGAATTTGTCGTTTTCTCGTTGACGACGGAAAATTTGCGCCGTTGTAATTAATCTCGCCTGCGCGCAGCAGAAAGTAGCAATCGCGAAAGCACACACCAGTGAAAGTTGCTTAGGAAGGTAAGCATGAAGAAGAAATATAGAAATTTGTTATACAATAGCGATAAATTGCATTGTTGTGTCGCAATGAATACTGACTTGCGAAAAACAAAGAAATGAATTGAATTCTTAATTTTCTTTGCTAAATTAAATTATGCAATTTTGCTAAAAAAGTATAATTTAACCCTTCTGTTTACGTATGGATATCTGAGTAACTGGACATCGAATTTCAAATAGTAAAAATTTTTAATTTTTGTGTGTGAATTCTGTTACGCTTCAAAAACCCCATACTTCGAATAACAAATAACAGTTTGAAAAACATAGACTTTATCTGATTTTCGCTTTTACATTTTTAACTTGTGCGGTAGTAGAAAGATGGAAAATTGTATTGAAACATATTCTACATCTGTATTTACATATCATACGTTTTGCAATTTTCTAATTATAAAAATTATAAAAAATTATATGAATCGGACGGAAGAAACGATAATACTTTTTCAACAAATGATAAAGTGAGAGTTACAATTTTAAAAGCAAGTTAATTTTAGAAGAATTATTAATTATTTTTTAACTAAAATCATTGTACCTTTTATGAAGAACTTTTGATTCGAAATAGTCCATAGTTTGATATAATAAACAAAAGAATTGCCAACAAAATCGTTAGATGGAATTGTCAGGATGCATTGTCCGATCGGTGTAGAATCGATGCCATTGTTTCGGAGGAAAGTATGACGGAAATGCAAAGTGCCGACAAACGACGAATGGAGTGGGGCCTCTCGAAACAATGGCGACGCTCGACTGATTGTTGTCGAGCATTCCCATGCACGTCGTCGATGATTTCCGGTGCTCATACCACGGCAGGTTGAGCCGATTCGATTACTATGTCATTCGTGCGGTAAATGCCCGCGGTCGGCACGTTTGTCATTTCGATCCGCCATTCGCCAATCTCACTGCCAATCGCACAACAAATCTTTCATAACAGCGAGAGAAAGATTATGATGTTATTCGTTAATTTCAACTAGAAAAATTTATGTCGATACTCGTAAAACAAAAAAACAGAACGTAAAGATTTTTAGTTTCTTGTACTTCCGGGGATTGTATCAGTATTTGAATTATTGAAAAATTTCTAAATTATTATTTTTCTGAAATCGTAATTGAAATAAACAAGTTTCTTTTACTTTAGACTGATTTTACTTTAACTTATAAATGAGATGACCACAGTTCCCTAGTTTTCTTTAAAATCTTGTTTTGGAAAAGAAGGATTCAAATATTCAGAAGTTTTAAAAGTTCGTTATTTTTACATTCCTCTATTTTGTATAAAGATATAGCTAATTTAAATTTAATTACAAATTAATATAGGCCAGTAAAAATTAAAATTGTTTTGAGCACCCTATCTACCAACTTGTGTATACTGAGAGAGGAAGTTTTGTTTGACACCTAATTTACAAAAACTTTCTCATTTTTTAATTTAAAAATTTTGATTTGAACAATTTTTAAATTAAAAATTAATTTGAAAAAAATTTAATTTGGGGTAAATTCGGCAAGCGAATTTTAAGAATCATAATCTGTTTTGTGTGTATTCTCACTAAGAAAAATCAATTCAAAATTTAAAATCATATTCTGAAATTATATCGCCGGCATACGTAACATTTATTACGAATATAACAAACGAAGTAACGGAAGTTGCATAGTCGACACAAATCAAAATATATTCGTGAGAGTGATTACACAAGGTAGCCACCGCAGGGGTAGCAATAGTGGTAGTCTGATAGGGGATTGCCGGGGGTGTCGTGGAGCGGTATATCTGGACATTCGAGGCTGGGCTTTACGAGGGTCAAGCATTTTCTAATTAAGCCAGGCTCGGCGCGTAAAACGTTATGGCGCCGCTCGAGTGGTATACCCTCGGTATTTCCAAGGCTACACTTTACCCCCCTCGTAACATCGCGACGGGGTTAATTCATTCAGGCTCTCTCAGCCCCGATAAACGTGCGATGGCGGCCCGCGGAAATATACGTGTGACATTGTACAACGCGTTTAGCTAGCGTCTCGTCGATGGCACTTAAGTCCTTATGAAATTAAATGATCTATTTTCACTTCAAACAATAAGATGTATATTCAGACTTGTTTATTTATCAAAATATAATATCTATATTTTTTATGTTTGCTAAATTATATCTTTAAAATTTTATGGAACTTAGTCGATTTTTTACTGATAAAAACATTATTTCTTCACATTACTTCACATTAATTTCTTCACATTAATAGAATCAAAATTCCTTTTCTACGATTAAAATACACACACATACATGTTTATGTATCTGACTTTAGTGACTTTTGTATTTGAAACAGAAAAAACAAGTTTTTTGTATCTATTTTTACCTCAATGGCAATCAGTGCTATCAACTTATCAGAACATTTACTTCGTAAAAAGATTATGTATGTACGAAATAAAGGCAGTTTCAGATATAAAATAAAACAATGAATATATATGAGTTGTTAGAATTAAATTAGAAGCTGAAACAAAGATTTTTAGTATTCTATTTTAGTATTCTATGAATTTATATGTATGATATTGATGAATAGTGATGTATTAATGTCTCATAATGTCAAATTATATGTCAATTTATATTGTAAATCGTACATATGTAAAATAGGACAAAATAAAAAAGGACAATTCCAATAATCCCTATAATAAATATAATATATAATATTATAGTTACTGTAGATGTATATATAATATTATAGATATAAAACTGCAACTTTCGAAACGTACTGTAGAAACCGGTAATAACAGTTTTATAAAGCTTTCAATGGCAATTAGGAGAACCCCTGCTACGTTTAAGATTAATTATACATTCAACACTAATGTCGGCGCATCGCTTGAATTTCGGCATTATACCAGCGCAATTCGTTAAACGGCTTGTAAAATTTTTTTTCGTATTTAACCGACTGAGAGAGACCAATGGCGTAATCTATTATCTATACTGGACTATCGCACATATCTATTGTACTGAACGAATCAATGAGATAACTTGGGTGGGATCCAGCCCATGCGCATGTAATCGAATTACATGTGACAGGTGCGAGTATATCGCCATTGCGAATGGCTGCATCGGTTGAAATGATAATGAGCGATGGAAATGTAATGATACCCAAACAGGGTGTTTTAGGGGTGACAGTATTCAGCGAGAGAGTGGAAAACCATACATGTAGATACGAGTACACACGAATCTGCGTTAATTAGCGAGATTACGGGAAACTATATGCGAATTCAGGACTGAAAAATTCAGGAAATCGATGAACATCGATATTTCATTATCCCCGATACGTACATAAATAGTTTTATCAGTTCTAATTAAGAGCAAAACTGATATATAAACTGATATATAAAGATCTCGCTCAAATTGGAAGTTCCAGAAATTACATAATTTAATATATTTAAAATGTTTGTTAAAATAATTACTCTCAAACTCATCTCTTGATTTTTTCCATATCGACTATTTGTAGTATTGTCGACTTTATTTTTTATATCTCAATTAATATACAAAACTTAATAAAATTCGAATCCTCCGCGTTTGTTTGTACAAAAGATTGCGTGCAAATCTTTCTCCGTGTTTTTCGCTTTCTTGTCGGAGAATTTAATTTCGAGGCCTAGAGGGTACCTCCTGTTTCCGTTATCCCGTCAGAGGGAACAGCAAAATATGGCGCGGAACGATACAAATATATAAAGCCGAGCTCGCAATTTTCCGCGAGATACCGTAGGCATGCACCCTTCGCGTTTCAGAATCGCGCCATGCCGCTTTGTGAACGACCACCCGTAGATCTTTTAATATGACGCAGCATAGGTTCCTGATTGCCCGCCATAAACTTTTTATGTACTCCTCTACATATTAAGAGCATATTTACCAGCCGCTCGCGAATGTCGTCCCCCATGACATGTCGGGGCCCCGTGACAGGTTTCCCTGCATTTTGCTCCCCTATTTTTTTCCTCTGGAATTCTTTCATCGAAGAAGAAAGACCGAATCTGTATTAGCTCATCGAAAATTCAGAATTTGCTTAGAATTTTTACACGATGCCTTTATAAACATATCGATATATAAAGGTATATAAAAAGCATACGTAACATATTATAAATAAAATAAAAAAATAAAAATTTTTAAGAGATTTTCTAATGTGATTGTAATTACAATACAATCAAAGCAATAAAAAAATCTTAGACAGAGATAGGTAACATCAGAATTAAAATATCGCCATGTTATAATTGTAAATTATTACAATCATGTATAAAGTGTGCTATTTGAGACACGTATTTAATATGAAACAAACGTTTGATAAACAATCCAATAAAAGGCTTTGTTCTTTTTCGATTTTTCCACAAACCTAAAAATTACTTACAATAATATAATATAAATTCATGTTTCCATTGAAAAAACGATTATTCTACATTTCCATTTACTTTAGAACTGATAATTAATTAAAACCACTTAATTACTTAGATATAAATAACTTGCTTATTTTCATAAAAAAGCTTTATTTGACTCAATAAGCCAAATGTTTTTATCTTCGCCAAAAAGTTCTTTCGAGATTAAGAGTGCTGACCGTGGAATAGTTTCTAACATATAAAATGAGAGAAAGAGACGATGAATCAAGAAAAAAAAAAGATAATGTGGCTGTACATTAAAGCTTATTGGGGTCTAAGGGCGCACGTTCTTAATCGTCCGAGCCCCTCGGTTTCTTTCTCCTAAAAGCGCACCCCCAATTGGCCAGATCTACTTCGATCGGGGCTGAAACTTTCGTATAGAGTGGTAGCCCGGTTACCAAGAAAAACAAACTTAACGTTATTTTTCCCAGCCAATCCTCAATCCTTTGTCCACCGTTCATCCCTGCCTCGCTCTCATCCTCGTCGATCCTGCTTTCCTCCGCTTTTTGCGGAGGGATCATTCAATCGAATTAAATCCTTTGAACTTTATTGGCCCCGGCGGGATGACATCCCGTTAATTACATGTCGAATTCGACCCCGCTTTAGCCACCACTCCCGCTACCACTGCCGTCGCGCCGCGCGCCGCCCGCCGCCCTTTCGCGATTCGATAACTTTTGCCGAGAGTCGTTTGTCTCTCACGTCCCTCGTTTCCAACTTTGCGATCCCCCTCTTCATTCAGGAAACATTCTTAATCGCGTTTAAGTGTTTGCGCGTTTATTTATACGGGATATCCCGGGGACATCACTTTTATCTTTCTTAATCAACTTCAAGCCGATTTTTTTTCTCGAATGGAAATGATTCACCGTAAAAATTACGGGATTCCAGATTGCGCAAATAAAACCTGCGTAACAGTCGGAAATCTATCCTCTTGGAGATAATGACTTCGTTAGTATTATCTGAATACTGAATAAATTATTATAATCATCGGAAGAGAGATTATTTGTTATACATTATATTAGCTTCGTTGCATTTATTTGAAATACTGTTGATTATCGATTATTAATATATTAATTATCCAGCTTTATTTAAATAGCGGATTATTTGCTCTATCCGAACGAATGGAGATTTATTATTCATTACGAACAACACTTTCGTGATTATTGCAATACCTGCACCCAGCTCGAAATGCAACTACATCATAATAATCAGTTGGCATACCCTTAGTCAGAGCGTAACTATACGAATTTTCAGCGTGTCTGAGAACAATTTTACAAATGGTGTGAATTTACGAGTAGGATGCATTTTATGCTATCATCATTGTTTCCCCCTACTGGTTGTATGTTGCAGCGATAAAATGAACGTCATTTCATTTTGTAAAAATTGATAGAATCGAAGATAACGCCCGTCGAGAGAAATCACGAGATTACATTATATATATATAACGAGCGGCCAAAGTATCGTTTACATTTTGATACGCCTATGTGTTCAAAATGGCTTATCATGGGCGATTGCAAAATATAACAGTATTTAAAAACTGATTTTTAATAAAATACGAAAAACTTCTTTTAAACATTTCGTCGATTTTTTTTAGATTTCTTCATTGAATCAATTTCAGTACCATAAATCTTACTCGAGTTTCAAAAACTCTACTCACGATTGAAGAGAGTCACCCTGTATGCAGACGCGCGCGCCCTTAGAGATTCCGAATGCAAGTGCGGCCGCATTCGCGCGTACTTTATTTCGATCACGTAGCGATACAATCAAACGTTAGGAGCGTGCGTGGAGAGGGCATCGATACAAAAACATCGGGTCCCACTCATCCTCGCTCACCCCCTTCATCGCACGGATAAGAGAAACCATCGTAACCATTGGAAACTTTTTAGCCGGGAAATCGAGGGATGAATTTCGAGGAAAACTGGAAAAGGAAGGAGAACAGTCTTTAGAGGCGCGAAAAATTTCAAAGCACGATAGCG
>NW_017259279.1:2056249-2069468 GCF_001594045.1 Atta colombica | reverse complement strand
CTCTCTCTCTCTCTCTCTCTCTCTCTCTCTCTCTCTCTCTCTCTCTCTCTCTCTCTTTTCCCTCTCTCTATACCTTTCTTGATCTAGGAAAGGAGGTAGACGCGAAAGAGAATGGAATGAACGCCTCCGACTTTACACGCGAGTGAAAACTTTCGTAATATTCCACCGCGTTTTCCCGTTCAACTAATGGCAGCGAAAACGGCTCGCACAGTCCGCGATTTTCATTTACCACCTCTTTCCGATTCCTAATTTTCTTTCGTTACACACAGAAACAATCGAGAGGAGTCCAAAACTTCCAAAATCGAAGAAAAGGAGAGCCCTTGTTCGCATTAAATTTCACGGTAATTATCGCGTTCTCTTTCTATGCTCGATTTTATCAAGACAATTTTATCGCACAAGCAAAAAAATACTATCTTTTGAATATAAAGTGAGTGCAAAAAGTGTTTGTACAGGACAGATATTTTTTTAAGAAGAATCTTATATTTTAAAAAGTGAATACATATATTAATTAGCAATTTGTTAACAAAAAATAAGACGTATACTTTTTTTGTAAAAATTATATTATCCAAAAAGATGTGTAATAATTAAAATATTTTAATAATAAGCAAAAATAGAATTGTATTATTTGAACCCACAAAAAATATTATATTTGTACAGTCGAATTTATCTTCTATCTAAAATCATGAAGACAGTTATTTTCACGAAGCTTTTTGTTTACCTAAAGACAAAACATAATTACTGTTACTAAGAATAAGTAAGTACTAATTAATGTTTATTTTTTCCAAAATATACTTATTTTAACAAAATATTTCTTGTACGAATAATTTTTGCGAATAATTTACTACTGTTAAATTAGTCAGAACAAAAACTAAAAAAAAAAAAAAATTATTTGTACTTACAGTTACTAGGAATTTACATATCATCAGAATTAATCGCGAAATGAAGAGTTACTTGTAATTATCGTTGAAATTCTCTTTTTATCTTTCTTTTTATCTTCAACTTTATAACATCAATTTGTACAGTCCCCCACTTTGTACAACGTAATGGAGAACGACAATGTTCTTGCAATTTTACGCCGGCGCGAGCTTCTCACGGCGCTTGCACATTTTCGGAGAGGCTTCTTTTTCTCCCTTCCACGTCGCCTTTCTTATTTCACGCGCGACGGCGTCCCGTCGTCGAAACGCGGATTAAATTAAGCACAGGTGTTAAGAAGGAGAAGAGAAGAGGCATAAAATGCATTCTCGGCGTTTTCCGATGCTTTAATCGTCGCAGCGCGCGGCGGCGACGAGCGGTCGAGTTATTATGCACTTGAACGGCGCCAAGCCGGTGCTCTTCGCCAATCGAAAGGACGTGTCTAAATGTTAAGCCTCTTATACAGAATAATTAAGGGAGGATCGCTCGAAGATGCGATGGTACCGGAAAATAGGGAATATATTGCCCTTGCCGCGTGTTCGATAAAACAACTGTGGCGTCCAACGCTCGATGTCGTTCCGTCTAAGAGGATTTTGAGATGATTATTGAACGACCGCTAATGCAACCGTGAATAATTTGTCGAAAACGTAAAAACATAATAATATATAATTGATTTTATGAGAGTTCCATATGCGCTTTATGGGATATTTTGTAAAATGTTAAAATCTCTTCTATTGGATTTCTATTAAATATGTATATTTTCAAAAATACAGTTACGTGACATTATATAATTAAAACATATAAGCTCTGCTCTATATATGCATAAAATGCTACACGTATACATGCATGTATAATAATAAATATAATAATAAAGGAATAATCGTACAAATAAATCTGTGGAGAGGACGTAATCTGTTAATTTAACTGTAACTTTGTAGGAATGTAGCAGGTACAAGTTTGCAATATATTAATATTTAATTAATATTATAACATATACGAACATAATCGTAAATTTATACCATATATTGATTACCGGTTATGCGTTAAACTTAACACGTTTTTCCTCATTATCCTGATGGAGCTTTGAAAGAGCTAAAGATTCGTTGGAGGGAACTCCAGAGTCACGTCGGAGTCAACATTAATTTGCAATCCGCACGCATAAATCTCTCGGAGCTTCCATTTATGAACTTCACGCCTAAGAATCGAGAAGAAGGAGAGAAAAGAGGAAGAGGATGAAATCGGTCTGAAGATCCAGAAGGAGATATTAAAAACATCGTCGTGTTTACCTCATCAAATTCTCATCCGCTGAGAGTAAAAGAAAGTGAGAGAAAGAGAAAATGATGATAAAAAAAAATGATGATAAGAAAAATTGAGATGGAAGGAGCAACGTTAATTTCGTCATAAGGAAAATCTCTGAAGACTTGCAAAGAGAAATAATTATATAAAGATAAATGTGCAAACATGAATGAAAAGAATAATGGAGTGTCAGTCGATCCAGTGCCACAAGGATTCAAGAGTCAGTATAGAAGAAGATTCGAAATTACCGTCCGTCGTGAAATGAAAGTTATGGAAGAACAGAAGAAAGAATGCGAATAGTCGATCGCAAGAGCGAGTTCACGCGAATCGGCGCTTTGGCAGTTATAAATTACGAAATTCATCCCTCGGTCGAGTTGCGTCCTATAATGGCGGCTGAATTCGAAAACTTTTTTCCACAACCGTCGATCTGCAGGACTTTACGGGCGGAGACGTCCTCAAGAAGGTAGGAAGACAACCGTAAAATTTTATGATCGAATCGAAGATAAAGGAAATGGCGAATGCGTGAAAATCATTTCGTTCTCTCGATCGCAATAACCGGCCGATATCGAAGGAATCTCGAGATCATTTTCAGAAATGGCATATCTCGATATCGAGAGAATTAGGTGAGAGATGTTATTTACATAAATTTCTAATTGAAAATGAGTTACACAAAAATGAATAATATTAACATAAATAAGTGATACAAAAAAATGATTTTGCTAAAGTATTAAAATATCTAAAAATAACTAGATACAGACTTAAAAACAATTTTGTTAGAGCATAAAAATAATTGTACACGAAAAGAATGATTTTGCTAAAGTATGTAAAAATTTAATTACATTCAGATTTGAAAATAATTTTATTGGATTATCAAAATTATGTAGAATGTTTAAGCATAATCATGAGCCAATGTTACAAAAAATTTTAACATTCTAGCTTATGTTACATTGAAAAACATTCCTAAGTTTAATTAACATTTCCTTGAATAGTAAACATTTCTTTACTGCAAATAAATATTTATTAAAAAAAAAAAGAAAGTAATACTTAAATCAAATAATATATGTTTAATAAAGTATTATTTACGAAATATTTTTTTAATGTACATAATTATTTTGATGATAGTATAACAAACTATTTTCTGTATCCAATATTGGATCTGTATCCAAGTTTTTAAATATTAGCAAATCGTTCTTTCAATCTATAATTGATTAATGTTTTATCTCCTTTATCATATAAAATCACCTTTTATCATCTTCAAGTGAACAATCGATTCATGTTCTAATAGTATTTAATAGTCACAAAAAAATTTTAGTTTGATGAAAAGAGGCGTTGTACTATAAGGTTTAATCTATATTGATTACGAGATACTCGATTGAACCTATCGAGAAAGAGTAGGCAAGGTATATTACCTCGATAAAAGGATGCATGTCGCGCTGCAAGCAACGAGGAAAAGGAATAAACGCCGTGGGACATCATGACGCGAGAGTAAACCGAAAAAAAGAGCGAAGAGCAGTACGAAGAGGAGTTCTTGCAAGATAAATGAACCAGCTGGCGTCCCGAGCGCGTCACGGATGAAGGTTACGCGACCTCTGAATACATTTCCTGCGCACTCCGTATGCATGAATCGATATACTCGACGACTCGATCCTGCGAGCCGCTTCTGAATCGCGCGGCGTTTAGCTTCCGTTCGCCTTTCATGGGACGGAACTTACGATCTCTCAAACGTCGACACGGCACGACTCGCGCCGATTTGTACACCGTGTCTCTCTTCCTCGGTCTTTCTCTCTTTTTCCTTACTTTTTTCTTCTCTCTTCACCCGATATCGCGTTACGCGTTTAAATTTATGGGAATGCTTCGCAGCAGAATATATAACCAATGTCATTTCGTGACGTAGAAGCAAAAGACTGGTCTCGCATCTTTGTGATCTATGAACCGTCACACTTTCCTTCGCGAGCTTCAAGAGAGCTGGCACACGTTCTATATGATGTTTGTGACGATCTATTTGATGTTTTTAAATAAAGATATGTATTTTTCAAAGAAATGAATTTTTATCAAAAATTTTAATATACAAGAAGAGATTGTTTACGAGCGAGAATAAAGTATTCCGATAAAATTATTGTACGTGTATAAACTGTAGCCACTTGGGAGGGATTAGAATCACGATGTAGTAGTCGATTTGCCATGGTTCGTGAAGAGTTAAATTCACTTTAGTCGGTCGATCGACATTTGATATAGCGCGCAATATATATTTAGCGTGCTTCAATACGCTTCGCTCTTAAAATAGCAACGCAGGGAAACTTAAAAAGATCGAAAAGCAGGAAAAGTGATATTTTTTAAACCCGGATTTTTTTTTATTAAAATTAGATTTCTTCACTTAAAATGAAAATTATATAAGTATATAATTTTTAACATTTATTTTAGAAAAAAAATTATAAAAAAATGTTTGAAGATTGAACTTTTCGTAGTTCTTCAATATACATACAGTGAGTACTTATAGCTTTGAAGCACTAAATTTTTCCATTCATACGAAATTCGTTTCCAACGCACATTTAGTACTAAATGATCCGTGTTCTCACGACACATTTAATATTAAACACGATCCTCTACGAGATCCTCGTGCTCATATTTGATAAAAAAAAGGTCAGGATCAAATGACGCTCATTTAGCGTCAAATGTGATTTTCCGATTCTCATTTCTCATAGACGTGGAGCGTACACATCATCATGATGCTAAAGGAACAAAATTCAGAATTAGATAACTGACCGTTCTCTCTAATTTTCACATCACATTTACGTTATTTCCGTATTATATAAAGCTGAGAACTGCATTTACATCGACAATTCGTGAGCCTCGCGGCCACATCGTGTTATCCGAGTAACCGCATCAAAATAGTTGGATCAAAAACTCGAACCGTATACCTTCTGCCGTTCGTCGCAGTGGACGAGCAGATAGCAGTGGTTTTGCGTCGACGATGCAACAAGCAACGAAGCTGCATTCGTCGATGGCGAACGTCAATGGCATACACCGGCAATCTTTCGCGGCCGATTCGCTCCTACCATTCGAGCCAGCCAGCCAGCCAACCCTTTTAGCTGGACCGGCACTTTTTGCACGGCACCACGATGACAGGACGTTTAACGTATGAGCACAAACGATCAGCGACCGTGCACGCAGGAGAGCAATGCACCAGGACCCCTCTTTGTCGGGGTTCCTTTTATTTTCTCGACGATAGGCACCGGCGCGATTCACCGTCGTGATCGAATTAGAACTCCTGTTAACCCACCGTTTCGTCATCTCTCTTTTTCATCTCTATATATAAAGCAGAACTTTTTTGTTTTGTTATAGTCTGCATGAAAATCTAATAAAAAATATAAAGAGAATAATGTGCATGTGTATGTGAGAATGTGTGGTTATACCTTTATTGAATTTAGAACGAATTTTCTTTTTACTCGAGGCAAAAATTTTACTGTTGTTTTTGAATTTTTGTTTTTAATATTTATATGTGAAAATATTTACTAAAGTAAAATTGAGATGGAATGACAAATTAGACAATTCGGTTTTATTTATTTGTATATTCGTCTATTTAGCTATCTACATATTATTGAAAAAATTTATGTAGAATTATTATTAAATACTGAGATCCGCCCTCTCCCTCTACTTTGAGCAAATATAGAATCTTTCTCTTACTTGTGATATTTATTTATCGATTGGTTTTTTGCTTATTGCTGTTTATTAATGCAACAAAATTTTTATTTGCATTTGATAACTGTTTCTTTATAAAATATCGTTTAATTTTTCAAATTACATTTTGAGATAGTAAAAATACAACACATTCAATCGATCAATTATTTAGTAAGTCTATTTGTTATTAATTTTTCTATCAATGCACGAGTATCTATATTGAGTTTTAAATAGTAAAACTCTATATTTTGTATGAATTTCGTTATGATGCCTCAACAACTCCATCCAAACAACAAAGAACGGTTTTGACATTTTCACTTTTATATTTTCAATGGAAACCTTGTAAAGCTTGATAATGAAAAGATAAAAAATGGTGCATTGATAGAAGAAGAATTAATAGTGAGTTGGAACAAAAGTTCGCAGCGCTGCAAATTTCAAAATTTAAGTAGCTGTAGCTTCGTTAAAAATGAACGAAATTTAAAAATTAAAAAGAGTTTTAAAGTTAAAATTTTTAATTCGAAAGCTCACTATGTCTTTGAGTAAGTTTGATAATTTTTACATACATAGAAAATTACGAGCTGGACAAAATTAGAAATTTTCTTCCCATTTTGTGAGCTTATTACATATGTCTAAAATAAACTTGCAAAAACTTTCAACTTTCTAATGAAAGTTTTCCTTATAAAATTCATTTTTAAAAATATCCCTAAGATTTTTCGTTAGTATTGCGGTTTAAATAAAAGAGAGTATTTTGATTTTGATTGTTCGTAATTTCATTAAAAATTATCGTATATATTGCAATTTAAAAAAACAAAGTCTCTAAAACTAAACTTTGCTTTATCGAATGAATTGCTAATTTTTTCTTTAAAACATGTAGGCATGATATAAATGTAATAACGCTACAAACTTTTTTATTTCAACTTAGTACTTAATGATACATATAATTATAGCAAGTATCAGAGAATTTATCTTCTTCAATACGATTTTTGATTTCTCATCTTCCATGTCAAATGTTTAATATACACATATGAAAATAATGAAACGCTGAACGAATATTATATATATATTAAAATAAAAAAATTCTGATCACAGAATGTGGAATGAGTACCAGTCGTCATGTCATATCCGGTGAATATCTGCATCCGGCTGGGACAGAAGCGGCATCGTCCCTACGTCGCTGCAGGCTGAGCAACAGGGGGCGATCGGTGAGTATCCTTAATAGTAGCGCCATGGGTTGACACGTTGAGTTTTGACAGACAGCTCCTGCCGGCACAATGGCGACTGGGATCTATTGTCCGCGCGAAATTATACATGCACGCGAGCTACGCCATACACCCGTGGAAAACACGCAGTATAGAGCGTACAATAAGCGCGATTTAACCTGCCGGCCCTCTTACTTGTCCTTCGAACGAAGGGCTTAATGAAGATGGACGGGTCGTCCTCGAGATCCCTCCCCTTCTTCTCGAACTTTCCATTCACTCTTATATCCTATTCCTTCCTTCAGGCACTCTTAGTGACACTTCATTTGTGAAAGATTTTCGAATCTATCGCTCGCATTTAGCTTCGTTTTGTGAGATACGCGAGAGGGAAAGATTGAAAGAGAAAAAGATGGGGAGCATGAAGAGTGATATAAGTGCAGCGATGATGCTGATACCTTTAGTCGAATTGTAACGTCTGCAAGTTGTGGATGATTATTGACAGGGAGAAAAGAGTTGACAGTAGTAATGTGAAACCGGGTGACTAATTTTCTTTCATTCAAAGTGTGAATGATATATTGGATAGCGAGAAGAAAGATTTCCTTACATTCTCTCAGCTTCTTAATGCACATACCGACTTTTTTTGTTTCTCTCTCTCCCTCTCTCTCTCTCTCTCTCTCTCTCTCTCTCTCTCTCTCGTTAGCAATTATATATATATATATATATAAAGAAACCTTTTCTCAATTGCTTTCAAGGCGATTTTGTTTTTATTTGCGATCTGATCAGCAAAGTGCTCTTTATATTGAAATATTATGTAACAATAGTCGATATTATCTATAAACTCCTTCAAGAATTCATTACTGCGGCATTTTCCGATAACGATGTGATATATATAAGGCGACTATTAGAATATTGCATCTAATTAAACGGTTATTATTTTGCAACAAGACTGAATAAATAAAACGACATTTTGTAGAGGAAATTTGTCAATTTCATTTGAGCCATTGTACATTGTCAAATCAGATTTATGAGTGTCATAACTAACAATCGAAGGAAAAGAATTAAAAAATTAAAAAGAATTTTTTTTTAAATTGTAAAAAGCTTTTTTCCATACCAATCTTATAAATAAATTCATCTATTTATGTAACCTATTTGTATTCAAAGTATCATTAAAATCATAGTTTAATAAAATCAGAATTTGAGACTTTTTTTGTATCTGTGTTTATTATACGGAATCTACGGTATGCTTCTGTATATTTTGTCTCTATTGTAGAAGCATTCAAGAAACATGTTTTTTTTTCGGTTAATGCTGGCATTCATAAACCAGCTTGTATAAGGCCAAATGAAATTGACAAGTTCCTTTTTAAAAAAATGACGGTTTTTTTATTGGTCGTATTCGGACGTTTCCTCCCCGAGGCGCGTATCATGTTAAGTGGCAACGATATTCGGAAACGACGGGAGGATCGAAAGGGGTAACGAATGCAAGTTCCCTCCCTCGGAAGGTGTCACTGTTATTGTCACCGTTATTATTGTTACTGGCTTTTGTCGCGCGTCGACCCCGTGATATGGTGAGGTGGGAGCGAAAGATGAGACCGGGTCGAAGGGATGTTTAACGAGTGCGGCCACGTTGTAACTCGAGACTGAAGAGCGACGAGGGTTGTTCCGACATTTTCTCTCTTTTTTTTCTTCCCCCCGACATTCTTTTTTAAAGGCTCAGCGTGAAAGGGAAGAAGAGCGACGTGATCACGATGTGACTTTTGTTACTAACGTCACAAAGGGTGAGCGCGCGCGACTTTATGGTCAACGCGATTAAACTACTTCGCAATGGCAAAAATCACCGCTGTGTACACCGGATAACATATTTCCGCTTTCCATTAATGTCATGTTTAACAAACGATGTTTTTTCAGATTTTTTATTTATAGTTCTCATCGAGCTATACCTCTTTAATTTTCAACTCCCTTTATATAATCGAGTTTTCTTCGTGAAATTATATCGTATAATATTTTTTAAAAATTATAATAAAAGGAGAAAAGGCGAAAATTTCGAGAAACACTTTACAGTTAAATTTCATTTCTTATCTCTCAATTTCGTATTTTAGCGTAATGATTAACAAACTTTCGAGCGATATTTAAATGCTCTTATTATGTCATCCGTAATTAAATCCTCAAAATTTTGCGAGTGCCAACGGCAGCTATGGTCCAAACGAGGTTAATTAGGATATCGCTTACCATAAATTATATGGAGGAAAAAATGGAGGGAGAGAAGTCGACGTTATCGGGTGGAATGCGTGTTTGCGCGAGTGCATTCAAGCTATTGCATTGTGGCGGTGGATCGCTTCGCAGCTTCCGTTAACGATCGGGTTCGCCCCGGTATTTTATTATTCGCGAAATATTCTGCACCGAGGCCGGGTTCATCGACGCCTCTGTTAATTAATTTTTATCGGTCGCTAACGTACATATATATAGCGCGACGCTGCGATCGGAATTCTGCATTATATACCTATCATTGGGAGAAGAGGGCGATGGGGCCGCATGTGTGGATGCGCATAATAATAAAATCGCACGGGGTTGCGTGCCCCATCGATTGGCAAAATGAGAGTAATCGCTAGTAATTGCGAAAGAGCGAGAGACTTTTTGTTGTCATTGCGGATGAACGAGCCGTTTAGAGCGCATGGATTAATTAATATGGCGCAATTATCAGTTTGGGCAGTCTGGGCAATCGCGATATTAAAGGATTTTGAATGTGCTTTAATCCTCGAAAGAGAAACCAAATCAAATTTAATCTCAACAGCGTCGCTGTTGCTCATTATAAGTGTGCGTTGTTATATGATTTATTCATTTTTTTCGCCCAACGGCGAATGCGGATATGAAGGAGTATGAACGTGTAGCGTAAAAGTAATGCTGAAAAATTATGTAGCAGTAGATTCATATATGCTTTTAATGCATTCACATATAAATATGTTAATACATTTTTTATCCTTATATAAATAAATATAAAATCTCTCTACATTTCTCTTAAAGGAAATGTCACTAGTGAATTCTAATTTCTCTAAAGCCCCATACACATATATTCTCTTAAACATATAGATATATACAAAAAAGATATATACAAAAAAGTATTGACAGAGAAGGCGGGAAACCATAAAAGGATAAGAATTTTAGAGAACTTCATCGCCATCCAGAAAATTAAGTTCCCATGTAAACAAGCATGAAAACCTGTTTGAAACAGAAGCATTACAAGATAGATCCGCCTTAAAATTTTTCCAAAACATGAACTTGTATCCGCCTCTCTCTATCTCAAGTTACCTCCGCCTATAGGCACGCGTGTAATTAGCATTGTAAGAGGGGGGAAACAAAAAAAAGAAAAACGAGAAACAGGTGCGGTTAATGTCAGTTCGGCGGAGCATTATGCAGAAGAGACTGCCGCGCTGCAGGGCGAGCAAGGCGAGAAGACTTAGAGCGCGCCGCGGCGCCCTTTGTTCAACGCGTGTTCGAGGATCAGCAAGAAAGCGTTCAACTTTTTCGTCCCGCCCCCGCCGTTCGCCTGACGAATATATCGCAACGTTGGTTTTTTTTTATTAGCCCCGTTGTAAAATAAATTAGGGGTGAAATTATAAAAGCGCCCTGCCGTTCCCCTCCTCAACCTCTTCTGTCTCCCCTCTTCTGTACTTTCGAGAACCTTCACTGATGCGGTTGTAGAATGTATAAGAACAAGATCGTTTCGACGCGAGAGAAGAAAGCATGACGGAAGGTTGTTGTTCTCCCTTGATCGTGGGATCCTTGCGGCGAAGGCGGGTTCGTGGATACCCTTAATTATTACATTCAAGAAATCCAGGAACCCGCGTAAAAAAGGATTAGGAACCAGTAGATGATTTTTGCCACATTTTCTATGTCTGAAGTAAAATAGATGCATGTTCGAATTTTGCAGACAGAATAGAGAAACATGAAAATTATAAATAAATGTGTAAAATAAAAAAAAACTAGTATGTATATATAACATTAATACTGAAAAATAATTTCAAATCATATAAAATTGAAGAATTACATCTTACAATAAATGCACACTTAAAGGATAATTAATATGAAATTAATAAATTATGACAATATACATATTTTTTCGTAGCTATAGTTCGTATTATTTTTTAATACAATAGAAATAATCAAATGCACACACCAAAGTTTCTTCAAAAAAGAATGGTTTTATTGAAGTATATGAAAAATTAGATACCTCTGAAATTAATTTTGCTTAGATTGTCAAAATAATTATGTAAAAAATATAATTATATAATTATGTAGACTGAACGCTAAAATGTTGAAACTTTTTGTAGTATTGTCAACAATATTTAAGCGATTTACATTATTTTGATGATTTAACAAAATTATTTTTAGATTTGTACCTAGTTAAATTTTTAGATGAATAGAATAATAAAACTATTCTTTCCATGAAAAGAACGATTTTGCTAAAAGTATCTAAAAATTTAGCTAGATTTAAAATAATTTCGATGCACCACACTTTCTAAATTCTTTGGAGTAAGATTTTATACTTTTGAAGATTCTCTTCAAAAAATATAGAGAATAAAAACAATTAGCGTTAACTTAATTGATTACTGGGTACAATGAATTTTTTGCAACATTACTAATCACGCTTGAGATTCTTACGTTATTTAATTATTTTGATGGTCCAACCAAATTATTTTCAGATCTGTATCTAGCTAAATTTTTAGATATTTCAGCGGAACCGTTCTTTTCGTATAGAAATTGGCAAGATGCAATTTTACTCTGTCTCGGAAGGATATCGCGAGGAATCTTATATCATCCATAGGGACGAGTTCGACACGGCGCTGTAAAAAATCGTTCTGCCACGAAAAAAAGAAGGATGGAAACCATTCCCAGTCTGACGAGAAGTCATATTCGATAGGATGCGATACGTCACCATGCGAGCTCCTTTATTCTACCGCGAGACACCCGTTATAAGTCAATGTTGGAACGAGGGTGGGTGGTTAGAAGGGGGACCGCTCTTCGAAAAATCTCATTTCGCCTTCTCTACACCGGGTTAACACCGAAAACACGTGCTGCCGACTTATGAACTTCCATTCTTAATGGTTCATGAAATTGCCTTATATTTCACGTCCGGCAACGCGTACATGGGGCGGAACGGATTTCGAAGGGTCCCTACCTACCGGTGGGGACAATATAATGTAGATGCGACCCCGTAGAAATTCCAAAATTTTACTGAGAGGGCAGTGAAGCTGCATTTCGATGGCGTTTGATCGATATGTGGTGAAAATAGAAAAATGAATCGTAGAATATGGAAAGTATCTTTTTTGTCAAAAAGAAACGATGCGATTTACTAGCAATGATTTATTTTACTGTGTAATACTTATAACACTTATTAATTATTATATATTCCTTTCTTACTTGACTTTTATAGGATGGGAAAGTTTATTATAGTGGCGCTGAAACAATATATATATTTTGAAGTAAGGAATATACAATAAAAAAAGTAAATTATAACAAATTTTATTCAAGAAAAAGCTGTAAGATTTAAAAAAATAGATCTCCATCCCATAACATTATATATATAACTAGCTAGACAATTTTGCTGTCTGTGTCTCCTGTTGCTCATGGGCTAAATTTAAACGATGAATCCAACAGACAATAGTCACGATCGCAATAAACAAGCAAAAATTTCGAGGAACACATATCGAACTGGGACGACCGTCGAAAAATGGATTTCAATGGCGCAATAATTTCGACGGCTGGTCGTGCGCGCGTTGAAAGATAATTCAAGGCAAACTAATTTCGCGAATGCGCTGTACGCAGTAAATCCGAAAGGTCAATAAATAATAGCACGATCGTATCTCGACGGGCGGTTTATGAAGTGCCGTTTGTTTACCCGCTAAAGCGCACAACGTCGGGATGAAATGCTACCGTATCTGTTACCGCATACGGCACCACAGTCGCAATTATTTACCGTTTGATTTTTATGCGTATCTTGCATGTGGCTGCATGTCCCTTTATCGACGTTGGCAATCGTTATTATCGCACAGCCCAAAACGCGACCGCGAGGATACGATATTGATGCAAGTAATCTCTAATCTGTGTGTGTGTGTGTGTGTGTGTGTGTGTGTGTGTGGGGG
>NW_017259279.1:2023007-2056107 GCF_001594045.1 Atta colombica | reverse complement strand
ATATATGCTTGATAAATAATTTCTTAATATCTAACATTTTAATTAAAAAAAAATTATAATATATTCATGTTTACGTTTACATTAGCAATTCTTTGTTTATTTTTATTCTTCGAACTTCAGAGCAGATTTTATTGTGTATTCCGAACTGCATACAAATCTGAAAATAGTTCTTATGAAAGATTTAACGAGTTTTTATCATCATTGAAGTTAAATTTCATTTCATTTATTTTTTACAAATTTAAATTTATGTATTAGAATTTACAATAAAAAACTTAGTTATGTTTTTGAATCTAATATTTTCTGTAGAGGGTTATAAAAGTTATAAGCAACATTGAGTTTGTCATACTTACGAAACTTTTAACGAGTTTTATCAATAGAAGTTGAATTGTATTTTATTTAATTTTACAAATTTAAATTTATGTATCAGAATTTATAATACAAATCACCTGTTTTTAAAGTGAATTTTGTTGTTTCTACAGTGAGGCTGTTTAAGAAGAAGAGGATTAATAATACCTCTGAAAAAAATTTCGGTAAAACGTGCTTCTCGCAGTAAGAGAAGTATGATGGATAACGTCCAGAAGATCCGAAATTAAAGATTATTTTTGCAAGACACTTTACCTTTCACCGTTCCATCCTTCGCCGATTACCTCAAGCATCCATGGATGCAAGCATCCATCTGTAAAATGGAGAATCACGTGCGTCGATCGTTCGTCCCTCAATTTGAATTTAATCGAAAGTCTCTTCCGTTTAGTGTCATCATCAATCACGCCCCGCGTCGATTAATCGCAAACATTGTATGCAAAAAGAAAAGGAGGCAAAAGGCTTCGAGATATCGACGCGGCTGCCAATTAGCGCGCGTCTGGCGAATCTCCCGCGTGCGATTCGTATTCCGCCATCGCATAGAAATTCGCCGCGAGCGAAACTTTGTAACGCTCGTTACCTTCGATTTATTCGCTTTTTCGTCGCCGTCCGCGCGCTCGTCCGCTCAGTTCTCGAAACCGAGAGGACAAAGTTGGCAACGGCCAACTCCGGCCGCATTAAAGCGCGGCTACCGGCTTATTAGTAAAAAGCATGACAAATGACTCGCGGTTTAACCCCACCGGCATGGCTTAGCCCAGCCATCCGCGGCGGACCGACTGGCCCCAGTTGGGCCGTACAAGCGACTGTGCAACACGGCGCGTGCGGTGATATACGACGATTTTTAGTTACGCTTTTATACAGAAATAAATCTACCGGTTAACGCGCGGCGCCATTCTCCAAATTCTCGAAAGCGCGCGCCTGATGCGCAAAACTAGAAATCGTTGACTGAAGAATGAAATAAGGCTTTCTCAGTATATGCACGTAGCATGTATAAAAGCCCAAATGTATCTAATAAATAAAATAAAATGGAGATTACAAGATAATTCCGTATCGAAAATATTGCTGAAAAAACATGAGTGTTTTGAGGAAGTAATTAAAAGACAGAATAAATAGATTAAAGTTAAGAGTAAATGAATAGATGAAATATTTGTGTGTTATGTGCGAGAAGATTTGTTAAGTGTGTTTATATACTAATTTCTTCAAAAGACTCAACGTTCAAAAGAACTCCTCGAAGGGAGAAAATTTACAATAAAAGGAACACACATTAAAATAATGAATAAGGCAACAAAAAAAAGCACTAAATGTATGTATATACATTTATTTTATTTTATTCAATTATACTGTAATGGCTGTGCCAACTTATATGTATAAATGTCACGTGCGGCAGGATGCAGATGGCCGACTTCTCGTTACTTGCGTTAGGGCGTTAAGTGATCCTAATGCTCGCGGCTTAATCGCCGCTAATACTGGACCACCATATCTCTCCCTATCCTCTCCCTTGCCGTCAGGCATTGTCATGCACTTTGACTAACGTTTCTGACGCTTACCCTCGACCATGTCCCGTAATGAGGATTGCCGATGGTCACGCGTATTAATCACCGTCGTTTGGTGCGCACTACAACTGAATCGCGCATAATAATGATCGAGAGGACGAATCGGTCGGAAGAGCCATATGGATTAGCGCGACTGATCATGATTATCAAGACGCGAATGATATTTCAGAATACATGTATCCTCGAACTTGTCTATTGAATCGGGATTGTTATGGTAAAATTAATTTTGCCTCATAAAAAGATAGGCTTTTTTTTAGAAACAACTTACTTTTCTAAATAGAATATGTTATTTTTACACGAGAAACTAAATAACACACATATCGAAGTCATTTTTTACACACTTGGATTTCCAGTGAGTGTAGTACATCCCAAATGGGAATTCATACAGTAGACCAGTATTGAACCCTGGCGAAATACCAATTCTGTACCGAAAAATGAGTTTCCTTTTTCAGAACCAGTATTTAAAGAACAATGATATGATGCTGGCCCAATGTGTGGATTAGTATTGAATAGCAGTATTGATCCAGTACATTACCAGTATATTTTCGGTATTGCGTCTATACTAAAAATATCCAAAACCAGCGTGTCAGATGTCAGTACTGAAATAACTATATACACAACAATACTGCTAGTATATTTGCAGTATCATACCTGTAGTACATATCTGTAGTCACTCTGTACTGTAATAGTAACTGTAACTCTGTAATAGTAACTCTGTACTGTAACAGTACAAGTCTTGGCATTGTTACTTACATAGCAATATAAGTAACAATGTTTCTTTGAAAAAAAATTATTGATTGTATTCTAAAGTGGTCTCCAGTACAATTATTTTGTACTTATTGTATACTCTTTTTAAACAGTTTAAATAATCTGAGAGCACAAATAGTCTCTAGACGATTAATAATATTGTGTACTAATATTGATCGTCTGGCTACTTTAAAATTAGGAATATGGAAATATAATATTCTGCATTAAGATAGACAATAAGAAAAAAAAGCCTTTATTTACTTAAAAGCCTTTATTATATTTGATATTGTGACGAAGATAGAAGTTTGAAAATTAGACTGAAGAAATTATCGATTCAATCATAATTATAATTTTTTTCTCGATTATTCAAACGCTGAGAAATCTTCTATTTCGAGATGTATACTTTAACTGATTTAAGATAGTGACGAATATATATGGAACATTTTAATCAATTTCGTGGAGAATTCCTATATGTTCTCAAATCGATATCCATTCTAACCGCGGGGCGGAGACGAAGGGATAAAGGGAGGTTGAGAAGAGAGAAGGACGGCGGCATGGGCGAGCACAGGCGAGATATGCTTCCTTGTTTGCCCGCGTCCATATCAAGATGTTATTTGTCCTGGATATCCCATGGGACTCGGTGACACTCGATCTCTATGTCCACGATGAGACTTAAACCCGGCTTCTGCGTGCAGGCTCTTTACGCGAGAATGCTTTTGGGTATATACGATGCGTGCTTTTGGGTGCTCCGATTTGTGACGTTTCGCAAAAGAAAATCATCGCTGTATTTGGTGGTACTATAATTTTAATTGCGCTCTCCTTCTGTTTTTTTTTGTGCTCTTACAATTAATTATTATTAATTTCTATTAATTTCAAAACGATGTCATGTTAAATTTGAAAAACTATTATAAAAAATTATTAAAAAATAAATTTCTATCAGAGACACTATGTCAATAAAAGAGATAGAAATAGTAAGATTAATCTATCTCAAACTTTTATTGCATAAATAGAAAACATATTTAAACACTCTCAGAATGATAATAATGAATTGAAAAGTGAATGTATATATATATAGATATAGGTGTGAATTAATTAAATTGTTTCCAAAAATCAGTCTAAAATGATCAATTTATTTAATGTTTCATTTATTAAATTATGAAGATAAATTAGTAATTTTAGACCGATTTCTTCGAACACAATTTAATTAATTACGCACGTCTATCTGTACGCTTAGACTAGAAAAGATATCATATATTTTACACATATCTATAATATTATATAATTTAATATAATACAATATTAATGATATATAAGAGAAATATTATTACACTGCATTAACAGTGCATTATCAAACACTATAACACTATAAATATTATAAGAGTATCTCTCTTTTTCAAAAATACATTATAAATTTTAATAAAATATCGATGTCCACTACAATCGATACAAGATTCAAAAATATTAACAGTCAATTCATCGAAGAAGTGAAAAGAATTTTTATTTAAGTCAATTTTGTGACTAGCCTTTTTCTTCCTAGGAGAAATTTCAAGGGGAAGAGATGATGGTTAAATCGAGGAGTGTTAAGCCAAAAGGACCAAAATTTTGATCAACGCAGCGAAAACCCAGGCTTTGCGCATAGTCTCTCACTCTTCTCCGGGGTAATATTTAATTTCTTGCCCGACTGATTCCCTCTTCGCCGAACCCTCGGAATGCTCCCCCCGAGGACTCAATGTCGCACGGCATCCCGTCGCTGTGATAAAACGCCGAACGGCAAGCAGGATGGGGAGGGAGTTACCTTTCTCGCTGAGGTACTCCCATTTTTTTTCTCTCCGGAAGGGAGCAAGCCAATCTTCTGGCCGTCGGGTTATTTTGCGACGTGACGTATGCGACAGCGAGGCGCGGCTTGATTTGGCGTCCAGCGGCGCGTCGCGACGTCGACACATCGTTTTTCGTTGCGACGAGTTCTATCGCTCGAGCCAAAGTTGAATAGCACATATCTACAGAATGGTTGGAAAAATATATTCAAATTTCATTGCCGTTTAATTTACGGATTGATACGTTTGATTCATTGATCAAATATACTCGTAGGACAATTTTTGCAAGACATTTTGCGTTCGAAATTTAACATGGAAATTTTTATAGCAGGCTGCAATTCATAAAGTAATCGATCGATTAATTCTTTTTTCTTTTTTACTCCCTTATATACGTGCTTTACTTTAATTTACCAGCAATTAGTGACCTGCATTATTGGCGTAGTTGTATCAGTCTATCGATTAAAAAAAAGAAATAATTTCATCAAAAAACAATTTGAGCTCCTTTTTTTAGAAACGAGTTTTTTATAAGTATCTCGACAATTAAAAAAGATTCTACTAAAATAAGATAATTAAGAAAAATTCTATTAAAATAATTTTTATTAATTATTATTAATGGTAAAAAATAGGAAGTATTTATAAAAATCAATGAAATTTTTTGGGAAATTTTGAAATGTTTCTATAGAAAATGATTAATTATTGAAAAAAGTTGTCGAAGGAATCGATCGTTTGTTTAGAGAGTTGCGGAGCCAAATGATTATTATTGGAAAGTGTAATTTTTACGAGATGGACGCCTCATCAGGCGAAGTCTGATCGGAAGATGTTGGTAAACGTAACAGTTTCGATAACATCCTCCGCCTTTCTTCTCTCTTCTCGTTCTCTCGCTCTTACCTGCAAGCTCATCTCCATTTTCGTGATTTACGATGTTCGTTCGCTCAGCCATTAATGGGCGCATGATTGGCCGGCGCTCCTCGGCCTGTCGAGGGCCACGGATGCCGAATGGTGCAATAAATAGTAGTAGGTGTTAAGGTATATTTAAATTTAGATTGGTATCTCGCGCGCCACCAAGTTAACGATCCGCGGTCCAACCGGTACTAAGTGATCCTAATGTCCGGGCCTAATCGGCACTAATATCGATCACCATATCTCTCCTGAACATTCTCACTTCTTCTCAGATCCGTATGAGAACTCGCCGAACAACATTCCCACATAAACGAATACTGATAAACGACGTTGAAAACTGAGAACCGAGATAACCTGTTGTGTTTGAATTTTAATTAATATCTTCAACGATTTCTTGTTTTTCCTGCTAATCTCTAATTTAATAGCGAGGCTATCATAAGCTGTAATGGATGTTACAATAAACGACTTGTCTCGGAATATTTAGCATCGTTAAGTCGGCCACGCTGTCTTTACAATATTAAATTTTCATTAATATCAAAAAAGAAGCTATTGCTGTATAAACTTTTAATACTTTATTGCAAAAACTTTTCCTAAAAGAAGTTTTAGAATAGAATTTTGTTTTTTATTGGAATAATTAACTGCCTTATTATGGAACAATTGACTTTTCCAGAATGGATACGATTAGTGAAATTTTTATTTTTATTTCAATGTATTGTTTTGGATTTTAAGAACACAATCATTTTTTTTTGGGGTGGGAGGTACATAAGTTTCCACCTACAATCGTACGCTTTTAAGCGGCTTTTAAACGATTAATATTATTGTTCAATTAATTTAACAACATTATTGATGTCTTCTCTAAACAATTCAATATGACTCAATATAATTTCACTCAAGATTGTTACGAGCTTGTCGTAATTGATGTCTGATTATCTTACATAGTTTCATTGATTTGACAAATTTTTTCAATAAGAATCAATTGATATTTAATCACCAAACAAAATTTAATGAAGATAAATTCTGTAAATTTTTAAACTAAATAGCACTTTCTTAAGTGGAACAGCTGTCGTTCTATGTCCAATAATGAGCATGAAAAGAGCATGTTATAATTAATTTTTTAGAAGATAGATCACGTGAAACTTGAATGGTCATATAATCAGAAATGACCATTCAAATTTCACAATCTCAGTCAATTTTAACAACGTGATTTATTAATGTCAAAAATAAATGTCGGTTGTCATAACTGACGCTTTATTGTCTAAGTATCAACATATCAATATTTTACAAATTGCGCGATATACTTCAAAGAACTTTTGAATGATGTAATAATGTATTGCATAAATTTTCAATATTGCCTCTATCTAAACAATTAATAATATTGTGCAATATCAAATATTATTTAATAATATTGATCGCTTATAATAGAAATCACTTGATATTTAATTTTACCTTCCGGCAATCAATAATTTCATGTAGTATTAAATATTGTCGAATAATATTGATCGTCTAATGAACAATTTTGAACATAATAATTGCATTTAGCAGACTCGACAATTGAGTGAACTTTTGTTGATGTGTTCTTCTAACTAGATCATCTATCAGACTTTCAGAGCTAGAAGAATACATTAATAGCAGCGAATTCAACGCTGCGATTCAACTGTTGAGTTCTATTGAATACAGCCATTATCTCTCATAAATACGCTTATGCACGGTTTTGGCCAAAGGTTTATTAGTTTATCTTTCTCGTGCGACACGTACAAGTCATTAAACGCAAGAGGGTTAAGCGGATTTTTCACTTATGTGTCACGGGGATAGGCGGCGAAATCCCGCGAGCGCGAGCGGCTCGGCGCCGTTCAAAGCGAGTCGACAAGGGAGCTTAAGTCGGCGACAGACACGATTCTAATTAAACCACCGCCTCTCCCGCTCCCCACCCGTCACTCATGTCGTTACGGTTATTGTTGTAATTATCGTCGGCGCGTGCACGACGTACTTGTCTTCGTCGCCGACGCCGCCGCCGTTGCCACTGTTGTTGTTGTAGTTATTGTTTGCCCCGAAACTTCCCAGCCACCCACTGGCGCGGTCCCGGTCTACCACCCAGCCTGTTCCTCCTTCTCTCTTCACCTCTCCCTTCCGCACAACTCCGTAGCCCGCATTCATCCCTCTGCGTTTGTTGTGTGTCTGCCACGAGTTTCGGTTGCACTCGCAACTTCGTGCGGATGCTACGTGTTTCGTTAACTGGGTTTACTGCGCTCGCTCAAGGGGAGGTGAACACCACTCTCTGTTCCTGCACGGGACGATGATAGTTTCCTCGTTTGCTCGTGGCTTCTAGATACGATTCTTAACACTTTAGCCCTTTCGCCTGAGACTTCTGATCTGCTGCAAACAGATTGAGTTGTACTATTAATTTTAAACGTAATAATAACAATTCGACAACTAGAAAATTTTATGTTGAGGGCTATGAGGCAATTTGGCTCGTAGCCCTTCTTAATATATTCTCTTTTAATTTTATTACTTGAATTATATTATATTATGTAAAAACTTTTAATTATTTTAATTTATTTTAATCTTTTACCAAGATGTTTAATATTGAATATTTATACTTTCGCTTAATATTTTATCGACGAGAAAAAAAAATTTGGATAGTTCGAAAAGTTCTCGACATAACACAGAAATGACTTCACAAATATCAAACTGTTATAGTTTTTAAATTTAATTCTACACAGATTACTGTTAATTTTTCAAACAAATGCGTTCATTAAATTTTTTTGTTTCGGTCATGTAAGGCAACTTTTGATTCTATTTTGACAATGCATCCGTTCACATTTTTTCTTTTTTTTGCTGTCGCGAAATTGCATGAATTGCGCTTTGAATTGGTTCCATACGCACCGTATTCATCAGGTTTAATTTCCAATTTTTTCTTCTTTTCAAATACGAAGAAATAGCTCGCAGGAAAAAGATCTGGCTCAAATACTGAAATAATCAATGAAACTAACGCTTACTTTGAAGACTTAGAGGAATTGTTATTTATACGGATGGTATAAAAATGTTAGAATATCGTTGAAATAATACTAATTGTATTGAACTTGAAAGGAGACCATAAAAAATAAAAAAAAGTTTCAAAATAAAAAAATAAAAATAAAAAAAAATTTCAAAAATCATGTGTTTTCTTTATTGGGCCAAAAATTGTTCGAACTATTCTCACACATATATATATATATATATATATATATATGTATATATATGTATACTCTGTTTCACGAGCATCTTTTGGATGAAAATTTTAAATTGATATTACGATATGCGAGCCCGCGGAAACTCAAAGTATAAAAAAGTTACTAGAGCATACGTCAAGTTTATGCACGTGGCTTGTCTAACGTGATCGCGTCGCGACTCCAAACAAATCGAGTTGACGAGTTTGTCAAGTGGTCTCTTTGTTCCACGAAAAGCGACCGCGTGTGCACCCTGTACGCGGATAGCCGACCTCCTTTTCCCTTGCCGAAGTTATACGATGAGTTTAGTACTTTGACGTAGCACGTAGGAAACATCCTTCGACGTGCACGTCGGCCGCCATACGTTGAATCCACTTAACTGTACGTAGAGTGTCAGAAGTCGCGTACTTTCGTCAAACCACGTGTATGAAAGAGTGTATGATCGAATTGAACACAAGTGGTTGTATCGATATTAAAATATTTTAGGTAATTTTTCAGATTATAATTGTTTAAGGGGATTAAAAGATGTCGATGGACGTGGAATGTCCGAAATGTAGAAATAGAGATCTCAGTTAAATTATTTTGTTCTCTTACTTCAAAAGTGATACAATTAAAAAAATATAATTTTATTTTGAATGAATTAAATAAAAATTACTCTATTAATCGTTAAAATTAAATTGATTTAATTTCATAGAAATCGTAATAATTCTAAACGAGACATTTTGTCGTATTTTTATAAATAAAAAGGAGAATTTTCTATTGAGAATATTAATGTTAAAGATTAGTTTTGATGATCGAAGTTTGAGAAAGAAATTGTTTTATTTTGAATTTAGTCATTTTAGCAAGGTAAATGTAAATTGTTATATTTTAAGTTAAATTATTTTTGATTGATTATTTTGGATTTGTTATAATTTTGTAGGATATCAAAATCGTTAATTCAAAGAGGATGATTTTTTAAAATTGTGAAACGAAAATGACATGTACTTATTTATTTCTAAAAGACTAAATGACTAAATTTGCTTTTGAAAATATCTTCTTTTTACCGATATTAATTATTCGTCAATAATTTCCTATCAAATTAAAAAATAGTTTTTTATTAAAAAAAAGAACTTAATTTTTTAGTCGTATCTGTTGCAGTAAGGAAATGATTTCAAAAATGAATATTTTGAAGTTTGTAGAAATTCAACATTTCTTAAATCTGTGTACGTAAAAAAAACAGAGAAAAATAGAAGAAGAAGATATGTGGATACGATTTTAAGATGTCTATATATCCGCATATACGAAGCTCGTAAAAATCGGAGAGAGATTGCGAGGGTTTTCTTGTGAGTGTCATAAGCGTCGACATCGCAACTCGTTGATGTCGACGATGACAACGACGACGACAGGAACTCGGCGACGTCGACCTGCTTCTTCTTCACGTACTCCGCAAAATTACACGGTAACTTTACAGCACATTTTGACGTTACACTAGGCGAAGCTCGTTCGCTCGTTCGTGCTACAGGCATACTTTACCGCAGTTTTTTCTCGCCGGCGAAAAGTTTTCCGACGTATTTGTTGGGAAGCACCGTGCGAGGGAAATCATAGTGTGCATTGTTAGGAAATTATACTGAAACGTCACCGTTCGCGTGAGACGGTATCGTCAAGAATGTTCGGAGGAACGTTTCTCTCGGAAAAACTAAGCGAATTGCTGCGTTATTTTGTTTTGCGATAATACATTGATTTCCTTTTTTTATTGGAGAAGAGTTACTAGTGCAAAAGTTTAACGGTATTCTTTCATTGACCAACCTTTCAATTTGCTCTATCGGGAGATTAAGAGCGTATCTCAAAGCTCAGAATTTTACATTATTTATTAAGATTCCAACCATGATCTTTTCAGCATTAATAGAAATAAGGTAAATTTCATAGGAAAAAAATACTTTCTGATATTAGATGTAGTAAAAAGAAATCCATTATTTGCATGAAATGGAAAAATTGAATGGAAAAATAATGGATTTCTTTTTACTACACCTCATATAAATATGATACAATAAATATGATACAATTTATAGTTATATATGACATAATATTATAATATTTTCAATTATGATGTTTAATCCTCTTTGTCTGCAATCGTTTATTCCCTTCGTCTAGCTCGTTTTTTTTAAATTATTTTAAGGACCTCCAAAAAATATGATAAAATTCGTGGTTACCTTTAACATCTTTATTACGTTACTACATAATTTTTTTAACACAATATTTTAGGAAGAGAAACTGGGAATTTCCACTTCTCTCTCTCTCTCTCTCTCTCTCTCTCTCTCTCTCTCTCTCTCTCGCGCCTTTATTTCCATAAAATTTGAGAATGAAATTTTGCTTGTGTCAAAAGAAGCCTAGATTGCAGACAGAAAGTTAAAATTATGGGGTATAATACGTATCCTTTGAAATGATGCAACTACTTCGAAAAAAAAGCGATTCCTTTTTAATTCGTTTGAAAATGATGAAAATGCGCCGTCGCTAATTTTAACCAACTTTCTTTTCGCCGTGAGGCATTCACGGAGATGGTTGAAAAAAGCTGGAATTGATTACGAGACTACTTTTAAAGCGGGATTTAAATCGATGATAAGCAAAGGAAATTGCCACGTCTCGCATCTCTTCGTTGAAAAGTTTATCGCCCCGAAGTACATTAACTCCGTATTCTCGTAAGCCTGATTACGCGCGTGTACATCGGTTGGTTTCATCGATAACGCCTGCGGGAAGAGAAATAAATAACCCTATTGGATTTTCGTTTAGATTGTACTCTTTTTTTTCTCCTTTCTGACCGCTCTTACTTTCGACGACTAACTGCGGTTCCGACCACCGACGGTAGCCGCGAAAGTTTTCGCCACTGTTCCACACCTCGCTGGTCGCCTCACTGGACGGTGCGGTAGAATTCGTTGCGAAAGTTGTTCAGTACAAATACCAATTCGCACTATTAATAATGCGTCCGCTGTGACGAAACTACAACTACTACAGCGCAAGCGACTTTATTTACGCTTGTATCTATTATGCGGATTTCATGCGGATCTCCATCAAACATGCACAGAAAGAACGATTCTGCAAAAGTCTAAAAATTTAGCTAAATATAGATTTGAAAAGAATTTTGATCATTAAAATAATTACGTAGGACTTTTACTGTTGCAAAATATTTTGACACTCTAATAAAGTTTATTTGAGTGTTCTATATAATATTTGATGGCTAAAATTATTTTCGGATGTTTATCTAGCTGAATTTTTAGACATTCTCTTAAAGTGAATCTGAAAGATTTAAATCTCATGAAAGATTTTTAATGGATTTATTTTAATTTTTAACAAACATAGAGAAAAATGAAGAATTTTTTGATGTAGCAGTCCGTTACAAAAAATTTTACTGTATAGATGCAAATTTGAAAATAATTTAATTGAATCGTTAAAGTATTTATATTATGAAAATTCAAGCATGATAAGCAATACTACAAAAAAATTTTTGATATTCTAACAATCAGTTCGAGCGTCCTACATAATTATTTTATCCAACAAAATTATTTTCAGATCTCTGTACTTGGCTATATTTTTACATATTTCAACAAAATCATTCTTTTCGTAAAGAAAATGTTAAATATAATTGAAGTCCTTTCTGCAGTAAAGAGAAGGAAATGATAGTCCAATGTTTACAGTAATTTCGAGAACTTTGAAGTGTACATTTCGGAGTTAATATCGCAAAAGACAGGAACGTCGCAATAAGACGCAGGTTCATGTCGGCTGTCCAAAACGCCGTTGGCAAATTCATAATACCCCCTTCCTTCCTTCAGTGTAATGACATTCCTGCGGCACGTGGCGACCCGGGGGCAGCCATGCCCACCTATAACACACGTATAACCTGCCGCGAGATCTCGCCGGGTAGTCACGTGGCTGGGATCTCATCAAACTTTCATCCTTCGCGCGAGAAGACACAGCACGCCTGCGGTGCGTCGTTCTCTCTCCTCCTCCTCCTTCTCCTCCTCCTCCTCCTCCTACTTCAGCCCCCCCGTTGCAGCTCACATTAATGCATCGCCACGGGACATCGCTGGCATATTGCTGTTACTCGTGCCGTTACACTCGGTCCACCGCCTGTCCCCCTCACGTTTATCTCTCTTTCCAACGGCGTCCACATCCAGGGGCATTAACTATCCCTCTCGAAAAGTAATAATTACATGCACAACGCATTTTTTCTGCGAAACTCTTAGACGGCGAATATTTTTATTCAACAAATTAATGAACTGGTAATTGCGACTAAAAGTTGCAGATATATTCAAGTTTGTGTATCCCTGTTGCAGTCTCAATTCTAAGATGAGAACAGAGGCGCCTATGAGATGTGTATGCCTTCTCCCTGTCGCGAGAGCGACATTAAACGGGCTCCATAAAAGCCGACGCGCGTCGCACAATACTATGCTTTCGTCATCGTGGGGGGGCTACCGGTTATTAAAATCGCGGCCAGGATTACGAGATCGGGGACGACATTAAGGACATTAATCACGCGCGTGTAAACGGAGGCCTCTCTCGAGGATGCGTTCCCGCTCGAAATTGGGGCTCGGACAAGCAGTCCTGACTAACTCACGGCTAATTTCTTTTGATTAGGGTCGGCCTTCGACCCGGCCCGAGGGTGAAAAGCAGCGCCTTTTATGCACGCGGCTTAATCTCGGAGAAATTGCTATTTATTTATTACAATTAACATTGTTCTTTTCTTTTTTTTTATAATCTCTATATTTTATTCATGTAACATTTTTAACTAACTGAATCAGTATTCTTATATTTCGGAGCAAAAGTAAAAATCTATTCACTCAATTCGCGAAGCGATTAATCAGATATGAATAACGAATATAGTGATTCAATGCAGTACGGCGAAAAGCATTGGCACGAATTAATGTTATCTAATAACAAAGTTCTTCCAGGCGCGGCGGAAGTCATTAAAGCTGCATTCTCATTAAGGAAACGTTACGGAATGTAACCATGTTATGGAAAATCTATTTCCGTATCCATCTGACAATTTGCATAATTCTGCTGGGCTCTCTGATTCACTCTCTAGATTGAAACTGCGTCGCACTTAAGGCAATAGAAATCAATGGTTGTTCGTATGATCGAACGCTACTTGTATTGCCCACTTTTCGTTTGCAGTATCGACAAAATATATTTTTCCTTGTAAAATCGTAATTAACGTTCCAATTTTCCTTTGTTATTCCAATTATTTTGTATTATTGGTAGGAATTGATACGAGTTGTTCATGCAATTCATGTTGATACGCAAACGTAACATTCATGGCGTTATTCGGAAAAGTTGATTATTTATACATATAAATAATTTATACAAGGTGTAGCGTATTATTAAAAGAAAATCCCCGAATTTTCCTTTAACAGTACTATGAGCTGAAATAAGAAAAAAATGTTATATAAACAATTCCTTAAATTAAAAAGTTACACAGAGTTTATTATAAGCTTTATTAAAAAGTTACAAAAAATATGAAATGTGTAAAATAAATTTTACTTAGCGTTTTAAAGTGCCATCCGCTCATGTTAGTATAAGCTTAATATCGATATTTTTTTTAATTGATATCATCTTTTTCTTTTTTTTATATTATATAGAAAAGTTTCCTCTATTCTCGAAAAATAAGATAAAATTATTTATTTTTTACATATTTTATATTTTTGTTAGAATTTTTAATAAAGCATTTTAGGATACGTTTATATAACATTTTTTGTTTCAGCTTATAAAATATACTGTGAAAGTTTGTACGAAAAACGCAAGGGCACTCTATACAGAGTTACACTAACTCCGTCATGAAAAGATTAATGAATATTTCGAGCATGCGACTCGCTACATTAAATTACAATAAAGTCGAAAAGTACAAAAATGTGTTGAACCGATGTCTTTAGCTAAGTGTTACGCTACTTTGTATAACATTACGAGAATGCAAAATTTTTTATCCTACTTAATAAGTAGGATACTTTACTTTAATCGTTTTGCATTATTATTGTTTATCTAAATTTCCATCTAAAAATAGCAGCACAAAATTAACTTAAAAAGTATTTACGTGACAAGATTAAAAATTAGATCAACACAAAGATTACTGCTATATCTCAATTACTTTCTAAGGTGATTCCGTACTAAGAATATATCTTTATTTTCCTCTTGTTTTTCTTGAGCTCATCTCGGAAAGTGATTTAATGGCAATGTATCCTCATTTGTGCTTCGTTCATTTGGATACATGCGAAAACTCGGCACGTACAAGACGTCTTTACCGTTGAGAACTTTTTACATGACATCTGGCGAACGTAGACGACATTGCGTGGGCGAGAAATACCGTAGGTGATAATAGTTGCTTCTAGCTCGCATCGCGCCGAGAATCATAACGCGACATCTGTTTAGAATGAGCGGGCGAAGGGATTGAAGGAAAGGGAAGATAAAGATGCGGGAAAGGGATAGGCGGAAATGCAAAAGGAAAAGCGGAAGTAGAGAAAAGGGTGAGAAAAGGGAATAGTTTTTTGGATGCTCGAAGAGACGCACTACCAGGGAGCAAGAACACGAAGAGAGAACACGAAGGATGCTCGACATTGCATTATCCAGTCTGAAAGACATTATACTCGCGTTGTGCGCGAGCACGATTGCGCCGGTTTCTTTAACTGACTCAAGTAGTTTCGATTAGTGGAGTATTCTGCACGTGTTTGTACATTTGGCACGACTGCGCAAAAAACAACGAGGTTTATTTCAACGCCTGCAGAATAAAATTGAAAGTTTGAATCCTACTGTATAATAGAAATTAAGAAAATTTGTATTTATAATTAAAAACAAATAGATAACTTATTTTGTGATTAAATGCAAGTAAGACTTATTTTAAGGATATTATTTGGGCTGTACAATATCAGCCAAAAAGCTAACGTCAGTTTATATCAGTTTATATCAGCTAAAGAATTGTTGTCGTAAATAAATCGTTCTGAAACCAACTGCAAATAAATAAAACAAATAATTAAGACTATAACTGTTTTATGCAGCAACAGATCATAATTTGCTGTAGTTTTAAGTAAATAATATTTAAACGAGCAAATAGATTCAAATAAATTTTTGCACGAATTTATTAAAGTTTTATTAGTAGGTATACATATATAAAAAACTTGATTTAATTTGTAATGCTACGATCTTAATCAAATTTGCAAATAAGTACTTATTACGAAATACGATTTTACGTGAGAAGACAAACATAAAAATTAATTTATTTTCAATAAGAGAATTATGCTTAAAAATTTTATCCAGATATTTAAATGTATTAATAGAACGTCTATGAAATTTTTATATTTTTGATACTTTGAAATGCTGTGTGGTTGTATTTATTTATTATTTTTGTAACATTTATATGAAGATTTATAGAAATAATGGATAACTAAATTTCCAACACTTTAAATAAAAAATATTCTGAGAATAAAGAGATTCCATCTGCGCGGGATTAATTGCAGTCGGCACGAGGGTTTTCGTAGATTTGATTGTAAGATTCGAATTTATATCTTCGTTAGCCCCGTCTTCAAATATTTCTGCTCTAATCCAACCGAGTGCGAGCGAGGATTAATTCGAACGCGTCGGCTAATTTAATTAACGAGTGCGGCAGGTCGTTTCTGTTCGCGTCGAACGAAACGGCATGGAAGATTTGCCCTTTCGCAGAATCATGATTTCGGAATGGTAATCGCGCGTACCTATCTACTGGCGAAAATGTCGATTCAACTAATCCGAGCGAATGACGGAAAGAGAGATAGCGGAAATCGGCAGGGTTTTGAGATAGACGAGGCAGAGGAAGCTCTGGCAGGATGTGGAGGACCGAAGGACGAGTCGCCAACTGTCGCGGTGCCGGTAGCCTCGGATAATCGCGAGGCTAAACTTTCTCCATAAATCACAAAACGGTCCGCGGAAATATACCGTTGCTTCGAGAACGGACGGAAGAAGATGGCGGGTGGAGGTTGGGTGAGATGGTAGGACTCAAAGTTGAACGCAGATCGCTGGGAATATAATGGATATTAATGTCCCCGCTATGCTGATTTCGTCCGTGCCGCGCTGCACGTATACGAGAAATACGAAGAAAAGTATTATATATAATCGGCTTATACTCGATATGTCCAGCAAGTGCAGACGCGAAGATGCGTCTTTCAAGTTTTTCCAAGAGAAACGACTGTACCAGTGTAATCCTTTATTTAAAAATTAGAGCGCAAATTTAATTTAACTTTCAACCTTTGCATTGTTAGATATCAAAGGTAACTCAATTCATTGAATTAAATAACGTTTTATTATTTTTAACTTCATGTTAAAATATAAATCAATCCATTCCTGTGGTTAGTTTCAAAATAATGTATGCATTTAGTGAATAATAAATTAAATTTGCATCAAATTTAATACACTTTCTTGAATTAAATTCTAGAACGCTATTTTTATACGCATTTTAATTAAATTAACATATTGGGTAGAGAAGTAGAGACTTTAATAAGAGAAAGTCATTTTTGATTGATGTTGTCATGTTTGACAATTTCTGAAAGAGAAAAAGGGAAAAAATAAGAAAATGATAGAATCGAATGGAGAAGGAATAAAAAATAGTAAATATATGTATCGTCTCTTTTGCAGATTTTTGTTAAAATTACTCTGCATACATTATAAAACCATAAAACTACGGCTTGTATCCAAACTCTTATTGGGAGGAGCAGTGGCGAACTATAAAAATAATTAACAATGACTCAAATTGGGTAGATATAATTTAACATTATAAATTTTTAATAATGAACAAGAAAAATCACTACAATGAAACTCATACTTTAAAACAAGGAATACAATGAATTAGAACAAATCTTATTCAAAGAATAGCTATAGGGTCTTAAAAATAGACTCTGTCCTCTAAAGATTAATGAAAAAGAAATGATTAGTAAATGGTAGCGATCAATATCATTGTATTTTTCTCGTTTTGAGTTATAGATTGACGTTGACTGTTTTCATTCTCGTTAATGGTGTCAGATCATATCATGCACAAGAGAATCCGTATACTCGATGTAATTTGACATGATAGAGATGATAAAAATTCTTCTCCCTCTGTCTTTCTTTCTTTCTTTCTTTCTTTCTCTTTCTCTCGTATGTTTTGTTCTTACTTGCTTCGAATGGCGAGATATCGAACATGGGATCTGCCGATGAACAACGAGATCCTGTCGTGTGCAGGGAATCGTGACACGTCCGAAAATGCACGGGAAAATAAGAGCGTAGCAACCGCCGCCAAGGGGTTGCTCTTCCGTTTCTGTCGGGGAAACTCGGAGCGCACAACCACCCTCACGACACTCGAGGGATGGTTTGTTCCCGCAGGCTATATCAGTTATTTCGCTATTTTCGCCATGGTACCCGATGGGCGTGTCTTCGGTTTTGTTGCTTCTTTTTTGATGGCTCGCTCGCTCGCTCGCGAGAACACGTTATAAGGTGTACCGCGTTGTATCGCGAGAATCATCTCAGTTGCTGTTTCGTTGGACGCAGATGATGATGAGAAAGATGACGACGACGACGACGATGCAGTACGGAGTGCCGTCCGACAACATCTTTGATAACGAGAAACTACCGTGCTTCTTCTGACATTTATCCGATTCAGTGCGACGTTTACATCGTAGCAGCACTGCGCGCGTGTGTATATATATGTGTGTATTTGTATTATATATATATATATATGTATATATAATGCATAATAAATGTATCGAACCGAAGACGTGACAAGTATTATTACAATAGTGGTATAGAAGTGAGAGTATTGAGATACCACGGATTAGATTCGATATTAACTTAGACACCATATGAAAATAAAAATATACAATGTGATATTTTAGAGGGCCAGTAATAAATAAATTATAAAAACGTAATCTTTTTATTTCTAAAACAGATATACATTATTAATAAAATGTGAATAATTTATAAGATATAGAATATGATATAGCTAAGAAAGATTTGATAAGGAGTTATTAAGGATTTAAGATTTGCATACCGATAGGCCACAGATTTCAACTACAATTATCGAAAAGGTTAAGAGAGTCCAAAAGTCAAGATTCAGAATTTGAAATCTAAATGTCATAAAATTTAAAATTTTAAAATTCTTATGATTGCAGAAGTCCAATGAGTCTTCTAAAGTCTCGCAAACTCACGAGTTGAACAATTTTGCAGTCTAACGATCTTGAAATTCATAAAATCGACATAGTTAAGGTCCGAACGCATAATAAAACGCAGGCATCAAAAATCTCATGAATCGCGCATATGCACCCATTTCGAGATGTGAATTTTTTATTAAAATGTTAGATGGCATAGAAAGAGCGCATGAAAGAACAGTCGTCAGCGAATAATGGTACGGTTTCGCGTTTGGTCGAGAATTCCGGAAGATCACAGGAGCATGTTAGATATGTGGAATTGCGGTAGTTTACCGCGATCTCTTTCTTTCTTTCTCCTCTCCCTTATCTCTCTCGGATGCTCATGGATCGAGTTAGGAGAATGGGCGATCGTGACAATCGTATCGTCCACACTTTCGTTCGCCCTCCGGGTTAACGTCCACCTTCTATTTTCCGCGAAGCGAATTAGGTACGAATAGCGATCTCAGTCGCCTTCAAACCCTTTCCGCAAATGCTCTTGGCGTGGCTCAACTTTGTCTCCGGTTCTAAGCTCGTTCAGGTAATTTTATCGTCCGTCTGCCAGCCAGCTGGCCGGCTTCTGCTCTTTCGTGACAACTAATTTATTTGGTCGCGAGAGCAACCGAAAGAGAGAAAGCGGGGGAGAGATAGAGAGAAAGAAAAGAGAAAAGAGAAGGGTGAGATTGAGACGAAGAGGTAAAACGCAAAGGGTTGCCGCGGGAAATCGATACAGCGCTCTTCCAGATTTTATCCCCTTTCTCCGCCCTCTTGTTCTACCCTCTCTTTTACGCTCTTTCTATTTCTCTTTCTCTCGCTCTTTCTCTCTTCATCGTTCCACCTCAATCGGCGTGGAGAAAAGTTTCCGTACAGACGCTTAGTTACAGCGGCTTCCGCGGATAATCCTTCCGCCAATTTCGCGAAATTATGTTCCACGCGGTCTTAGCTAGGGTTTCAATAAGGCGAAGCGTGGGCTGCGCATGGCCGCGAAGAGCGAAGTTAAGTAACACAATCCGCCCCCTAACTAGATATAATTCCTACAAGTAATTCGTGAGAATTTCGCGATTGCTCGAAAGAGCCGTTATACTTGAAAAAGAATTCCCTGTTCGACGAAATATCTTCATTGCTTTCCGCTATATTTCATTTCGTGCACGTGGATTTGTTGTCTTATCGTGAAATGTCGCGGAATTCTTTTTTTAAGATCAATTTAGTTCGCCGGGAGAGATGAGAAGCCTCCTACACGGACTTCCGATAACTGAATTCGGACTTTCATGGATAATCCTCTTGCCAATTGCGCAAAATTGTGTCACTTAGCCTTAACTGAGACTTCAATAGGAAAATGCGACATTGTGAAAGTTCACAGAGACAAAAGGCCATGGTGCAGTTGCGTCCATTGTTAGAAGTTGCTTGGCAGTCGAGTTTATATCGAGCGATAGAATTGCTGTAATCGGGTGCGCGAGATCAACTATAAATTCTCCCGTGTAGTGTAATTTGTGAGAATATTGCAATATTTGATAAGCATCGAATCTTCGCAAATTATTTTCCAGTTTTTCGAACAGAGAGAACATAATCGGATTCCAGCGGCTTAGTATTAATAAGCAACGTAATTAATATAAACATGGATTACATCGATATCGCATCATTGCGCGATGTTATTGCCTGCAAATGAATGTGATTAATGCCAAACATAAATCGCATACGGAGTACAATTTTCGGATGTATGAACAATTAAGGAAATGAGTAGAAATAGTTTTAATACAAATGATAAAAATAAATTAGTTTTTTTTTACAGAAAGTAAATTTTTATATCAGAACTAAAATATAATGTAGCAATATATTGAAGAATTAAGACGGTTTTGATTAATGAGAAATAAACTTAGAAGATTAAAAATTTTAATTTCAAAAGTGAAAATGTATCACATAATTCAATTTCATAAAGTGAAAATTAATTATAGGAGAAAAATTTCCCTTTTCAAAAAAGTTGATTACAACACCATTCAATTTTTATTTTGTACATGTAAGAGATATCGTAATCTAATAAACATGTGTAATAATATGTTTAAAAATAGCAGTTGTTAATTTCTGTCATTGAAATTTCAACACATCACGATTGCTTAATATTAATTCTATTCAAAATATAATTATTGGCGAAAAGATAATTTGATTTGTTTCTGTATAAAAAAATGGACGAATCAAGATATCATAGAATAATTCATTTTATATAAAAACTGTCAAATTAAATCAGCTAATCGAATTCATTCGTCGCGATTCTGCAGCGTAGCCGTTTGCGTGCGCGCTTGAATCGGCAATCAGACGTTGATGCAGTTTCCCTCGGGAGATTGAAAAGTACTTCGGGAGCCGATTTCAGGAAGTCGCGCGACAGAGATGAGATATCAAAATTGTTTTAAAGTCCCGATCGAGTTGACGAGTCTTTACCGCGTGAGGTCTCGGGAGGCGGATTGAGAAGTCCTATCGAGGACGGCGGCGTAAGTTCTACCCTCACGACCCTCGAGACAAGGATCCCGAAGACGTTTCCGTTGACGAAATAGGCTGTATACCCTCGAGCGACTTTCGCCTGTTTCGCCATTCTTGGCAATCCTCTCATTTATGGAAGTTACCATGAATTCCGTGTTCTCTCAGGAGGGACGATGCTTTTCTTTAGTCTGCTGCGAATATTATTTATCAATAATATTAGCGAGAAAGTACATTGCGCTTTGTTCTTAATTGTTGAATTTTCTGTGAAAGAGATAAAGCAGAGTTTGTTAATTAAATCAGTCATTAAATGATTCGTTATTCTGGCGTTGTTACGCTCAAGTAATTTATAATATAATATTTTAATAAGAACACATTCCGACATAGAAATATACTAAGAGAAAAGTACTTTTGCCAATCTAGTTTCGAATTCTTCCTTTTGATGCTAATTTATTTGACATTTTCGAGATCATGTTGTCGTTTCTATGTGCGCCGTCAATATAAATTACAGATTTCGTAAACGTGAAAGGGCCGTGCGTACATCTTCCTTATTCATGATGAGGGACGCCTTTCCCGCGTCTGTGCTACGAACTTTCATACGTGTCACCGTTACGACTGTCGAGAGTAAAAGCCAGTCGTTCGACGTGGGCGTGGTGCCACACAAGGGCCACACGCTTTATGTTTATGGCGCGGCTGCTACACTTCTAATTACGTGCCATCTCGCCATCAAAACCGCCGATAAGAGTCCGAGAACATCAGGATACCTACCTCGCCGTTTCCTGTCCGTAAAACGTGCTTTCTATGCAAACGCGGCATACTAAAAAGCAGACTAAAAAGTCGCGCCCTAACCATCTCATTCTCCGTTTATCCAGCAGACAAGGATTTTTTTTAAACGTACGTATGTCCAAAGAACATCCGTGGAAAAATATACAATGAAAATTGGGTCGAGTATTGATTCGAACAAAAAAATTCACCGATATATTCGATATTATTTTTAATTCGTTTTTTTTTTTCGGAATTCATATATCGTGAATTTGCAAATTTTAATTCGTTAAAAATATGTGAGATAAGATGTGTCAATGATTTTAAATAATTTCGTTCCTTTTTATACGGATATTTATGAAAGGTTTTTTCAAAGTCACAATAGAACGATATATAATAAATAAAAAAGGAAAATGTCTTTTGTTCGCAGTGATTATCCTGTACATTCATTGTTGTGGATAAATCTAGGATAACCTCTTTATATCGTAACAACAAATTTTAAACTTGATGGAATATTACACGAAGAAAAAAATGTAAAATTTTAATAAATATTTGAATAATGCTAGTTGAACATTGCTAAATTAATAATGTCAAATTGTATCTAATTTGAGTTGTTTTCTGTCATTTTTTATTTATATTTTGATACAGATGAAATTTAAAAATAAAAATTTATTATTTAACTCAAGGGATTGAATTACCACCATATCTCTTTTATATCGATCTAACAATAAAATTTAATAAATGTAAACATTTATTTGGTATAAGAATCATTAATTTGATTTAACTATTATATTTATATTATATTTTTTTATTTAGCAAATATTTATTTTTACAAATAAATGTTATTTGCTTTTTTTTGTAAACAATTGTTTATTAAAATTTAATATATTTTTCTCTCAATATATTTTAAGCCCTGAACTGATAGTTTTCCAAGCATAGCTAAGGCTTTGTTTTCTGAAAGAAGCCGTCAATTGTTCCGAGCAACGCTCCTTGATCCTTGTAGAGGAACTTTGAAGTCAGCATCCGCGTTCGATTTCGCACATCCCGAGAGAACGAAGGGCGGTATTCGAGAAAGGGAACGTCAGGCAAGCGAGCGAGTGGTCGACGGGAGAGGGTGAAAAAGTTGAGAAAGCAACCAAAACCGAGAGGTCAAAGGATGGGGTGATAGCGAAGCACCAAGGGTTGCTCGAATTCGGAGGAACCTTTTAGTCCCGGCGGGACCACGCCAGAACAGATTATCCGTCCATTATTTCAGGGTAGGCAGCAGTCGAAGAGAGGGGTGAGTGTTGCAGGATAGAAGGTTGATGGGGCCCGCTGCAAAAGCGACGGGGGCGATTGGTCTGATGGAAAGCTGCGGGGATTGGAGAGGGGGTGAGGATCCTCTTGCAAACCAAAGAACCCGATGCGATAGAAAATCCCCTCGTGACGATCGTGGATCGCGAGTGACATTCGCGATTCTTCGCGCGAGTTGTTGCCTCGCGACGAGGATAGGAAAGCACACAATTAATACCGTCGGTCCAGCTTTCGAACTCGCGGCTGCGCGCACAGCGCTCCTTCATCCTTCCTCTCTCTCTCACTCTTTCTCTTTCTCTCTGTCTCTCTTGCCCTCTCGTCCTCTAGTCCTCCTCCTCTTTCGCGCACCTACACACCCCCGGACTTCCACCACCCTCTCACAGCGGCGGGGGTGGCTCTCGTTGCCGCGGTTCCGAGCCTCTCAGTCGCGCCGAGAGCCCGCTTCGCTGCGGGGTAACCTCTCCTCTACCTCGGCGAAGGTGCCTCCTCCGCGCCGGGTCCTCCTCTCGGAGTTCATCGTCGGGTGCTCGCGCGAGCGGACGGCCATTCGGACCGCAAGTTCGACATCCGCGCGAGAATTGAATAATGGCAACAATGCACTCATGGTTGAACAAGTCTTGTGTAGTTGCTTTACAATCCTCCTTCTTGAAGGATCTCGTTGCTCTTCGAGGTTCCATCGAAAATCTTTATCAGTAATTTGCGAATCTTGTGAGGAACATCGAGAAATGTGTGAGAGTTTGGAATCGATCCGCTACGTCTTCAGGGCTTCAGTTCATTAAAGTTGATTAAAGTTGACTCGGTGTTGATGAAGACGAATGGGGCACGTTTACATTTACCGGATTTGCGGGACTCAATCAAGAGGAAGTGTACACACACGTGAAGATACATAGCTTGGGTTAGATCGTGTAACTCAAAAGGTGAAAGCGACAGAAACACAAAGGTCGTAAAGAATTCAATATTTCGCCTATATACGCCACGAAGAATTCGTCATCTGAGCGCTCTCGACGTTTTATGTAGAAATAGAAACACAGACGTCGCGAAGAATTCATATTCGAGAGCTTGACATACCGCGTAACGAAATAGGTGCCGCAAAGAGCGTGAGATGCGAGGGCTCGACGTTTCTTTTAGCGACGTGGCGAGCAATGTGAAGTATATTTTAAGGCTTTAAGATTTCCTGCGCGATCTGCTTCGAGAGGTACCTATATCGTTTTGTTTTCGCATATCGTGCACCGAAAAGTCTCGCCACGAAGAGTGCCTAATCGTCTATCCATAATTCACGCGATAATTTTTTAAAGATGATGCTGATCATCGTGCATTCGTTACGATAAATCGTAACTTGACGTCAGTGATCTTGTACGAAGCTCTCGAGGCGCATAATCCTTGCGTGCCCTTCGAGACGAGTCTGGATCAGAGAGAAAGGGAGTGACCGATCGATCACCGTAATAAGGGAGCTTTCCGTAGAAGCGACTGCTTGAAGCACGCCCATCGTGCCGGAAAAAGGGTACCTCTCACGAAGAAAAGTGGATAGCGACCCTCGTCCCCGTGTTCGATTTTCTCAGGAGAGAGCATCGAGAGGCGTAAGAAGCCTCGTAAGGGATCGTTCTCGAGACAAACCGAGCCCTTTTCATCCGGGAAAATCACGGGCGGACTCGAAGTCCTCTTGATTGCTGCGACCTCGAGGAAGCGCGAGGACCCTATAGGATTAAATCGGCAACGGGAGCGTTGGATCGTTTAATATCTGGACTTGCAGCGGCTTTGTTGTACTTTATTCTTTGTCGACGTGGTGGTCCTCGACGGGCGAGTCTTTGCCATTCTTTGCTTATGTCGACGTGGTGGTCCCTATTCTGTTGTGTATCGTCGTCTTAGTCATTACCAATGCTGTGTACGATAGTCTCGAAGCCCATAATTAAGGATACAATTAATAGCCTGCCAATTAAATATAATTAACTCGATGGTTGGAGCGCGGTGGCCACTGTCAGCCAATTAGCGCGTTAACGCCTTATCGATCATTGGCCTCGCGGTGCGCCTCGATTCGCCGATCGAGACAATAAGATCGATCGACAGACGTGCAAACAACGGAATAAAACCAAAGAGAGAAAGAAAGCTTGAGCATTCGCGAATAAGAGAACGATAATTTAAGCGAATGAGAACATCCGCTCAGCGAAAAGTTAGATAATTGAGATAACGTGTTAACGAGGTACGATTAACGATCTCCCGAGATCGATGAATGTGTCGTTGCCTTCGGTGAACTCGAGCGATCTTCAGGAACGCTTTTCCACGTGACTGCTTCCGGTGAAAAGAGGTCAGTCATTCCTGAAGTCGACTTTTATAGCAATAAAATATATATATATATATATACACACACGAATCGCGTGAAAAGGAGGAAGCTCATTGCAAATATCTAGAAGCATACTACAAGAATAGTTCCTCAAGCTGCGTCTGCCATTGCATTGAATCAATTTGTCGAGAGGCACTGGATAGGCTTTTTGGACAGAAATATATCTTTTTTTTTCTCTCAAGATCGATTCGTTTCTACACGACAGTGATTCTCGTCGGACGATCTTTTTACCAATCTTCACTGCCAGAGTTTGAAAGCTGAAGATGCGATTTCTCGCGGTCTAAAAGTCCATCAAGTTGAAAGTCGTCGGGATTCTGGCAAGGCAAACCAGCGAGGAAAACGTCGCGAACAGAAGGAGGAACGGAGAATGCCGACAGGGTGCACGTGACGAACGGGGCTTCCCTCCAGAGTCGCACGGTGAGTCTTTCTCTCTGTTCCGTTTTCCTAGATAGTACGTGGTTCTGAGCACGATTTGTGCGAAAAATGGAATGGCTTTCACGAGTTTCTGCGTGAGTGGATCGTCGCGGCGATGCGGAAATTTCCGTGTGCACGCGCGCGCAAGATTCATCTCCGCAAACTTCCGCTCGAAGGTATTTTCAGCGGCGTGAAAGCTTCCCTATCCTAGATGGTTTATATTCGCATGCGTGTTGACGTGCTTACACGAGACAGAGGTGATTGAGGCTCCTGGGTTAGGCGGAGAGTAATTAATGCTGCAACGCATAACGAGACGCGTCTAAGTCGCGGTTCGAGCTGCACGCTATTGACGCAAGTAACGATTCAAATTAATTTCGTATGTGTACAGAGTTGAGCGTGTGTCAGCATGGTTGTGGTAAAGCGTTACTTAGAGCTTTGTGCAGAAGTAAATTTCCTTTTCTTTGCACTTTATTATACGCAGGAATAATTTTATAAGAGGCAGCAAATACAATCGAGCACATTTAATTCCCTTGGTTTTTGGTTTATAAATACTCAAAGTGAATACCCGACATAGAATGAAACAAATCCCATTTCCAATTAAATGGAAAACACGTTGAGGTGTCCCCATTTTGTGATTTTATATTCCCGTTTATATTTTCGAAGCTAGCCCGAGGTAAGGACGAAATTGAGCGCATTGCAGGCGAGACTATCGATCTCGCACGCAGCCCCGATTAATTATTTCAACGACGATAACCCCACAGCAGGTCGTAGGAAAGCACTCGACTGTCCCTCGGGGGACAGCGGAAGAGCGTAGTATCTCGTAAGGCTCGGCTTTCGCGCGGTTCGTAAAGCCGTGCTACGAACTGGGGGTTGTGTACCACGGAGGTTCAGATTCTACAACGAGGCAATTTCGCCGCACCTGCGTCCGCGGGGGCAAGTCGACCGCGATATTAAGGACTCTGTGTCCTCGCTCATTACGCCATCTGAGAAAACCACATCGTATGTTTCGGCTTATCTCCATTAGGCGAACAGGAATTACTCGGGTTGAACCACGTTTCGTCTATGTAACTCGTTCACGTTCACTCACATGTACGTTCCTCTCGTTAAAACCATTCATAATTAATCTTATTCAGCGCTTGATCTAAAATGATATCTGAATCTTTGAATTATTCGAAAACGTATAATGAAACGTATAATCTATATTTAATTTAATATTTCTTCAAGGCATTGCGATGAATAACTGCTTTCATTTATATTTGTTTTTATTTAAATTTGTGTTATAATGATTAAGGAACATTAATTTTTTATTTATAAAAATGTATATATAGATTGTATTTCAATTCATTGCACTAGTGCTGAAAATCTATAATACACGAAACGTAAATTATATATAGTTAATGACAATGAATTTTGAAATTCAGCCGTAATTATATATTAATATATACGTCACAATACTTTTTGCAAAAAAATGAAGATGAAAGTGCGATGCATTGCAAATAGCAGTATGTGTTATTACGAAGATAGAAATTCCTATTTTCCTCAAAAAAGAACTTCTATAAGGAAATTTATATTTTAGGAACTTTATATTTTAGGAATTATCAATTTAAAGAGAGCTAATCTAAAAATTTATTAATCTCTCTCTGTAGATTAATTATTACTACTAGAATTAAAATTATAATTGTGTACCTCCGATATAAGATTATTTTGACTTCGTAATGTTCTAATTTCTTCGCGATATATAATATACTTTTTGCAGCATCGCGTTCCAAGCTGAATGATAGAAGAAAAGTTATTGAGCGACGGCGGACGGTGTCCTAAAAAGTGCTTCTTCTTAACGAGCGGAATCAGCGAACAAAGTTCTGAATTATGTTCTAACTTCTGGAGTCGATCTACGTCGTGCTTCACTTCGCGCTGATCGTATTGCATAATGACGATCGCGTTCGTTGAGCAAGTCCCGTAATTTAGACTGATACAAAACGGTAAGGATCCTCTGATAAAAAACACTTGTGTACCGAACGGAGATCGATGATCGCTCATGGCGACGAATCACTTTATTTTCGAGATTGCGACATGAAGGCGATCGAATCGGAGAAGTGATCTGTAGATTGGTTTGTCGTTGCAAAGTTCCATTCAAAACTAAAATAGTTGAGATAACACAAATACATAAATATTTGTTAATAAAAGAGATATTTCTACATACGCAGACATCTAACAAACAAATATCATGGAATTTTCTGATATTTTAATATTGTTTTATGAAATTAACTGAAATTTTACGTTACAAAAGTTTTATTCTATTCGATGTCGTTGTAATGAAATTCCATTAAACATTAAGAATTTTTATCTCGTTAAATTTCACAGGCATCAGATTTTTATTGTATCATTGATTGTAGAATTAATTAACTTTGGCATCAGATTTTTATTGTTTTATTAACAGGTTTTTCTTCAGATCAAGTTTAGTGAAAATTCCTTTTGCGTAACAAGGCGATCTTGTTACATTCAATTTGCTTTGTTTGTATTATCTTCCAAGCCAATCGACATAGTAGACTCATTACTACTTATTTAATTAAATAATAATTCATAAAATAATGATAAGAATAAAAGGCCAATTATAATCTAATAGTTCAATAAAAGTAATATTTCTTCAAGAGGAACACTTGAGCACTCTCGCTATAAATTCTTGTAAAAAGCGAACTTGAATAATAAGATTTCCCCAGATTCGACGATAACTTCGCGTTTACGTAAAACTTACCCAAGCAAGCAAGAGCGTGGAATTTTCAATTTATTGAACAAACGCGTACCGTGAGGTTATTAGTTGTCTATATTAAGCGACTTATAGCGGGACGAAAATTTGACGTCGCCTTTCAAGAGTGTGAGATCGGAGTATGTCTGCGTTATTACGCACACGACGAACACCAGGTTTTCGTTTATTGACAGGTAGATAAGCGTGAAAGAATATTGACGTGCCGATGCACTCATTAACGCTTCCCATAGGTATAATCGATACTCGGTGTGCGTCCGTCGTTGCCGACGTTGAAAATAAATGCGCGCGTTGCCCCGCGTCCCAAAATGAGCGGTGTCGTAATCAGAGTGTTCGTACGACAGGCAGGAAATAATAAGTCTTCCCAAACGGCCCTGTTTACAAGCTTTTTCACACGACAATCGGATTTTCCGAGATTGCCGCCTGTTTAACTTCTTACGGTACTTTCCGTCCAGCATTTCGTTAGTATCCCATGTAGAAATCGAATAGCTTAATGTGAGACTATGAAGTAACCTTTTTCTCCAGTTACTAAACATTGATTTATGTTATAGAGTCTCAAAACTAACGATAAATATTTTAAAGACAGATTCTTTGTAATATTGCAAGACAAAAAGCATAATATGAAAATGCCAAGATTATTATAACTTTTGAAGAGGAGAAATTCAAAAACTACGAATAAGAAGATTAGAATTTTGCTTAGGGATGACAAGATGATCAGAATGAAAGTATTGAATTTCGTTATTGTCAAAGGCTAGAAGTTCGAGTAAGTATACCTGACCATTTGTAATTTTTAAACTCTTCTTATTTGAAAACTATGAAAACTAACTTAGAAAATGCATTTTCGTATTAGATTTTTGTCTTAAAATATTATAAAAAATGTCTTCAAAATATTTATTGTCAGTTATTTTGAGACACCATGTATACTTAAACTTATATTCATCTCGATATTTTTCATACTATTTCTACAAAGATACTAGTCTTAATTCGCGAATATAAACAGATAAATCAAGTAAAATCGTACATAAAGAATCACGAGCTTTAGTTTTAACGAGCTTAATTTTAGAACCGAATTTATTTTTTCACAAGGATTATTTTATTAACTTAGCACAGTAATATATATATGTATATTTATCGCTGAGAGACGACATAGCATCAGTAATTTATCCCGCATTAATCATGTAGCTTATTTATTCTTTGTATATTTTTTCAGTACACCTATGTATTTCCAGCGTATTTATAGACGGACGTATTTACCGATACGTAATAATTTCAATAAAAAATTAGTAAGCGCAATAATGCAGTTTATTTACTGATGTATGTATTGGCATTAATCTGCATCAGCGGATTTATACACGATAATCACGAGAATATCCGCGTCCATGCAATCTCCCATCTTCTCGGATACCACGAGAGGCGACAGGTTTATTCTCTCGTCAGAATTATCTTATACACTTGATGATACAGCTATACACATGCAAATACGGTTGAGAGATGCGTAGGAGGCGTCTTTAATCCGTCACACGTTAATCACCTGCAAATCACCGGAGCTTATTTTTCCTCCGTCTACTCTCTCGACACAGCCTCTGTGGCAGGCTGGTTTACGCCCGCCACGTAAATCGTCCTCGGATGAGTTCATGCAACCCGTGAAATAGGAGGTCGGACCGCGCGGTCGGAAACCGCGAGCGCGAAGGGTTGGCTTCTCGCGGTTAAAGACCGTGCGTGTTAATCCAGTCGCTAAGTATTATTTAGTGTCAGCGACACTGGTGACAAGGCGATCTAATTTATATCCCGGCTGGATGGAGGCGCCCTATGTTTGCAGAAATACACACAGCAAGCTAAGTTCGCAAGCCGGGTGTTTACGAGCCGCTCTGGACGCTCTGGAAACGTTCCAACTGCGACCAACAACGGTAACGTGAATACACCGGTGCATTCGCGATTCCGGTTGGAATAGATTGTGTCCATATATGAATGTCTTGAATAAATTTGCGACACGAAATTTCCGATACGAAAACTTTTAGTGTTCAAAATTTTTCGATATCCAAAATATCCGAGTATTTTTCATTCTGGACGAACACACTATATGTACTGCATATCAATTTCGTTACAATAACGATTATAATTAAAAAATGATATCATGAATTTTCAAGGATGTATTACATGTATTTTCTAATAAATGATGAAAAAAATTATGAAAAATTACAGATTTTTATATTATATATATTTTTGAAAATAACACAAGAAGTTTGACGACTATTTAGAATTGGATTATTTCACTAACGTTCCATCAATTTAAGATTGACTTTAATCTCTTACTTACTGTTTATCTTTTTTTAATTTTTGTAATTAGAAAGAAAGATAAAAAGCATTGCACCGAGATTAAAGTTAATTTTATATGGCAGAACCTACTCTCTAAGTAGACACATTTTTAAAATATAAACCATAAAATAAAATTAAAAAATTAAAATTTTCATTTAAACTATAAAATTAGATTGTTCAGTTCATAAATATTGAACTGTTTTATTTGAATATAACATTCAATTTTATAAATTTTCAATTCGAGTCACTTTTTGCAAGGACTATACATTTGATGATACATTCTTAATTGTATAATTATAAAAATTAAAGAATTTTTATTTTTAAAATAAATTTTGTTTATGTTAACGATCTCATTTTGTGGTAAATTTTAGAATAGTCTTTCGCGTAAAGTGCATAAATATCTGAAAATTTAGATCAGAAAATGAATCATCCAGGCAAACGCATTATTTCAGTATATCGCTACCACCGAATTTATGCATTGACTCGATTCCGGCCGTTAATATCATCCGCAATTTATCGCGCATCACGAATGGCGACGATGCCAACATTCGCGGCTCATACTTGGCATCAGAATTCTGCACCTCTACTTGCATCGCAAGATTCTTCGTGAAGAAAGGCGAACAGCTAACAGATCGGCTCTTTCGCGGTAATTACGCGTACAGAATTATCGAACGATGCGTCGCCTGGATCGTCGCCAAAATGACTAGGATTTTCGGGAAAACAACAGTGAGGATGACTAACGATTATTACATATTTATCGCTCGTTACAGCGAGGTACATGTAGACGCAAGAGAGAGCGTACGCTTAATTAGCTCAGTACAAATGACAGGACTATTACATTTATAATAACGTGCATTATGAGATAATACAAATAATTGCTCGCGCTCGTTAACTCGCACTTGCATCTCGCCGATAAACCACTAGTAACGAATACCTTTATCTCGGATAACGGGAGACTATGTATTCGGGAGATATATATATTCTCATAATATTAAATTTAATTATGCATATATGACCAATCTATTCCTATAAATAGTGAAACAATTTTCATGTTCTATATTATAGATATGATTTTTTTATATTAAATTAATGTAATTTATAACTATAAAAAGTTGCAATTCCAACTAATTATAGAGTAGACCAAGGTAAATCGGATCAATTTTTCTTCATTCTGATAAAAAAATAATTAAAAACTAATTTTATTATTAACACATAAAATGCAATTCTAAATTAACCCAATCACGGTTCAAAGTAAATCTAGATTTTTACGAAGGAAGGTTTTATTATCATAAAAATAAAATTACTTGTAATTATACATATAATTATTTATGAAATCACAAAAATCTAGAACTTCAGGTATAAAATCAAATTAACTGAAAAAAAGAACTATGTGTCATAAATGGCATAGTCGCGATTTTAATATTTATTATAAATTTTCAAACTTTGATTTGTTTCATATAATAAAATAATAAATATGATATTTCTTATTACATGACAAAAAAATCAAGAAAAGAGGAATATTTCAATTTGTGCCAAAGATCAGCAGTTTACTAAATCAATTTAATAAACTATATACTGTAAAAATCATTTCTAATTTCTATAAGTTTCAACATATTTTTTCGTTCCAAAATCATAAAATCCGTGATTTTTTTAAAATTGATTTTATATGAGAAATAAAAAATTCTTCATTACGATTTTTATTTATTTGTATAAAAATATAATTTTCCAATTAATACCGAATCATCCGCAATACAGAACTGTTGTCTAGTATTTCCAGTGTAAAGGAAACACGAAAATAACTAATACGATAAAACAGTTCACATTCAAAAATCAACAAAACGGCAAATGTTATATTAATCTAATTCGTCCTGTAATTCGATTTATCTCAATCTATTTAAACGAATATTATATTCAGATATTAAACACTAATTATCTTATTATTTAGATAAATATAATAAATAAAATTCTTCTTTATATAAATATATTTAGATACGTATTTAAATTATATTATATTTATTATAT
>NW_017259279.1:2015365-2022953 GCF_001594045.1 Atta colombica | reverse complement strand
TATATATATATATATACGTAGATAGATAATTAGACTCGAGTATAAATATATCGACTGGATTTTAGGATTATTACATAGATCCTTATCCCCTTCAACTAGCTTGCTCTCGAGCCGTTGCAGCCAAACTCCCGCACGAGTAGGTGCCTTGGAACTGACAAGCAAGCTTCGACGAAGATTTCCTCGTGTTGCGGCTCGAGTGCGTGTCTCACTCGATTCTCGTATTGTTTGCGCAACGCGGTTGCTCGAGGGGACCACCAAGGGTCCGATGCTGCGACATCAATGTTTTGGTCTCTAGAAAGAACAATCTCTGTAAGGCAAAGATCGAGAGACACGCACGTATCCTAAATAGATAAATCTATATGCCAAGCCTTAAGAAATTTTGTAAATTCCGGAAAACACTAGTAAACTATGTACACTATGAAAATATATTTCATTTTGCTTGTAGCATTTCAAGCGAATCTACGTAACATAAGTACTCTGAAATTATATGAATATCGTCTCGCGTTGTAAAGGAAGTGAATTGATTTATGTGTACTTAAATCAATGTACTTAAATCAGACGATACATAAAATATATCATAAAATACTAAACGTCGCCAATGTAAATATTATTATTAGCATAAAAAATATTAGAAATCCGAAAAATTACACCGTTCATCCCTCTACGTGAAAGGAGAGAGAAACAGAGTCAAGGCTCAACCTCTGCAATCAAACAACGATCTACGCCCCTTAATGACCGAGTGACTGTTGTTGCTCCTTGATTCGTTTCGCGGGGTGTGGCGATTCATTCGCGTTGCGTGGGGTTGAAACAGCTGCGAATGACACCCCTATGTTGTACTCTGTGTCGCGATGTTGCTTCCCACCTCTTCCCTTTCTCTCTTTGTCTTTCCTCCTCACAGCCCATCTGAACCCTTGTCGTTCTCTCTTTGTCTCTCTTTCTGTATCTCGCTCCCGACAGCCCTATACATAATTACCGGGTCTACCACTCGCGTCTGCGAAATTTGCATTATCGAGCTGCCTCTCGTGCAACGGGCGGGGTCGAAATCCTGCAACGCGATTATTAAGAAATCAATCACACTCACGCTGGATCTCGTTGACCGAGAGGACTCATTGCGCGAGTACCGTCATCGCCCTCGATTCCCATTGTGCCCGCTAATAGGATTTCAGGCTGTTTCAGCCGGTTACTTCGTCGACGTTATTTCAAGGGATCGAGTAGCGAGCCGCGCCCAGTATTTCGGAGACAGGAGAGATTAGCTGCGGAAAATTCAAAGGATCTCCATTTGAACTCACACATTTGTACTAAAATTTATTCAGCCGCTTCTTACGCATACACATGTTTAAACACAAGTTTTGCAATCAAATTATTAATAAATTATGTAATAAGCGATCGATGTATCCTTCATAGATTTTTATATTCGCTCAGGATAATAATTATGTATATAACTTTTTCCTAAGGCGGAAAAGAAAAAATTTTATTATTACAGTTAATGGAGACTTTTTAATTTTTCACATAGAAAAAAAATTATATGATTGATAAAATCATTAACGTTTCTTTTAGGCATTTTATTGTAATTGTATATATATTGTAACTGTTTTAATAATTAAATTAATAATTAAATTGATTGCAACTCTTTGTATGTCCATTTCCACCAATGTAGATTAACTTTAATCTTGGTTTAACTTTTTATCTTTTTCTAGTTCTAAAAATTAAAAAAGAATACAAAATAAATTAAATCGAGATTGAAGTTCATTTATTACACTGAAAAAAAAGATGTATCAACAGCACTTTTTAATTGAAAATAATTTTGTTAATTCAATTTAATTCAATAACACCATTAATGAAACAAATACGTCATTCTCTTGTTTTAATAAAATTTTATTTGTTTCATTAATACTGTTGTTAAATCAACAAGATTATTTTTAATTAAAATAATGCTTGAAACATCATTTTTTTCAATGTAGAAATGATTATTAGACTATAAAAATTATACATATAATTTATCACTGTCTCTCCGGTAAAAAATGAAACAAATAGATTGTTTACACTATATAATGGATAAATATATTTTCTGTTTAAATTGATTAAATCAAACATTTTATAACATTCAAGTTTTAAAAAATAAATTCTCGGCACATGCGTTTTGTCGTCTATCGAATCGCGCAACCCAATAAATAATTTTTTACATAGTTTCTCATATAAAGAAACCATTTCTGACTTCTCCGGAAAGCAAGCTTCTGCTTTTTCTTCTGCTTTTATATCGATAAAATCGTTTTTTTTTATTTATAAGCATGTATTGTTGCCTCTCGATATGTAACCATTAAGCAGGAATAAAGGCGGAAACCGAATTCTTGCGCGACACTTTCAAACACAGCAACAATGCACCGGCTGCTCCGCACACAACAAACGAAACTTTCAGATGGATCCTCTGGTCGGAACATTATTTATTTTACGCTTTTTCCAGCAAACGATCCCAACGCTCGAGAGTCGAACCGCGGAGGCGTCCATTCACGCGGCAGGATGTTGATCTCTTATCGTCCCACCCAGGAGTTCCGTAGTATTTATTATACTCAATAAATTTGAATAAACTGCGACTTTTTTATTTTATATATCATAATTCACAGATAACATCGTGTAATTAGAATTATTTCGATTTCCTCCTTATAGTGACAAGTTCTGTCGTTGGAGCTTTTATGCAGTCAACGTAACCGCGTACCGTCTAGGACTTTTTGAATTTTTCTGTATTTATGAATTCTTTTTCGAGTTTCACAGTTCCGTTTATTTTTCTAACCCGTCAACTCTTTCTCGAGCGGAAAAAACCGGTCTTTCACGTCACTCTTCATTTTTTCAGCTTTTCGTGCTCCGCGCGTCGTGCACTATGCATATGCACGCGGCATATCTCGGCGCGTAGATAAAATCGAATTAAAAGAATAATAATAACGCATTTTGCCTTCGTTTACAGACATTGTGCGCAGGAGAGAGCCGGCATCTGTCGCTCTATGGGGGGGACTCTCCGCGGTGTGTGTTCCACGGCGGTACTCATATATACTCTTCTCTCGTTTCCCCTTTTCCGATCCACGCCCAAGTGGAGACCGCGCGTGCCGTAAGGGCGGTTCGAACGAAATGAAACTGATATGTATGTAAATCACCTGTATCTCTATGTATGAGAAGCGAAAACGTTACGTATCCGCGCGCAAAATGCGTTACGTATCGCCATGACTCGTGTATCGCGACTTCGCGACTTTGCTCGCCTGTAAACGAACTATCGCGGCTGACGTGAATTTACACGTTCGCTGTATCGCGAACGAAAAATAGCTGCGTTCAGCAGAAAAAGTAGTTTTGCAAATGTAAAATTATTTAGTATGATTAGTTTGTATATTTAAACCTAATGAGGAACTATAAGTTCACGATAATTTTATACGAAGAGAAAATATGATAATCATGGGACAAAACATTGTATTTCGAAGAATTTTATGTAATTTTCTTTCATTCGTTAATAAAACCATAATATGAAATAATAAATAAAAAATATGAAATAAGTTTGAATAATTTTATTAAAATGTGTAGTAAAAATCTTTGAAGCATTAGTATGTCCCATGACTACCATATTTTCAGGGTAAATTCTAGGAGAAAATATTCTCTCGCAATATTGGAAAAAAAGCATGTAAAATTACATATATAATATGTGTAAAAATGACACAATTTATAATGGAATATATAAAATTGTATATTTTTACAAAAATTAGTGATACTTTATATTTTATAATATTATTATAACATAATTGTAATGTATTACAATTGTAATGTATTATATATTATATTTACATTTTTATATTACAGTACATAATAATACAATTAAAGAAAAACTACATAATTCGTTGACGAATTAATATACTTAAATATTTCGATAAACTTAACAAAATTTTAATTTAATTTTGCAAATTACTTAATTATTAAAGAAGAATAATTTTCTTTATAAGTTGTGATTTTACGTGTATATAATATAGATCTTTAATAGTGGATCTCAAAATCTCATTGTAAGTATGTTGTAATTTTACAGCGAATCATATTAAAGAATTAGAAATTTTTCCAATAGTTGCAAACTATTTTCTATTGAACGCAGCTAATGTAGTTATTCAGTTCGCTTTGGACAATTACGCGAAATAAATCATTTAAAGAGCCATCAAAGACCAATCATTTCTTTTTCTTTTAGATTCCAATCTAAAATCTTTGAGGTTGAGAATTCTCTCTGCTTGTTTGACAAAAGCGGAGCATGTTAGATGCGTCGTTGCTTTATGCTTGTGCAGAGACGCGGGATAATTTTTGCGGGAGGTACGTCACCGTTTCCAGTAGATGTTTTGCAAATTCAACATCGCGAATGAAAGATACACCCTGGAGAGTGAACGTATACCGTATCGCAATTCAATACGATCAGCGCGACACGCCGATGCAGGCATTCGCGGAATTACTGGTGGTTATTATCCAAGCCGCGATTGTCGTTGTTATTAATCAGTCGTTAACGCTCCCCGATTCGCATATCGCAATTCATGCCGAATACCTTGCGTGCGCGGTATACGAAAGCGTTTAGCAAAAGCGAGTATGATGAAAGGAGATTGCAGATTGCAGAACAACATAAATTTTGATACAGAGATTAAAATCTATTTAGATAATAGAACTGAACTCCCTTTATATACACGAAAAACATAATAAAGATGAACATGTTCGATGCTCTATTAATTCAGGATGTTTGTTAATTCAGGTGTATAAGTCACTGCAGAAAAATAGAATTGGAAATTTATATTTTTCGTATGAAAAATGAATGTTATATAGATATGTATTGAAACAATTATAATGGGATCAATATTTATATTTAATAATACAGTTTTATAATTGAAATGGACATTTGCTCATTTTATCTTAATTATTTTTGGAAAAACATCTACTTTTTATTGAAATAATCCAAGTTCCAAATCACCGCTAAAGTTTTTGTATTACTTTTAAATATAGTGCAGAAAAATCTAATTTTTTCATTTTGTTAAAAAAATTAATGTAATCCATCCTGAGTGAGTGCGCGCTATTAAAATCCGGAGATCTTTCGTGAAATTGCAAAACGCAAAAATATTTCGACGTTTATCGTTATGGTTATTCGTTGAATTTCTGTGGAATTTATGCCGGCAAATTTATATTTAACGATGCATCTCGCAGCACAAGGGCTTCATTCGATGCATAAGCGTTTGATGTCCACGATGATCATCAAGTGTCAATGACATCACGTCATCTTTATTTATTTCATTTATTTTATGATAAGATACTTTGTGCAAACATCGAAGTTTTCTGAGACCGATTGTCCTGTGTTATCTAACACGTAGAGTGCAACAACTGTTCCTGGTAGTCGAACGCGTTATCGAGTCGTCTCGTATAATCCACATAGTCTTGATTATCGTAATGCAAACGTGCGTGAAGATACATGATCATCTGAGGTATAACGTTATTGCATTGACGTTAATCGTCATCCTTGCTGGACTGACACGAGCTCGCACACATAAGCAGCGCAATATCGATTGCACGCGACGTCGTACTTGGCAGCTGGCTATTTCAACTTCTCGATATCGCCGTGTAAACATATATGTGACTCGTAAGAGTAGAAGTATAACAAAGTATGTATAAGACATGAAATAAATTTGCCGAATGTGCAGCTGATATTTCAGGTCAGCGTTTTTCAATTTTTTCCTATTTACGATACAAGTCAAATTTGTCGAGTTACATTATTAGATGCACACACTTCATTATTCAACATATTATAGATCTTTTGTCAAATAACACTAACGTGACATTTAGAAACGAAAGTTCTATCTTTTTATTTTAATATTTTACAAGCGATTTTATTCTAATAATAATATTGCTTTAGTTTAAATGAGAGAAAATACAATATAATTTTTACAACTATTAAAATATTTTTTTGTCTTGCATTGCTCGTTTTTATAATTTTTCAATTTTTTTATTTCTTTTTATTTTCTTGGAAATTTTTGCGACATATCTAGAGACTCTGCAGACCGGTTGGACAATTCTTTTAGATTCTTTTAAATTCGAATATTGATCTTAAATAGAGATATTAATGAATATATTAAGATTGAGTATGTAAGTAATAATTATAAAAAAAAAACGATTTAAATTTTTCGAAGACAAGCAATTTGATAAAGCTCAAAGTTCATTGGTTTTAGTTACTGATTTACTTTTCGTGGAGTCAGATTTTTGTGCCAAAAGAAGAATAATTGATTTCGTGGGGGACTGCAATAAATAGGGAATTCTATGCTATAAATAACTTTTCTTCGGATTTCCAGAATAAAATAAGATCGACTTATCCCTGGGGCACATTTCCCTATGTCACCAATCGCTGTTTTCTCGCTTACAAGCACTGACTTGCCACTCACCGAAATTACTTTCACGCAATTGAATCCAACTTCGAGCCGCGATGACGCTGTCGCACCGCGAGGGTCGAGACAACGAGCTCTTCAGAGATATCCTACGATACACTCGATGAGTAGAAACGAGATTAACCCTACAAATAGCATACTCGGTCCAAGAAGTACGCAGGATTTTCCCCATGTCGGAGTAACTTTATTTACTTTGCTTTTACGTCACATTTTGACACAAATAATTCTTAATTGATCGATATATTTACATTTGTACTATAATGATAAATTACCAAACTTAGCAATATTATCTTTAATAATTTCCAAACCGAAAAAATGAAATACTTTACTTATTTCACTGTTTTTTAATATAGACAAAACATCTCTTTTCCTCTCTCACTTTGTCGTCTGGCAAACAGCTTGAATAAACGCCCGTGATTGGATCGGATGTATGCGCATCTGGCTACTAAATAAGGGGTGGATCCCGGTTTTTTCATCGACTACACGAGTTAGAGCTCAAGCTTTCATCCCTCCCCTCCCCTTTGCGAATCTCGAGTCTCAAAAGTGCGCCCTTCCTCGTACATAAATTCAGTCAGCCACCCGCGATTCTCTGCGGCTTCACTCTCCTTCGTTCCCCTCTTTCTTTCGAACTGATTTCCATCATGGGGCACAATGACGTTATGTTACAGCAGCCACTTTATCCTTTTCATGGACTCGATACTAGGGAGTTTTTATAGAAAAATGGTTTACAGATAATATATCTCTGAGACATGCAATATACAACTCGATCTAAAAAAAAAAATTGCTCTTGTCTCTTTCTCTCTCCGTCTTCTAATTTTCAAGAATTGAGATAATACAAGGCGTTTTATAGCATAAAATTTTAGGAATGTTTCCCTCACGAACTTCTGATTCAGAACAGAGAACTTTCTTCCTCTGTGAAAATTTTAATCGAATTATAATTAGAAAGTTATATAGAAACTATAAATTAAAGATCTTTTTTCTCTATTTCTCTGAGAGTAAACAAACTTGGGGAATGCAAATATATAACAAAATCTTATTCTGCAATTAATTTTAAGTGGCCTTCATCTAAAAGCATAATACAATTATCATGATAAGAGATATTTAACATTCGCATAAAATGACGTGTAATTGAAGTTCTATATTCATTGTTCTTAAAT
>NW_017259279.1:2002771-2015265 GCF_001594045.1 Atta colombica | reverse complement strand
TATAAAATTTAAAATATTTTAACATACTATTATTTTAATAAGAATGTCTTCTACTCACGATGTAAAATTTTCAACATAAATTGAAGTTCTTTCGTATAAATTAGAAAAATTCATTATTTAAAAATATCAGTCGACATTTTATAAGCGATTCTATTCTCTCACTAAAACCTTCTTAAAGAGAAATATCACCATCGACCAATACAACATTGAATTACCCACCCTTGCGGTCATCCCCTTGAGTTTTTACACGCATTCGCCATTTCGTTTCTTTCCCCATTTCTACTTCTGGCGGAAAGAGTAAGCAATCTTTGGCGGAAAACAACATGCCGAATAATATATCGACAGTGGGCCAGAGTTGGCGAGAAAGTGAGCAAGGGCGAGATTATCCTGTTATCTATCACTCTGAACACGCCACTTGCTCACCAAAATGTGTTACAGGTTCGTCCAAATCTACAGTAAACCTGCGGAGTAATCAAATAGCGATTACGTATTAATATACTACTATACGTGTAATATATAAAAATGAACGCTATAAAATATGTGTACTGCATTACATTTTAAAAGTTTACTTAGTTAATTTATATTTGTGTTTCTTTACATTTATTATATATTTTAAATTCAGACTTCGAATTTCTTTGACTTTTAATTTTCGGTCGTTTATTGATTTAATTATATTATTTATTATACTAATTTTAATTTTAATTATGTTTAATTATGTAATTATATTATTCAGTTTATGTATTTCTGAGCATTTTTTCATTTAGTTATATGACTAGTTGGACATCATTTAATGCTGTATGTCTAACTTGAAATCGTAGTGGAGCATTTTTGAACAATTCTTTTTTTTATAGAATTATAAGCAAACTATTATAAGCAAACTATTTCTGAATTTATAACGACTTTGTTATACAGAAAATGGCTTGAAATAGACCGAAATGTATGTCAGCTTAAGCATTAGAATATATGTATATATTATGTATTATTATATATTATTAGATATTATTAGATTATACATTTTGATTTTATTTCTAATATTAGCTAGATTTTTAACAGTAGTTATTTTTTAATTTATTTAATTACTTATTTCTTTGTTCTTAATTCTAACCATTATTAATTTGCAATGATTTTTAAATACATAGTGAACAACTTTTACGTATAGCACATTATTTTTTTTATTAATCCATTAGTTTGGTAAAATAAGATTTATTTATTAAGATTTTTCTGATTGAAAAGAAGATTTATCTAAATAGTAACTTAATGATGAGATTTTATTTTAATCCTTTGATTTTCGTTATGCTGAATATAAAAAGGAGAATTGATCTTAATGTTCAGAATAAAGGAAAGCATTATCACATGTTAACGTTGCCGTGATAAGATCGCTACTACGTTGCGACTATTACAAGAATGGTTCTCTGAATCGCATCGGATTCCGGATTCGTGCCGAGAAGTGTAAATCACATCGTCGTTGTCGTCGTTGTTTCGACGACGAACGTGAAGATTTTTCATCCTGTATTCCGTAAAGCCGTTAGTAGATCGCCGCTAACGCGAGTATCACGCTCGCTTTATCGCCGGCACGTGATTCTTTTGGGAACGGCCTGTAATCGAACATTCGCTACTCGGTCAACGTAGCCTCCGCATGAGCTTTATTTACCGAAAGTAAGTCAGAATTACGAAAGAGAGTGAGTACGGTGGCGTAAACATTTTCTACAATCACTCGCTATTGAAAGGAAATAATTCATGAATGTTAACTTAATTTGTGGATTCGGTTGTCAATGTTTTTCGATTATTTTTCCAGAACTTTTTAAAATAATCTTTTAACACGTCGCGGCTGTACTGTTATCCTTCCAATCGTAGGATAAACTCATTACAATGTTTTACATTGTTGTCGCACGCGTATAACTTCTGTTTAATCTAATCTTCTTTTGTCAGACAGAGATTCGTATCCTGTGAGAGAGAGAGGGGGGGGGGGGGAGGGGGGAGAGAGAGAGAGAGAGAGAGAGAGAGAGAGAGAGAAAGAGAAGAAAAATCGCGAAGTAGAGACCCTCCTCGTTCTCGCCTCCGTTTTCTCGAGGGACAAGAAAGTGCGGAGCGAGAGATATCGCAACAGAACTAATCAACGCCAGGCGAGGGCGATTTCTCCGTTGTTCACCCTCATTCTTCCCCACTGACTCACCGGGGATAAAAAATAGTTCCACGCGATAATATCGCCCAGCGAGAAGATAAAATCCATTTCCCTGTATGCCCCTCTCGGAACGGCTTCGCCTCTCCCGAGAGGATTTCGCCGCGTTTTAATCTTGAATTTAAAAATGTTACCGGAGCGCTTCTACATGTCCCCGCGTGCGAAATCGAACGTCGAGACACATCGTTGCGATTTGATACGGTATAATAACGTGGTAGAATAACCTTCCTTATCCCGTCGCGCTTTGGGATTTAAAGCTTTCGACGAGAAAGCAGTCCCTTCCAAATGGGGAGCAAACGACGGGTGAAGCTGCGTGATAAGACTGCAAGATTAATACGAAGGGATTTTAAGACGGGAAAATACTAATAACAATAATAACCATATTGAATGCATGCAATAAAGTATGTACATAGCCGAGTAAAAAAGATCGACTGAAAAAAATATGTATGTAACTATTTATTTTGTAGATATTAGGTGTAGTAAAAAGAAATCTATTATTTTTGCATCAAATTAAATGGAAAAATAATGGATTTCTTTTTACTACACCTAATATACGTCTAACAAAGACTCCTTTACTTTTTTATTTAAAAATTATGTTTCTAGCCAAATTTGTAAATAAAAAGATTGGTCACATATCAAATGAATGATTGGACGTATCAAAACATTTCTCTCAATATACAAAGAATAACGTTTAATAATTAGATAGCCATGCTTGATCTGGAAAGTTTTCTAGCAAAATATAAAATAATAAAATATATTTTTTTCTATATTTTTTAGTACAGCGATGTGCTACCTACAGAGAACCCGCCGGCCGCATGCGGCTCACCTGTGAATTTTTTGCGGCCCGCGAACTCGTAGCTGAAAATATAAAATCATATTTTCTATTTGTCGCAAACGAAATAAACATTATGCTGTCAGCAACAGAGTTTATCTATTTTTGAAAAATGGCTTTCTAAAAATAATCTTCAAAAAAAATTGTGTATCATTGTTTTAATATATATTATGTGTAATATATATTATATGTATGTGTGCCGAATGCAATTGAATCTCACAAAGAACCTTTCTTTTTCGCATAAAGCGTCGCAATTAACTCGATCGTCCGATCATCGCCCATTGGGGAAGAGACAAATTCGTATCTTTGTAATAAGCTCATCCGGTCCGAATTAATAACCGCTGTAAATCGCTTAAGTATATACTATGCTCTTTAACGTTAGCGCATTGCGCTCGTGTGTACGCTCACGCGAATCATCGTTACTACCGGGTAAACCGCCCGGGCAAACTCTACGCTAGTCGTGCATAATTAATTCGGAGCGCGATTCATGCGAGCGCGCACGCATTGAACTGATCGCGCGATCGATATGATCGGGGCATGCTGTTTCTAGCATACTCCTCGGCTTCGTAGATACAATATTCAAATCCCTCGATTAGCGTGACGTAAACTAGATCGTGGGACTATTGTCTAAGGTGTACTAATATAATTAATGTATTTAGTACTTACTAATGCAGCGCATTGATAATTAGACGAGCGTGGCAATTGGGTCGTCCCGTATTTAAGTACATCACCATCATCCTTCTCCGCTCTCTCAATGTAAACACCATCTCTTCCTTTCGAAAGCACTAAGCTTGTCACTGGAGTAAAAAGTTAAGACTCTAATGAATTAATGAGCACCATGTTAATAGATCCATGTTAATCTATTCCACGTTGGCAAGTCCTGTTCATTTTATACAGTCTCTTTCCAAAGTGCCCGAGGTCGTGTCATTGCGTTTTTTTATAACATTATTATATTTTTCAGACATATCTTCTACACTGAGAGACAAGTTTTTGATAAACAGCTATAATTTTATAGTAGTCACTTTAAACAGCAGAGTTAGAAACTAATAATAGAAATATTATTGATTAAAATATTATTAAACTGAAAAAAAGTTTTGATATTTGTAACTATAATTGTGACAGAGTAAAATATTATGGTTATATAGAGCTCCATTTTCACAATTATAATTATAATGTTAGTAATAATAATTACATTTATATTCCTGTATTATATACTACATAGATCTGTAAATATATAATTATTAATAACATTACATCAGTAATAATTATAAAAATCGAGTTCTTAATCATAATATTTTACCACACAATATTTTAATAGTCACAAATACCAACAATTTTTCTCTCGACATTAATTTTTTAATTACCTACTAATATTTCAATTAGTTTCTAATTCTGTTGTTGTTTGGCAAAATACTTATTTAATAACTCAAAAATATATGGATTATTTCAAAATCTATTTTTTGTGTTACGCAACAAAAGTTTGTTTATTACAAAAGATTAAATAAAAATTGTTTTAAATTGCTAATTTGAATATTGTATAAGCGGGAAAACTGGGTCGAATCACGCGAAATAGGGGCACTCTTCTAAAGTGGATTTTTTATTAGTACTTGATTAACCAAATGAAGCGGGTCGAAAGTTTCGGGTCCACTCGACGCTCCTTCGTCACAATTCTCACTTTGAACCAGCCGCTCTCGCTCCCGATTCTGCACTCGTGCTCTGTCATTCACACGCTAATTCATGACTCAGTCGAACAATTAATCAAGTTCATTCGCATCGTCCGTGGTTTCATTCGGTTGATCGCAGTTTGACCTCTGTGACTGTGTCCTAACCATGAATTTGTAATATTAACCTAACAGAGTATCCTACAATATTCATGGTCAAGAGTTAACCGAATAATGTGCGCGATTGAAATTAACGTGCAGATACGGTAAACATGTATAAAATCGAGAAATTTTTTGCATAATAATAACTTTCATCATACGTTCTTTATTCTTTACAAAAATATCTCGTGTTAATATCAGTTATTGAGCTAACAAATATTGCTCATGTGGACGCAATGAATGATACAATTAATATTTAATGTTTAATGTAATTAATAATTAATATTTAATAAAAATTTATTGCCATATACGAGTATAGTAGTAGTAATTGAAGCAGCAACGAATTATATTAGTTATTGCAACAGATTGTTGTATCGCTATTATATCATAAGCACTCGCGACTTTCATCGGTAATTCTAATATACAGTTCATGTTACGTACGATACAGTGTGAGCAATGCAAGCTAACCGCATCGCATGCGAAAGACGAGAATGAACTCCCGACGTCAGTAAGATTGTTTTAGGGATCCCCAGGCATCAGCTGCTGTTTGTTAAACATCGCTCAAGCTGTCATCGTAGCTGCAATGGGTGCTGCTCGAGCACGCATCATATCTGTACCACGCATCCAAGAACTTGTGCTAAAACTTGTGTGTTTCCGACATCAAAGCTTGCTCCCTGCATAATAAATGTAATTGCCTAAATCTTATTTTGTTTTAACATCGAATGCAATTCCCATACGCGAATCATACATCATACACGAATTGATCGACACTCTTTTCACTCATGAATTCTCTGCAGATAGCAATCTTTTTTTCTGCTGTACGAAAAGAACGGTTTAATTGAAGTATCTAAAAATTTAGCTGGATACAGATCTGAAAATAATTTTATTGAATTATTAAAATAGTTAGGTATGTAGGATGCTCAAACTGGAGTTGTCAAAACTTTTCGTAGCTCATCAAGCTTGAGTTTTTTACATAATGAGATATAATTCAACGAAATTATTTTAGATCTGTATGTATTTAAATTTTTAAATACTTCAGTAAAACCGTTATTTTCATGTAGCAATCAAAAAGCGGATAGTTTTAAACGAATAAGATTAAATAAATTAAAGATAAGAAATGAACTGTTAATAGTAATTTTTTTTGTTTATTTTTACTTGTATATTAAAACAGAATTTTATTCACCTAAAATTAACTTAAGAATGTTGAAAAAAACAAACACTTCTTTCTTAAAGAATTAATGAATAATAAAATGAATTGGTTAATCCAGAAATAAACGAAACTGTCCTAATCTTGTATTAAATTTATATATTTAATTGATTAGATGAAGATCGATTGATAGAAGCTTCATTAAAATTTACGAAGTAAATCTCTTTATTTCTGGAACGTCTCTCTTCTTTTGTTCATTCCGTTCGATGCAAACCTCTTAATCTACGATTAAATTCGCGACAAGGACTTATCGGCGCTAATGAGGCGGTAACGAGAAAAATCTCGAACTCGAGATTATCGCGATCGCCAACCGTATAATGTTATGGATTGTTACCAATGGCACACTCTTTTTCATCGAGTCGATTTTTTTTTTATTAAGAACCCGTCGCAAGCGGGAATTACTTTTGTCTCGGTAATTGGTGCGCGAACGGATCGTAAGTTTTATGTTATCGACAGTTACTAATGATCCCTACCACTTCTATTCACTTGCCTTTTTACATTGTCATTGCAAATATATATTTTTCCAGAGAGTACGATCTGAGACATAATTAAATTGCGATTGTGATCTTACAAAGATTACAAGAAAAAGATACGCTTTTAATCTTTTTGCCGTCTTACTTTGTCAATTGCATACAAAAACGATTTTGCTGAAAAATCTAAAAATTCATTATACAGATCTAAAAATAATTTTGTTAGACCATAAAAATTTTTAGATAAGATACTTAAACTGATTACTAAAATGTCAAAATTTTTCGCTTATTATAAATGGAACTTTTTTATGATTTATTATAATTCCGCATAAATAAGAACACAGTAAATGTATTGTGCTCTTTAACTTGTAAACGCGTTGTGTTCACCACAATTTATCGATACCTCCTTACTCGATATCTACTTTCAGCAAAAGCCACAAGTAGATTATGTTAATTTATCTATGATCGCAAATTCATGGACGTAGGATATTCTTATCGCGTCCCCATATACAATCTCTTAGAAATTCTACAGAATATTGAAATATAAATCGTACTCCTCAAATATTGATTTAATCGCGATGTAAGATGGTCTCATTTTGTTATTTCTTTTTGTCGGAGGAATTGTTGAATACTTCGAAAACGATCCTCATCATTGGTCTCTGAAGTGACTGGGTAAATCCATTAATACAGTTGTGATCTTAATCGCTGTCCTTCGTATCGTTTAGTCGGTTTAACTATCTCGTTCATCGCGTTCGTTCACGCCGTCGACGTTGAAACGATGAATCGATGGCATCTCCTGCGGGATCGTGAAATTTAATCGGTCGAAAAGTTCTTAACGGCCTTTCGAGACTTTAACTGTCGGAGGCTGTCGTGATAGATCTGATCGGATGAAACGCCAGTAAAGTGAAGGAGAACGAGGAAAGAGAAGCTCCGGTAAGTCAATTGCGTCTTCGCTCTTTAACACCTCGAAGATTGGACGCAAAAATTATTTCGTCTTACCACTTATCTCCTTGTAGATGATAACATTTTCTATCTTGCAAATTGATCTCTTCATGAGTAACAGTATTGATTAATCGAAAATATTTAAAATTACAGGAAGAAGAACAAAATGTAACAATTAAGAAATATTTAAATAACGGATATTATTAAATTCAAGAACCGGAGCTTTCTAACAAAATAATTTATAGAAGATTTTGTTTTCTAAGGATTTTTTGAAGTTGTTAAAGTCGATTTTCTGACTTGAGAATTTTTAAATTTGAATTAAAAAAAATAATCTTTTTTTGTGAAATTTGATATTAAGAGATTCTTGATATCACTAAATTTGAATATAACCTGGAAATATTGAATTTCAAAAGGGTAATAACCTGCAATGAAGCAGGATCTAGTGTCACAGGGCTTAAAATTCGAGTTTGAAAATCAGTCTATTAACTGTTTGTATGGCATTGATGAGCTTCAAATAAAACGAAACTAAAAACTTGATATTATATATACTTTGTAATTAAAAATTTCTTAAAATCGAGTTTTATGATAATCAGACTTTTTTTTTAATTTTGTTCGTCGTATTAGATCTATCATTTTTTATTTTTGACTTCAGATTTAAATAAAGCATTATTAAAACATACTAATCCTAACATGCCAACTTTCATAAAAATAGAGCGAGCAGTTTACTACAAAATAAAAGGGATAAACTCAAACGGGTCCACAAAAGAAAAATATTTATTTTTGCAAAAGTACTCCGATGTATGCGACACCAATTACCCTCTTTGCAGGTGGCACAGATCCTAACTGTCCTATTAAGTGACAATGTTAACTTGGACATTTCGTAATAAAATACGTGTAAACCGCCCCTCCCACTTTCGAATTGGCAACACAAATGTCGCATGCGGAATCTGCGGTGTGTATGTAACTAAAGTTAGGCTCGACCGCATCTGTCGACATTATTTTACAAATATTTATACACGCGTAGCCTGATATATTTAGTCGTCGACATAGTCGGTGCTGTAGAATCGCGGAATGACGGCGGGCAATAATTTCCCCGCGACGCGGTGGTATTTTTAGCAGGGATCCGGACTTTTTCCCAGTACCTCTCTTCGTCTGTCGACGCCACTTACTGGCTTCTCGTTTTTCGCCGCCTGGTGCTCATACGCGCGTTCGTCTGTCTGACATCGCGCGTCGACTAAATAATTATGATAATTACGCCAGCCGCCGCGTCGCGATAGTTGAGATTTTATCTCGATATGTCTGATTCCGCGCGTTATCTGTATAATTACAAGTGTTCTCCGCGCCGTGTGAGATTTTGCGAGCGAGGATTGCGAATTAGTAATCGATTATTAATTGTCACCGAGATGGTAGACGCAATCAAATAACAAAGTATATCTATCACTTTACGATAGAATTGAGAGAGAGAAGCGAGCTAATTGCGAATATAATCAAACAATTTTTAAAAAGATATTGAATGTGAGCAATAAGTGAAAAATAAAACTCTGAAGATCTTTTCCAGGAATAGGTGATAAAAACACATTTTTATAAGAATCATTTATAACATAGTAATAAAAATTTTAACAAGATGCCTTCCAACTTGAAGAGTTACAGGATATTATAGTATATTTTTTAAAAAATTTCTGAAGATATTCATTATAAATGAATTCAGTGTTTTTATTTGAAAATGTTACTTGGAAAAGTTTTGTTGAAGTATTTAAAAATTTAGCAAGATACAAATCTGAAAATAATTTTATTGGATTCTCTATTATAATATACCTACTTTTTTTAAAAGATATCTGAGAAGATATTAACTAAAAATGAATTCAGTGTTTTTGTTTTATGAAAATGCCATAGGTATATATACCATAGAATGGTTTTGTTAAAGTGTTTGAAAACTTAGCAAGATACAGATCTGAAAATAATTTTATTGGACTATAAAAATAATAATATAAGTCATGATTTTTTCAATGGTCCAACAAAATTATTTTCGGATCTGTATCTAGCTAAATATTTAAATACTTCAGCAAAATTGTTCTTTCCGTGTTCATTTCAAGTAAGTATTAATAATTCTAACGAGAAGCTTGCTATATGAGATAAAAATCAGAAAAGCGATCGGCGAGATGAATTTTATTTAAATGATGAAACTAATTGACTATCCTAGCGCATTAATAGATTTCCGGGTATCTTAAGAAATTCTATTTTTTTCTAAGATTTTTTTCTAAGTCCGTTGATAATGCTGTACTTACAATACTCTAATTGAAGTATTTCTCTCCCCGAGAAATTGCAAGCGCCCTAAATTATTTTACATTATTTTACGTGCGACTGAATCGTGTGGCAGCCGAAGCGGCGTCACGCTGCGTGCATAGGAAAGACATGAGCTATACAGTCGTGTCTAACTGCATTCGCCGCCTCTGGCCATCGCTTTCATCGTAGGCGTGTATACTCATTAATAATTTATGTCTCCCAGTAACCGTTACGTGTACCGGACGTGCCATGTCCTAGTCTTACCTTCGCGAATGCCTCGGCGCGCATTGGTGTACACGAATTTCAGATGAGTATTTAAGCCAAGCTCGTAATTCTTTATCTACGAACGTAGAAGAACGAATGTGGACAACGTTTGATTTACCATTCCTTTTTTCCGTTTTCTTTTTCCCTTCGCAAGAACGATATTCTGCTACTCGCTTAAAGTAGCAGATTGAAATTTGCATAATGCTTGTAAACTGGCTGTCATCATTTGTCGAATTAAGTTGACGAATATCGTCCTGGGTGTAAATAAAATTTGTCGAAATAAAATTTTTTTAATCCTAGGTTGCCTTGGAAAATACTTGATTTTAACAGCAAATATTTTTTAATTAACTCAAAGTCGACTGTCTTCTACTAAAATACACAAAATAAAGTCAAATAAAGTTCTCAAAATTCAGAATTATTTCATAAGAAGAAATCATGTAATTTTTGTTATAAGTTTTAATTAATTGAATTAATTACATAATTAATTAATATATTTCTTTTAACTTCGCATATCTAAATGTAAGAAAAATAAATTGAAATTATATAATTAATTTTAAATCGTGATCAACAAAAGATAGAATTGTAGAGAACAAATTTTAGTGAAGAATGTGTACCTTTATACGTCATCTTTACTGTGAGGTGCAACATATTCTTCTACATTAACATCGAGGATAAATTTAAGGGGCTTCTACGCTCGTGTACATAGTTTTGCACCCTTCGTATGCACACGCGTACTTGGCGCGACGCGCATCTACTTTAACAACTCACACCCTCGACCCTCACGCACAAACGGCTCTTCGCACCTACCCCTTCGAGATTGTTCGAGATCCTCTTAGCTCTCGAATAACGATCGCACGTGAGTGGAAGCCATGCGTGCGCCCGATAGTCGTGGCGAGCTTCGCGAAGTCTCGAGAATCACTTTATGCCGCTTAAGTCCTTTTATCGCATCGCTGTCGCACACTCTGCTTTTCTTTCTCCATTCAAATTTGTCTACGCTATTTCTCATTAAGTTAAAATTATAATTTGAAACAATTTAGACACGTTTGAACATACAAAAATAATCTATTCTTTTGCGACACAAATTCGTGTTATTTAAATTCGTGTTATTTTTCTCCCTTTTATAAAAATGTTAATTTGAGAAATTTGATAATTGTTCTTGATTGCAGTATTAAATTATTTAAAACAAGTAAACGAATATACATAGACAGATAGATAGAAATTTTATTTTAATTGAAATCTTATTTTACTTACTGAAAACAATGGAAAAAATGGTTTTGTTAAAATATCTAAAAATTTAGTTATAGATATAAATCTGAAAACAATTTTCAAAATAAATATGCTTAAATTGGTTGTTAAAATGTTAAAACTTTTTGTATTATTACATTTAAACGTTCTATATAATTATTTTGATGGTCCAATTAAATTATTTTCAGATCTATAATATTATTATAGATATATCTAAAGATACTTTAGCAGAACTGTCCTTTTCATGTAAGTATTAATATGTATATATAAAAATAGAACATTTATTTTTGTATGGTATATTTGTTAGAGAATGCTAGGATGAAAACATGTTCCTGATTTTTACGTCTTTAATATCGAGGTCATGAATCGATATCGTTTTTCGATCAACGCGAACGTTTCTTTAGTTGAAACCGGAATATCACCGGCAGCTGACATCTTCCTCGCTCCGCGAAAGTTCGTAGCATAAGAACCCAAGAACGGGGATGGGACTTCTCTTTGCAGAAAAAGACTCGCGCTGAGTTCTATCTTAAGACTTCAGGAAAAACGCGGGAAACTCATTGGAAGCCTGAAATTTTAATACCTCTTGGAAATTTTTCCGAGCTCCTAAGGTAGACTTTTCCAATCCTGCGAGTGTCAAATCAAAACTTGCAACTCGTTCGTTTGAATCTTTCGTGTACGTCGCACATTCTTTATGTATATTAAACTTTTATGTTGCGTAGAATGCATTTTCTGAATCGTAATGTGATAAGTAATAAAAATTACAAAAAAGACTTGAGGAAAAAAATCTATCATATGATATTTAGTGCAAGTATTTTCGACAAAATTTATACAATATTATTACGATCACTTTTTTTTTGAAAAATTTTATAACATTATAAATTCTTATTCTTATGGACACAAATGTGAGTCCTATTAATGATTTAATAAAAATACATGAAAATTGAGATTTTTTTGCGCTGCGGTCGCTCGATTGATCGAAAGGATTCTGCGAAGTTTTTCGCAGTTTCGAATAAAGTTGGCACGGATGGCGAAGCCGGCGGGGAATACTCTTTGTTCGAATTTAATCCCTGCTTTGCAACGCGGGAGAGAGAAACCTTCGAAGACTTTAAATTTCGACTTTACTGAAGCGCAGTGGGTTGAGTCGAGAGCACGAACTTTCGCACTTTTCGAATGTTTTAATCTTACAGGAATAATTATAGCAATCCCTGTGCATAATCGTATTCATCAGTATTATGTATATTTAATTTATATA
>NW_017259279.1:1991637-2002573 GCF_001594045.1 Atta colombica | reverse complement strand
TTAAATATTAATATACGTAGAAAATAAGTTAAATAAAATAAATATTTTTATTTAGTAAATGCAATTGCAATTACTATAAACGTAATTATTATATAACAATTTGCTTAAATTTATTTACTATTTATGTGATAATAATAACTGAAAGAAATGAAAAAAATCAAAGATTTTCAAGCAATGTGTGTGATTATTATTAAAACAATTATAAATATATAGTTGTGTCCCAAAAATGACTATATTCATAAATTATAATTAAATTTTATGATAATTAAAATTTTTTTTATAGTGTAAATTTTAGCAAAATCTCATTTTTTGTGTATTTATTATGGGAAAGCAGATTCTAAATCTATAGAAGATCTAAAGAATGTGATCGAATTGAAGCGATGTGCATCGTCGAATGAAATGAAAAGTTTTGTATTTAGCCAAAGTCAAGTTCACCTGCCGTTGAATGCGTAAGTTTTCAATTAATCAGGTAAACGTTCGGATTCCCGAAAGAAAGGAACAATATACGTTGTAGCGGCGAAAATGTTCATTACGGTTTTCGTCGCACAAATGCAATCGTATCGCTCGGGACCGTTTTCACGTTGAACTATCAAAGTCTCTCTTGCCAAACTCGCTTCTCTCCTCACAAAATCGAACGGAGTAATTAATATAAAAACATAGGCGTAGGGAAAATGTTCGATGGGTCGGTTAACGCAGCTGCGCCATGTTCCTTCGCTGCAAGAACTGATTTACGGAGTCGCGCGCATCTGCGAATACGCGCACTCTTTTATTTATATCATTCGCTCCCTCAACCCTTCTCTCTCTCATTCTGAGAGTTCTCGAATCCTCCCTCTCTATCTATCTCGATAAATATCTCTAATGACTCCGTATATATTGCTCGCGTCGAGCGTAGTAGAACAACCATTTGTCTATTTTCCGGAAAAATGGAAGAATTGTTATCGAAAGATTTCAGATATTCGAGAAATCGACTCCGTCGATCGATCGATTCCGTAAGCAATTCAATCATCATTCTTGTGCGATGTACCAGACCGATTAGCGAAATCGCGAACGCGAATTATCCACAAAGGGGAGGAAGTGGGGAATTGATGTGTCGCTGCATTCCCGCTATCAACGCGCAATCAATCTAATGCACGGTTGGCGAATATCGTCATCGTTATGCCAATGACAATGACCGGCCGCGGACAGAGCAACGTGAACTCGTGCATGTCGCGTTTATACTCGGCCGTGACCACCGCGTCAGGATCCGCTTCATGAAAGCAATTCCACGTGCGTACCTGTCCAATCAAGATATCGGGGAGCGATTTCGCTCGGTGATCATACTGCGCCGACCATATTTTGTCTCCCGTGCGACGTAATTGATTATCGTATGGCTGAAAACGCCCAGTGCCTCGTTTTAATTGTCTCGATTGCCGGGGAAAACGGTTTTCATCTTTCGTATTGCGTTGCAGACTAAAAATTACAATAACATTTCGAATATAACATTTCGAATTCATTACTGTTTCGATGGGGCGCGTGAATAGCAATCGTTTGGCGTTTCAATAAATTACAACGAATCCGACTGTCAGCGTTTACGAATTTAATGATACCATTAACTTGCCATATAAATATTTTATTAATAATTATATCGTGGAATCTCTATGCTGAGAAAAATTTTTGATTGAAAATGAACGAACCAGTAGAACCAGATTCTAATTATATATCAATCAGAATTCTAATTGAGATAACTAGAGGTCCAATTATGATGACAAAAATTCTGATTGATATGATTGAAGATCTATTAATTCAATCATTTTTAAGAAAGGTTTTCTCAGTTTATTTGTTTAATTAAGTACAAATTTTCAGTCTTTTATCGAAAAAAAAGTATTAGTATAATTAAGTACAAATTTTCAGTCTTTTATCGACAATCGGCGCATAATTAGTTTGAATTGTATAAATTAAAAAGAAATAAGTATAATTACATACGAACAACTATCTTGACCAAAAAGAGCTTTTTTCACTTATACAAAAAAAAACAATTTTGTTAAAAAATCTAAAAATTTAGCTAGATACAGATCTGAAAATTTTACTGGATCATCAAAATAATTAGGTAGGACGACAAAATTGATTTCTAGAATATTTTGCAGCATTGCTCATCGTGCTTATGATTCCTACAAAATTATTTTGATGGTCCAATAAAATTTTTTTTGAGATCTGTATCTAGCTAAATTTTTATTCTTTAGCAAAATTGTTCTTTCCGTGTATGCGTATATTATTTTTTAATTTACGAATATTAAGTAGCTTTATTTGCTGTTAAAGATGCATATATTTGACCAAGATTCTGGATTTAATAATCCGGAAACACTTTTCGTAGCTAGACACGTGACGTGTATCGTCCATACGCAGTTAAGCCTTTCCATCGGGCGGAGCCATTTTTTTTCGCGTCGCGTTGGAATTAGTCCGGATATTTTTTTTTTGCGCCGTTCACGAAAACGAGGATGCGGAAAATCGACCGAGTTTCGGATTCGAGGCCTCGGGCGGAACCATCCGATGCATCGAGCCGCGGTGAGCTTGATTTTTGTCAAGTGCAACGACTGCAAATACAAACCCTCAAGCGTTGAAATCTGCCGCGATATTGGAAGGAGGAATAGCTATAGTCATCGCTATGTCCTTCCGGCTCTATTAATAGCGGTTTTATTACAGTAAAAAAATTCAGCAAGTCGATGTATTTTTACCTGTTAGCTATACCTACGCAATCGACTGAATGAAAAATCTTTCACAATAAAATGCGCAATCGATATAGTGCCTCAAGTAGAGGTACTGCAACCTTTGAGTAAATTCATATTAATAAAGTTAATAGTTCAGCCAGCCTTTCTTTCGATTCAATGACGACTGCTACAAGCAGTATTATTTATTGTATTTTAACAACATAATTATTATTGATGTCTATTCAAACTGAAAATCATTGTTATTGTAGTTGATCGAAAAAAGCGAAATAATTTATTTTACTGCTTAATACAATACAATAACAGATACATCAAGTAAAGCATAATTTTTTTGATTATTTAACTCCTTTATCAATGTATCATTTTTTTATCTTTTTTTTATCATGTTTCACAAGATTCCCGCTAAAAATATAAAATGTGAAAATGAGATAAAATCTATAAAAAACTGTTCTTTGTTATTTAAAAAGGTTTTTGAGGCATTATAATGAAATTTGCACAAAATCTAAAAATTTTTACTGTTTAAAATTTGATACAAGTATCCGGCTACCCAAATGGTGATAGATCAATTTCGAGAAAAGCACAAAGAAAGCAGGAACAAAATGTTTAACAAGTTACGTTCTCTTCAAATAATTCAAACACCAATCGCTCGATTCGGGAAAATAGTTTGAAATCTTCATGCGAACGACATCAAGAGTGCATCGCCATCACTATTCGCGCAAAAGCCCACGAACGAGCCGCAGCTACGATGAATCATCGACGGGCAGAGCGGCGAGATGAGACGGGATGGAAACTAAATTGTAGCCTCGGCTCTGCGGGCTATCGCACTGCACAGACCGAGGTGCATCGAACTGCAGTCGCATGTGAAAACTATGTTGGCGTTCGGCAATGCACGTCGATTAGCCCGCCGGCGTTGCAGTTTCACTATAGAGAGATGTTCAACCGAGAAATACATTTCGTACACACCCGCATACGTGTGCTAACATTCGTGCACAATATGTACAGCAGCGCGTACAGCCGACAAAACGAGAATATTTTCTGTTATGTAACAGACAGATACTTTTTCTCGCGGATAATTTATGTCTAAATCTACCGACATACGTTTTCTAAGATGAGATTTTTCTCGTTTTTTTTTCTTGCTTCTCGCGTGTAATTTTTGCTTGTACGTTAAATTTTATCAACTTTGCGCTGATAATTGAAATTTTTTAAGGCACCATCGGTATTATAATTGTGAATTTTGGTAGATAAATTTAATCTATAAAAAATAAGTAAAATACAATCTCTGTATTTCGGTGACGATAAAAATTCGTTGTTAAAACTTTTATAAATATACCAGATTTTTTCCGTTTATAATTCGGAACAATAAAAAGTTTTCTGTTTCTCGAAGACTCCTAGTAACTAATAGAAGAATTAAAATTCATGTTTCTAGAAGTTAAGTTTCATTTCAAATATATTCTATATCTTTTTTTTTTGCTTTCTTGCTTTCTTTCTATGCAGTATTATCGTTTAATTGTTTCTTACTTTACTTTATACGCTGAAAAAATATTATTAAATTTTATTATTTATTAAATTTTATCTAATAAATATTTGTTCGACTACTAACTAAATATTTATTGTAAACATATATTTATTTGGTACAAAATTATTATTATTTGATTTAAATATAACTTTTTTGAATAAATATTTATTTATATATTGTACAATAAGTAAATGTTTAGCTATTCAAACAAATATTTATTAAAATTTAGTAGTTTTTTCATATATAAACAAGTATAAGCATTGTACATTACGATGAGAAAAAATGATTAGAGAGAAGCACTATAAGATATTAAAGAAGCAACGGCAACCCAATCTCTTGAGTTGAATAACATTTTGTTATTTTTAACTTTCATATATGTCAAAATGTAAATTAATCCATTTCTATAGTTACTTTCAAAGAAAACAACGTTTAACGTATGCACTTGGAAAAAAATAAACTAAATTTGAGTCAAATTTAATATATTTTTTTAATTAAATTGTTTTAGTTAAATTATATAATTATATATTGAATAGGAGTAGTGACGATCTCTACAGATGTGATTAAAAATTTTAAATTCAGTAATTTGATATTATGAATTTAACAAACAGAAAGAAGCGCTTTAATTTCTTTTTGCAATAAAAATTTTACAACAATTTTATCGAATTTCTAACGAATGAATTTCTAATATTGTGAATGATAAAGGTCTGCGGCATTGAATTTCCGCTAACAGAAAAATCGATTCCGAATTCGTCAAAGAATCCGCGACTGAAAGGACACTCGATACAGATCCTGTGTATGTTTGATTGTCCATCGACAAATACCGTGTGCATCGTGCGTACGCACGCTTTTGTATACTCGCACGCACACGGACGCGCGAGGAAACTACAAGCAACTGCATGCAAACAACGCACAAACGCGTTCACACAACATTCACAGGCATATACATGGGTGGATACGTTATCTATATATGACAAAGGGTTCGCTTGCAAAACCCGACTGCATCGGAGGATGCTTTCGTTTTTTTTTTTCTCCTCTTCTCATCATTCAGCAAATTTAACGCGGGCGGATTACGAGATTTGAGCGTTTCACGATCGTGCGAAACAAATGGCGGGGAACACGACTGTTTGTTTACGATAAACAGAAATATCGCCCCCAGTTCGTCGGCTTCAACGTGACATACGCACATGGCTTAAACTGTTTGTAATTGGAGTGACGAGTGTCGAAATTTTGGCCCCCGACCAGCGCCCGAAAATTTCTGGTCTTGCAAATATAGCGCGTCGGAGAGATTTATCCACGCGGCCGCGTTTTGACGTTTTTCAGGTAGGATTCTACCGCGAGCCAGGGATGGTTCGCGGTGGAATCCTACCTGAAAAACAAGCACTTCGATTTTTTCGATACGTGCGATTAATGTATTTTGTCAAACACTGTGTCGACACACAGGTAAACAGAGAATTAATTTCTTTGATTTCAGAAAGACCATAAAAACATTTAACTATTCATCTCTTTCATCACTGTTATCAGTGTACGTGGTGAAGGATTGAAAAGCGAGATTAGTGATGAAGTTAATCACTAACGAAACGGCGAGATTAGATTATTGGCGTTAAACTAATGAAAACTGTAGTTTTTGAATTTTGTGCGTTGCATCGCTGCTGTCGCGTCCATTTCACGCGATGATCTCGAGCTAATAGTCGTGTGTACGTCGAAAGCGCAAAGTAATGAAATTAATTTATTAATTTGTCCAGAGTGAAGAGAGAGAGAGAGAGAGAAAGAGAGAGAAAGTTGGATTAGTCCATAGTCGATCCGATTTGAACGAAACGCCAATCCCGAGGGTCGTCCACAATTCCGCGGACTGGAACTCACCATTCGCGAGAGTTCGCACTTGTGCAGCAGAGGTGACGGAGCGGTTAATCCGCCGTAAAACTAATTACGGCGACGTACTCATCCGTACCATTTATTACTTCGTACCTACCGAGACCGATGACGCATGTGAATCGTCGTCGTGATTTATCGAACGCACGATTTCGTGCGCGTGGCAAGCTCATCCCAGCGATTCGTTATTGTTTTCTCTCGTTTTGCCACCGACAGCTTTTCGACATCGACTCGCATACCTCGCGATTCCGCGACCAACCGCATATCCGGCTAAATGCTTCGCGTTCCACGTCTCGTCCTCCCTTTGTTTATTTCGGACAATTTGCATATGGCGGCAATTTAACTTGGGGATTTCCCGCTATTGGTAGTCTGATTTATTCGCCCAACAGTATATGCTCAGTTAAAATCAACAATTTTCTTTTAATTTTATTATTAAATACTACAAAATAAGAAAATTATTGGTCTATTTTCTCTTTACTTATTTATGTTACATGAAGAAATATCATGGAAGAATCATATTTTTGAAAAATATTGTGAATACAAATCGTTTGAAAAGAAAATACACAATGAGAAAAGATTTTCTTAATATTTTTTTTAATATCCTAAACATGTTTCTAGCAAATAAATATTTATTTAACAAAGGATTAAATCAAATTAATGATTTTTGTATCAAATGTAAATATTCAGTTAGTAGACATTATTTACTGAAAATAAAGTCTGATAGCTTCCAAGTGTTGAGTAAAATAATTTTAATCAAATGTTCGATTAATGTCATCAAAATTAATTGCATTTTTCTACATATTTAGTTATGTTATTACGTTTAGTACTACTTACTAAATATTTAGAAAAGCAAAATTATTTTTTTATTTTATTCAACATTTTGTAGCTGTTACCAGATTTTTTTCGATGCATCCTTGAAATCAATGTACTTATTTTTTTTTTAACAAAAACATTACTATTGCGCAATAGGAAATCGTATTACCTAATTTTATTTTAAAAGTTTATGAAATTTTTATAAAACCCCTCAAATATCCGTTGTACAATTCCTAGCTTGAAATTCCTGCTCGATGTACTTGCTTTTTACCCGATCGAAATTACGCAGGAGTAGCTTTGCGTGAAAACCAAGAAATTAAGTCCTTCCTGATTCCGATTGTGCAACCATCTTCGCGCATCTCATTCGTATTAATTTTCTTCTTCGTCATCCCTACACTAAAAAAAAATCTGGTAATAGCTATAACTTATTTCACTTGGTATACCGAATGTTAAGTGAAATAATTTCAATGAAATATTCGACAAATTTAACCAAAAATAATTTTACTTTTCTAAATATTTAGATTTTCATAATTAATTCTTTAGGCACACAAAATCACACAACGATTATTACGAAATGGCTCTGAAGCTTTTTCATGGTACTGTAATTTTTTTCATGCTCTTAAAGGTTAAATAGTTATATTATTATTATTATTATTATTATTATGTTTGATAATACTTACTAATTTAGAAAAGTAAATTATGTTTGATTATTTAACTGAACTTGATTGAAATTATTTCACTCGATATTTGATAACTATTATCAAACTCTTTTTCAATGCAATTTTATACTCTATTTTTTTATTATTAATCGCGTTTTGAAATTTATTAGCTCGTTTCTGATTCACAGCGCTATTTTTCATCTCTTTTTCGCGATTTTAAATTCAATACAAATCAAAAGTAACATTATCTTTTATAATAAACGATTTGTTATGTTTTGTCTCTATATTAAAAAAAAATTGTATTGAAAATTAAACAAACCAAACAAACCAAAAGATTTTGACGATATTAATCAGAATTTTGATTGTCTCAATTAAAATTGTAATAAATTCTGATTTATCTATTTTCAACCAGAATTTCATTTGTTATAATTAACCAGATTCTTTTCTCAGTATACTTTTATCTCAATCTTTTTATGCAAATATACTGTGACCACTTTTAAGTGCTAAAATCAAATGTCTCTATTATATAGCATCGTCTTTACAGAATTACATGTATTTTTACTTTGTCCAGCTGTGCATAAGGAAGAGAGATAAATCCGGTGCAGAATATGAAGAGCGCATAAATCCACGATTTAGAACAAAGAGTCTTGCAAGCTCTGTTTGCGCGCGTGAACTCCGTTAGAAAAACTTGACGCTTGAATGCGACGTTTGTTGGGCGTTCGCACATTTTTTTTTTTATTTTTTTCGTCTTTCCAACTGTGTTTTACTACGGCCATTTTCTTCTATCCTCGTTCTCTACAAAATATATGATTTCGTTGCGTTGAAGATCACATATAGTCGTTACAAATTTTATTTATTAATTCGTCCGAAATTATTTACAATGTTCAATATTTTTGTAATTAACTTTTTATTTAAATATTTGATATAATAAATTTATTATATTATTATTACTATACCAGTAAAAAAAATGGAAAAATACAAAAATAGGAAATCGTATTAATATCGAACATTATAAAACATTATAAAATTGGTAAAATTTCTGCAGAGTTGCTAGTCTTGGAAGGATTCATTTTACCGGGAAATGATTTTCGGACACCCTTTTAGAAGATCATCCTACGGCCGTTACTTATTCCACCCTCGCATGTTTAACGGCGTGAGACGACGATTTCTCTGTAAAGCTTCTTTTCGTGCAAAGTAACGAGAAGCGCCATCCGGTCTTTCTGTTTCCCTTATTTTTTTCATGTTTTCTCGTTTGTTTCTTGGGTCCAGAAAGTACAAATAAATATACGTACGTTGAGATAGCAGTGCGAGTAGTAGTCCTTGGAGGGATGGGGGCTAACGATTGGTGGATTTAAGTACTATCTAGTCGTTTCTCTGACAATAGGGTGTTTAGTGACCCCCTCCTAACCAGACTCCGTTTTCTATCCGGGCTTCCAAATTGGATTCCTATTTCTCCAAATCGAAAAAAGAGATCACTCTCCGAATCGAAAGATCCTCTCCAACAGTACTTGCGTGTTCCTTTTTCTCTTTGTACTTTTCATCCCTTCGACATTGCCCCTTTTCCATTTCGGTCCCCGCTTTGACTCCATTCATCTTGATACGTTATTACGCATTACGACTATTTCGTACGATTCAATCAATTTTATCCGCGTTCTTTATATTCGATCCGATCTATTATTCTTTACTTAAGATCTACTGAATGTTACAATCCGACTTAACGTCGAGAGCTGTATTATCGTTAATGCACAATGTCTTTATTTTACTATATATCAAAGCACTGTCCTAGTAATGTTAATCTAGGGTATTAGAAAGCTTAGTTCAGTTATGTATTAATACACACGCACGCACACACACACACACACACGCTCGCGCGCGCGCGCACACACACACACACACACACACACACACACACACACACACACACACACACACATACACACACACACACACATGAAAATAAGATTATTTTCAGAAAGAGATCCCTAATATTGAAGCGATTTAATAAATATTTTAATCGAAATCTGATCTATTTTTAAAAAGGTAGATCAGATTCTCTTTCTTTTCTCTCTCTAAAATAAAACTATATATGAAAAATTTATAAATTATTTATAACACCCGAACAGTTGTGCAACATTCAGTATATAATAAACAAAATAAAGTATTTAACGTTCTCTGTAAAATAAGTATCGAAATTCTATATTAGTTTACTCTATTTCTGACTTCCACTTGTATTTTTCCCATGTTGTTTGCAAACAATTTGCATATCGTACCGAATTAGCGCGGAGAATAGTATACGTCATCAGACATTAATTGTCCTTGTTTGTGTACCGTCCATTGGATAGTCTCGTCGAGGTAGTCTCCCGTGGCGTAAACGCACAGGATCCTAACTCGTCAGCTTCCCACCCACTCGCGAATGGAATTTCGCCCCTCCTCCCTCCCCCTATGACATTCAGGAAGACGCGGGAGAATTGGAGATGGACCGGAGAGTTCTGATTCCCCAATTTGCAAGCGGGACGACGGGGGGACGTACTACCTCAGGGCACTATCGCGAGTTGCCGCCACAGCACGCCGGGATTCCACGGTTAATTTAGGTGTTGCGCTTCCTGGGGGAGTCGTCGACTACCGCTCGCCGCGTTCTTCCAACCCTCGGGCCATCCCTAGTGCCGAGGGGGATGATATCGTCACCGTGCACCGCAACGCGGCGCGACGAGGACTCTTTTTCAAGTTTCCTACTGGTTCGACAAATCATTGCGAAGCTACCTTATCATTCAATTTGTATGTAATGCACAGTCTCACAAAAACACAAAGTGTGTGAACACAAAGTAGAGAGATAATCATATTAAAAACTAGATTACATTTTATTGCATGTTAGAGTGTTGGCAAACAGTTTTTAGTCTCGTCTATTTTTTTTCTTTTCTTCTTTTTTGTTCGCATTATATATAAAAACTATAACAACAGAAAAATTATATTAATTTAAAAAAAGATATCTTGAATCTTTCTCTTTTTATAGGATTTTTAATTCAGTAAATGTGTTATTTGAAGACGAGGACATCCTTGTTAAAACAAGAATGAAGTCAGTCTTTAGAATTAATTAATTTTATTTTAATTTTAAGAATCTTACTACTTATTTTTATATTAATTTTATTTTTTTGCTTTTCTTGGAAATGTAGATTTTTTTTTTATTTAAATATAGAGTTATATATACGAAAACTGGTTAACCCGACATTCAGAATTAAAATAGAGCATATAAAATATAATTTCTTTTAAACAGACATTTTCAGTGTTTTGGATAAATATAAATTCTGATTCATAATAAAAAAACAATACGAAATTTTTGAGCTATTTGTAGCTTTGAAAATTATTAATAGCGTATCATT
>NW_017259279.1:1965610-1991537 GCF_001594045.1 Atta colombica | reverse complement strand
TCTCTCTCTCTCTCTCTCTCTCTCTCTCTCTCTCTCTCTCTCTCTCTCTCTCTCTCTCTCCAAAACATTATCCGTTCATGTATTATTACGAATGACACGAAAGAGACACGATGTTATTTGCATGAGTGTACGTTATTCAACAATAGATGTAGCTGAAATGCACCATTATCTGAATATAAACCTGCCTGACAGGATATCTGAAACACGATATAATATCTAATAATGCAGCATGATCTAATTGGAGTAATTGACTGTTGTCATAATTTTCAGATAAAGGTTACGTCATTAAACATAATATCATCATTTTCAAATTAAGGGGATGGGCGAAATAAAGGCACAATTTTACTTAGGCCTTTTTTTGTGGCAATTAGCTTTTTCATGTAATATTGATCGTAACAGAGAAGATTTATAATATGTAAATGTATAATATGTCTTCTTAAAGACATTACATAAATTTATTTAATGTATCTGTAAAAAAAGCAAGTTATTTTAATTTTATTTTTTATTACATAAATTTATTTAATATTGTATCTATTTATAATATGTGTAACAAAAAAAGCAAGTTATTTTAATTTTTTTATTAATAGATATATCAAGATTTTGTAAATTAGGCTTATATTCCGCCCATCTTTTCAATTATAATACTGTTCAAAGCACATGTTTGTTTGCAAAAAATAGTTTTTTTAATTGATATATTGTAGTGTTAATATCCTTAATACAAATTATTCGTTGTGAATTTCTAATAGATATAAAAAAATAGAATAGTTCTCTCTCTCTCTCTCTCTCTCTCTCTCTCTCTCTTTCTCTCTCTCTATCCGATACATAAATATTTAAATCATAATATTTTTTTTTAATTTACAAAATATTTTTTTGGGATAAAAGATCAAATACGCTTATATTCTTAAAATTCTTTTTGTGCAATTTATTTGCTCCGACGTAGTTAGTCAATTTCCAAGAACGGACGGGTAATAGAATGAAGATTCCATGATGTGTTCGCGTAATGATGGTGATCGATCCCGGTCAGAGAAGCTCGCGCGAGAGAGGATTCCTTGTTGACTGCTTAGAAGTCTATAAATACCGAGTCGAGTATCTTAAATGCAATCTTCTAGTAGCTTTACCCTCGCAGAGCTTCCGCGCAGCTTTCAGAACGGCACGGGCGGCGCGGACCCCCCGCAGGCTCCGGCCGTGTTTGCCCTTAAATGGCACGAGAAACCCGCTTCTGCCAGGGTTCGTCCCGGAGATTCTTATGAGCGATCCGTGTCGTCGAAATGGAACTGCCATTCTTCCCGCCACGTCGGTGACGTTACTTCGCTCTCATTCGATCAGCCAGAAGATGCTCGACAATAACGAGGATCCCTTTACGGCATTCCCGTCGAGTTACGATCAAGTTTCTCGCTTTCAAAGGGAGAGTTGCATCTCCCTTCGTCGTTCGGGCTAACGCGATGAAATGAATAAAGTGCTGCGTCGCGAGCTGCGCACAGTATCGTGTCTCGAGTATCATCGACGACGTATCATATTAAATGTTAATTGATAGTTTGAAGTGTCGGTAACAAATCTTATCGGGATGTGATGCTGATGTAATAAACTATGCAAAGTAAATTCTCGAAGGGAAGACGTTGACCTTTCTTACAAGGAGAGGCACTGAAGTGTTGCTGTCCGATTTGATAAGCTTTGAATATGTTGTTTTTTTTTTTTAAATAAAGGGCACATATTTTTTTATACTTTCGCATACTTTTTTTATACTTTTAAGAGGTGAAACATCCCTTAGGAAAAACAGTTATTCTATTTTGAAGCGAATATTATCGAAACTGTGAGAGATAGAAAAATGTTTGAAATAAAAGTTAAATGGTTTCAAGAGTACTTTATAATAATAATTTTAAAAAGTTTGTTTGGATAAAAAAAACATTTTTTTGTAAGAAAATAATTAAAAAATATTTTTAAAATATAATAATTACGTACTCTTAAAATTATTCAATTTTATTTTATTTTATAAACATTTTTTTCTATCTCTCATAGTTTCAACAATATTTATTTTAAAATAGAATAATCGATTTTTTTCTAAAGAATGTTTCTCTCTTTAAAAATGTGAACGTATAAAAAAAATATCTGTATCCTTATTTTTGTAGAATACAATTTTATATTGAAAGTCTATCAAAAAAGAGAAAGATACTTCGATGTTTTTTCTTGTTAGTTTCATTAAGTGATGATATGCTTCTTTTGCATACTTTTTTATTATCTTTTTTTTCTTCTTCTTCAATGATATGGATTTCCGATCATCATGATTATATAATATCATGTTTTCTTTATTATTTGTAAGCAAATAAGTATACAATTTTAATAATAATATACTCAATTTTAATTTAATACTTACAAACAATGTAAAAACTCGAGAACAATTGAAAGAAATAATTTCATTTGTCGTGATATAATAAATCATGTTGAAAAAAATATGGATGAAACATGTATTTATTTTTCAGAAGTTTTATTTTTATCTCTAAAAGTATTATAAGAAGCAAATTATATGGAGAAGCATACCAATAGTTTTCATATTGCAAATAATAAATTGTAAGATCAAAATGTTAGAAATTTAAATAGCGATTTAAATTTTAAAGAAATAAATGAATTTTAAAATTTTGTCGAGTTTTTGTCAAGAGAATTACAACTTCTTGACATTTCAAATGTTGAGAAATTGAACAAAAAGTATGGTTTCAAATTAATTGATGACTAACAAAACATTTCAAAGAATATTAGCGAAAATGCAGGATTTGTTGGACTTTTTGTATATCACATTGTAAAGTCACATTGTGCGCGCATTTCTGCAAGACTTCCTAATGACTCGAGACTGTCACGAGATAAACGACGACGACACCAACGACTTCGCGTCCAACCATAGCAACCGCCATGCCAGCCGATCTGCTCTTTCTGTTGATGCGTCTCGGGCCTTAACGCGGTCGCATTATTGCAGACTCGTGTTTTTAGCGGCCACACACGCGGATGCCACGCGTGAGTTTCTCGCCCTGAACATTGCCACCATCAGTGTAGACCACGGAATTTCTCTGGTATATCCATTGTCTCGAAACTTATTTTCCCACATACAAATTACACATACATGACGTGTATATAAATCAGACGTTAATTTATTTAACATTGTTATTCGTATAATAAGTTTGATTAAAAATATTGGAAAATTATATTTTATTTTTTTATCCACAAAAAAAGCGTTATTTTTTTTTAGATTAATAATCACAAACAAAATTATTTATTGAATTTTTAATTGTATAATGATAACAAGATTAAATTTATGAAATCGAGAAGTAAACAACAATAGAATTTTATTGAAATATTTAAGCTAAAATAAATATCTTTTTCTGGAATCGATCTTTAATTCAGATGTAATTTCGTTTGTGATAATTATTTATTTGCGTAATTTAGTCTTTTTTTTTTATAATAGAAGAGAATAAATTTAAAAATATCCACACATAAAAAATGCTTTTTATATTGAGACGAAATTACTCTACAATCCGATTAATATACTTAAACATATATAATTAAGAAAAATCATAAAGAGATTAGAGCATACAAATAATTATGAGATTTCGTTTTTTCTGACATGGTGGTGATGTACTGTCGAGCGAAAAAAAACAATCATTAGCGAAAGAATTATCGTTTTGAATTAGTCATTCAATTATAGCCGTCAAATACTTTTTCGCGGTTTATTTTCGTTGAAATTCTCGTTGTTTGCGACACTTGAGATTCTCTTCACTCTCGACGAGGTCAAAATTATCCCTCTCGTATTGTCTCGAAGCAGTGCGACGTTTGTCTTTTGTCGCATCTTATTGCATCGCGATTGCCGAGTATTCGCTGAATTTGAATTAAAACTGTTTTTCATTTTAATTTGTGACAGCTAAATCTGTATTTAAATCTGAACATTTGTCCTATTATTGTTTTGTTGCGACTTTTAATTATCACAATTATAATTAACTTCAAATAAGATAAGGAAATATTTTGTTCAAATATTTTTATTTTCCAATTGCATATCACTTCTCATTTATTTATTTGAAATTGTGCTGTTTCATGTATATCAATTTCTCTCTTATAAATTTATTTTTTTGTGTCACTGCGTATAAATTGTAAATTAGTGTGACTTACATAATTCTCTCTATATTAGTATTGTATTAATAAATGACTATAGTAAAAATATCAATAAATAAATAACAATGAAATATGAAAATAAACTAAAAAAATTAAGTGTTTAAATTATAGAATTTCAAGTAAATAGTTCTGATCATTAGTAGGATTATATAACTGATTGCAAAAAAAATTACGAGGATTGATCTTTTAATTATTTTTATTGTTTTAATTGCACGTGAAATTCTAACTGTTGGCAGCAATTATTCGTAAAATTCTATTGAATTAATATGGATTAAAAATTTTATTTCTGTTATAACTATTCGTACTGTTGTTTTTCAACCGATATGTTGTATCAAACAATGATTGTTACGACGCAACGCGTGCAGTGTATTTGTAACGGTACGTAACAATGCAATGAACTCTATCACATATATGCGGCACATTTGCATTGATCGTGCATACGGAGGATAAATGCATCATTTGGAATTGACTTCGTTCGCTCGTCGACGCCTACGATCGTCGGCGATAATGAGAACCGGAACCCTCATGCCTCGCAAATCTTCCATTTCCGGCTCAAAACAGCACTCGCAAGGAATTAAGCGATACTATAAAATGACTACTGACTCAAGAATGAGAGAGATTACATTATAATTCTTGTAATACAGTCTAGCTAACAATTTGCGAGCATCTATGTTGTCAACTGGATCTCATATAGATGTATATGTCTTCTGTATGTAAATATTTACATGAGATATTGAAGATTTATTTTTCAAAGTAACGTAAAATATTACTTCAAAATTCTTCAGAGAAATGCCGTACACATGCAGCGTACATTTTTGATATTTAATATTAACCCACATAGTATGGAATTCACACATTCCGGCAATATTATAGCAATGTTGCTGCAATATTGCTGAAACGTTCCATGCTACCTGAGAAATATATCAAGTGAAATCTGAAAAATATTTATATATTGCTAAATATTATATTTGCATATAATCGTCATATAATTTAAGTTTAGGTTCTTTTTTAAATGTAAAAAATAAAGTTCTTTTTCTTACGTATTATATGCACTACGTAATACTACAGACGTAGTCTTTCCTTCCATTGAAAGCGTTAAGAGGTCATAATTACGTCTGCTATTCTCCCACACTTATTATTATCATCTTATCGCTTGTACACGTCTCATTTTTATCTTCAATCCCCGTTTCACTTCGTAATCCTCAATTACCTTTCAAGAAGAGATGATCTCAAGATAGTTCAAAAGCCAACGGATAAATGGAATTGCGAGCTGAAAGCAACGAGGACACAGATGAGACATAGATGAGACGATCCTTTAAGAATTTCAATAATTGCACATTTCATTCTGATAATGTTATTGGTTTCTTTTTTTGCTTTTTTTAAATCTTTCGGAGAATTCTCTTTCTATAGTTCATACATGGAATTATCTTTTGAAATAGCTATAGCGAAATAGGCCGCACTGTGCCGCGATTTCGTCGGAATATAGCGTTTCACATAAAACACGACATAGATGCGGAGTGAAAGAGCAGAGAAGGAGAGATTGCTGGATGCACCGGAAGCTGTGCCGTAACGATACTTTACGTCGTGAAGCGGCTTGCGTCCTCACCGCCACGCCTCCGTAAGAGAGACTTTAATATCCTGTCCTTTGATACCTTTAAAACTCGTCGCGTTCAGACTCGAGATATCTACACGTACGATCCAATTCCCTGAATAAAGCGACTGAAACGAACGGGTGGTAACTGACTAGACATAGCTACGTGCCAGTCTCTCATGTGTGGCTTGCCGAGAAGGATGTTCCTGAATGTCGAACTCCCACTCGGAGGATGTTCCACTATGCTTCGATGGCAAATGGTTGACGCGAAAAAGATGATGAAGAATTACACTATCATCAGAAAGTTTAAGACCAAGGATCTGTATGTTATTATGTTTTCAAAGATTAATATTGCTTAAAAGGACCAGATTTTATACTTATTACATTTTGATAGCTTCCGTAAATTACACAGAAAGAATGATTTTGCTGAAGTATCTAAAAATTTGATTAGATACAGATCTAAAAATGATTTTGTTAGAGCATTAAAATAATTACGAGAAATTTCAAACATGCTGATAGTTCAATAAAACTATTCTTTACATATTTTAGAAAATTATTGTATAGAATTCGTTTCATCTAGAAAAGTTGTTTTTATCTTACTATTTTGAGACATAATTAGTTTTAAATTTTCTCACATATGATTCTAGAGATTCTCATCAATTCTTGTATTAGTTAAGTTTTTTGAAAATATTAGAATTTATGCAGTATGACACAGTTCATGCACGCGTGTATTAATTATTGTGTATTAATTATTTTTCTTGAGAATAATATCAAAAAGTCTTACTATCAAAATATTGATCACGTTAAATATCAGACAGAATGAGAAAGAAGTAATGTTGAAATCTTTAGTAAATTAATTTAGCGTTTAAGCACGCGAATGTGCCATTATTATTGAAAGAAAAAGTAAGGTAAAGAGGTAGTTTACTAATCAACGAGGGAGATTTCGCGTGCGACCAAATTGCAAGTTAAAGTGTTATTCAATCCTCTGAAGAATTCGAGATTTAGGTCAGTTCTTTCGTGCCGAGTTCGACGCACTCGTTTCTGCAAACCATCTTAGTTTCAGCATTTTCTTTGGACGGATTCCAATGCGCTGAGCGATTCGCAGGAGATGATATAAAAAGGAAGATTCGTTCCGTTGATGATTTCGTTTGCGCTACTTTGGGATACATTTCGTGCGGAGTAAAGTGGCGGTCGACGTGTCTCATTGATTGAAAGTATCGGTTTAAGTGCGAGGAATCGAACGCAGCTCCGTAAATGTAATGATGTGTTTGTATGATCGATTAAGGCTTGAATTTGAAAATTGCTTTCGAATGAAGAAAATCTCTGTGACAAAAGTAAATTCATTCAAATTACGATTTATCGAGTTAAATGGAAAATGTCTATGCTTGAGGAGCAATCTTATATTTTGTTTTAGAAGCTGAGATTTAACTCTTCCGCTCTGCTCATTAAGAATTAAAAAAACTTAGAACTAATTTTAAATGTTTTAATATAACATAATAAATAAAATTAAATAATCATAAAGATACAAATTATATCACTCATTTACTACACAAAGACATAACTAAAAAATTTTTTACTTGCTTGCGGAATAGAAATTTAGAAAGAAAAAAAAGAATGTATTTTAAAAGAATATACATCTATTTCTTTGCAATCAATTATTACAAAATTGCAACTCAAAATATTAATGATTAGAATTATTCAAAATATTGAAATTCATTCATTTTCTAACAAATTTTTTTTTTTTTTTTTTTTAATTGTGTTATATCGCAGCAAATGAGCGATATGCTTGCTTATCTATAATATAAGCATAATTGATTCCTTTCTCAAAACTATTTAATTAATTTAAGGAAACTTTTTTTAAGTTCAAGTGAATAATATTGTTTTAGAAAAGTATTTCTCTTTCGGTTTTTTGGTGATTGCAGCAGAGGCGACGAAGTCCCGGTTATTCGCGGCTCATCGAAGTTCCTCTCACTCTCTCTATCGTAGAGGCGATAAATTCCGATTGTCGGCAGGATGAAAAACATCCCGGAGCGCCGCCGAAACTCGTATATTTTTTTCTTTTCCTAGACGAAACGTGAGAAGGTAGACAAGCGGTCAGACGTTGTTGCACCCGCTGGAAAATCACCTTGTAGAGGCCTTGGGTGACACGACCCGGGCGGGAGTGGTGCGAAGTTGGTAGTCTGGCTAACTCTGTCGCGGCAGTAGGGGATTCGGCCGACGTAGAGCGGCGAAGGGCGGCAGCACCCTTTGTCGGTCGACGGTAGCATTGTTTCCAGCAGCCATAAATTGTCTCCTGCCTCGCTAGGCCCGCACTTCCTTCCTTCCTTCCTTCCTTCCTTTCCCCGAGTTCGCAGACGCGCCTATGGCTGGCTTCTCGATCTTCCTTACCGCCTACTCCCGACCAAGCCCCCGATCCACACTACGACAAGGATAGCATTGGTCGCAATGGCAACTCCCTTCATCCCTGGAACTATCATGGTCGGTGGTTTCGGCCTGACCATCATTGTTTGCGCCAAGAAACACGTAAACGCCTCATATGCGGGCACTGCCATTTTGTCTCCGGTGTCTCGGAAACTCTACTACAACGTTTAAGTTATGTTGGAAAGGATAACATCTATTTGCTTTTTGTAGAAGATAATCTTCCCTCTCGTGGCTTAATCTTCTGGTCCAAATAATCTATTACAAAAGTGTAAAAACAAAAGAAGTGATATATAACATGTAGTTGCAATAAGTCTACGTATTGCTCAAAATTCCCCAAAATTTTTACACTTAAAACAAGATAAATATATTTCGCGTTGAAGAAAGAAAAAGCAAGGATTCTAAATGCAAAACGTACAAGCAACGCGAATGGACCTAATATTACAATTAGAGGAGCACATTTACTCTAATTTAATAAAGATTGTAGCATTTTCTTTAAGATGTCTTTTGAGGCGATTGGTTTGTGAGATGCAGGTAATACGATAAAAATGTACAACTATATTCTACGTTATATTGTCGGAAATAAAGAGCGGTGAATTCTACATTTTAGATATTTTTTCCGTCAAATTTTTACTGCATTAAGTATATCGGTTATACTACGTAACTCTGTTGCTTTATGGATTTGTTGTAAAATGTGTCACGATAAAAGCAATGTCTTGAGAAATGCGACATGAACAGGGACGTAGTCACGCATTGCTTTGTTGCTGTCTTTGCTGACGCTATTTTCTTGAACTACCGATCATCCCTTAGGTGACGTGGTCTCCCAGCGAGCTTTCATGTATGCTTCCTTCTTCGAGCCGTACTATGGCATGTCTGTCCTTGTCCGCCATCTTCCGTCCTCCCTTGAGGTCAACTTATCGACTTCGAAACAATATCTTCGACCTCAGGGAGAATGCCGCGTTCGTGTCATTTATATCGTTTATGCGTCTGAACGTTTCGGAACGATGGTGTGGCTGAACTCATATAATACTGTCACAAAGAAATGAATAGAAATGGATAGAATAGACGAGTGAGTAATTTCACAAATAATTTGTACACTTCTACAAAAGTAGACACATCTCGAATAACGATTTTTAAACTGTGGACCTAGTAGTAGAATTATATATGGATCTTCAAATTATGACACTTCTGAGTTTTTAAATATTAAACCGTTAATCTTTCTTAGAATTTTAAAAGTTAATAAAAAATTAATATTTATCGTTGAATGTAAATCTTTGATTACACATTTTATAGCACATTGATATTCGTGTTTTTTTTATTCTATGGTATATTATTTGTGCTTGGATCCATATGGTAAATCATTCCTTTCGTGATTTTATAATCTTATACTGGTCCTATAATTTCTCCGTTGATATCACGATTCACTGATCTGCAGTATGAAAAGTTGGCCCGTCGCGATTAGGCCCCTCTTCGAACACAAAGCGAGAAGGGGTGTGCGGGAGCAAACACAATGTATAACGCTGATAATGCGCGACTGTTCGCGCCCCGTGGATGCTTTATCTGAGATTTCCGCATTTGTAATAGCGAACTACCATAAAGAAGCGTGTTTGCACATGGGAGCAAATGCGGCAGGAGAGGTTGCGGGATTGCAGACTTAAATCCGAAGGGGTACTGCGCGCGTACTTTTTCCTTTTAACGTTACACTCGACTTGGCCCTCGGGGGAGTTCCAGTCGCGAGATAATATCTCTCTCGACGATCGCCTCCACATGGATGCCGCGAGCGAAGTCCCGTCATTAATTCGATATCTCGCACACGAAATACGTCCAGCCAAAAAGATAAAACTATTTCTCATGTGACGAAACGTCGATTTTATCGACGTTCGAAATATTACCGGAACAATTTCAGTTGGTCTCCATTCTCCAGTTCAATCGCGTGAGATACATCAGTTTGTGAAGCTTCAAAAAAATCTTGATGTATTTGTACAGAAAAGATTTGCTGATAAAATAAATCAGTTGGATTATTGAAATAATTCTTTCTATAGAATCCACATATCGGATGAAAATTCGAAAGTGTAAAAAGTTTAGAATTTTCTTCCAATTAAAAATTCCGAAATTTATTTTCCAATCATTGCTCCAAGTTGTAACGAATATTTTTTTCAATCAGCCTGCTGTCCTAAGAATATATCAGATGTTTGCAAAAAATGATTCAAATTGAAAATTTATTCTTTTTATGAAATGCTTTACATTTTCCATACAAAAATGAAAATAACCTTATTAAATGTTTATATACATATAAAACAATTCAATAAGATCAACATTTATATAACAAAAAAATATTTTACAATATAAATTTTATAGTAAATCAAACAAAATTTTTTTTATTTTTGAATTATTTTCTTAAAAAAAAAACATATCTTCTTCTTATTAAAATAATTTTTTATCTAGATTCTAAATTGCCAATTTTTTTGTTTCAAATTACTTTCAAATATAAGATAGAAGAATCTAAAGTAAAAAAATGTTTTCATAATATTTTCCTTTTATTAAAAAAAAATATATATAATACATCCTTAAAATAAAGAGTAGATTCTTTAAAGTTTTTGAAAATTGAAAACGCAACAATGATAAACGCAAAGATGAGACGTTTGTAATCTTAAGTTAGAACAGTAATTTGCTTTCTTATGACTAGGCGATTAAGAGACCGGCAGAATTCTTGGGCCAAGCAACCGTTGAAAATGTACGATGATCCATTTCCGAGCAGATTGCAATTGCATCTTCCTGGTGTGCACGACGACGACGATGACGGCACCGTGTTAGAGACTTTGGTTGGCATCAGTCCAATCGCATGGATTATTAGATTCGCCCCCGAGTACACGTCAATCGATGCTTTTCAATATTGCGACTCGCCGTTTTATCTTCCTCCTTTTATCGTACGAGTAATCTATTATTTTTCTCAAGCACATTCCTCTCTCACTTTGAAATCATTAATCTTTCGCCGATTCTTCGCAGCGAATAATTTAGCGATGTCATTGTCGTAAAGAATCTCACGTTTTAGTATTTTTATTCACTCGCTCCTCAAGATTTTTACATTACTATTCTTTCAACAGTGTACACGTATATATGTATTCTATATTCGAATAGATATCGTATTGTAGCTATTGAACACATTTGTATTGATAAGTATATATCACATCTAAAATCCGTTTAACTAGGATATTTAAAGTTTAATATCTTGGTAATATTGTAGATAAATATCTAAGGATTACTTTTTGCTATTAATGGTCTCTCTCATTGAAATAAATTTCAGATGTATCTAAATTTTTTTACACGAGCCAAGCGCACATACCGTGACGCAATCTAATCTCTACAACGGTCGATTAACTCCAAACGGTTAATCTCCAATTGTGTATCATCTCTACGAGGGCGTTCAATTTTGGCTAACGTCGTGGAATGAGAAGTGAAAGTTGTGCTTGTTTTCGCCGCGTCGAAAAACTCACAAAGTATGAGCGTAAATATTCGCTGGCGTCGGTGCAAAAAAACAGAGATAATGGATTTTCAATTTTAGTACTTCCGTTCGAACGCGGGGCGGGGGAGAAGAATGCCACTACTAACCACAGAAAAAAGTTACATCCGCCAATGTAACTCTACCCGCGAGAAATAATATCTTTCGTTTGGATTTTCATCTTTCTCTCAGTAACCCATGTGTTCATTTCCTTCCACTCTTATCCCGAACAAAAGTGAAAGAGGTTCCTAAATTTGCACTCGATATTTCCAAAAGATATAAAACGATAAAAGAAAAAAAATGGAAAAGGATAGAATGCATTTATATTAAGTAAACAGGCCAGCAAAGTAATGACATTAATAATTAAAATTTTTATACAGATCTAATTGAAAATGTAAATATCATCTAGTAAAAGAAATGAGATATTTTCAGAAATTTTTATTCTCTAAATTTCGTGGAGTGAAATTTAGAGAAATGGATGTTATTCGAAGAGATTAAAAATTGACCCAGTCTTGAAAAAAAGAATAAAACACTACCATTCTTATTTAAGAATGGTAGATTTTCACTCTTTTTAGAATGAGACGTTTTTGAAATGAGATTCACTCCAAAGGAAAAATCTCAATCCCTTTTTTGGAGTTTTATCTACCCTGATATTACTCTAAAAAAGGGAAAAAGGGAGATTTCAACTTTTTTGGAATGAATCTCCAAAAGAGTAAATCTCATTTCAAAAAGAACAAAAATCTACTACTCTTGAACAAAAGCGATATTATTTTTATTCTTTTTTCAAGACTGGCTCAACTTTCGATCTCTTCGAGTGAGATTTCACCTTACGAGATTTAAAGAAACAAAATGAACTAAAATAAGTACGAAATTTAAATGCATTAATTAATAAAAATAAAGAGAGTTGACAAACGAATAGACTAGATAAGATATTAGAATATCTTAGATCTCTTATCTTAGGTAAAGATGTGTTATTTAATTTATCAAGTAAAATACATTATCTCCCTTCGGGAACTTGCATAATTTATAGTCCTACATTCACGCGTGAAATGTTTGGCTGTACGCAAACAGGGAGTTTGCATCATGCAAACGTTTCCTCGGGTAAACAGCCGCTTTACACCATGCGGAAATTGCTAACACCATTATTCATAGCAAATTGATGTAAAATGCAACTGCAGCGGAGCGTCATTTCTCGTTTAACTTTGAAAGCACGCTGAAACTTCATGAAACTATGTATTATTACCACGGCAATTAATAGAGATTCAATTGTAACATCACTAAAAGTACATTAAGAATACATAAAACGGATTAATTTTTTACTTTTGAAAATGTTTAACACGCAAAATTATCAAATAATATAACTCCTTTCATGTTTATGATAACTTTTTGATGTTAAACGATTCTTACAATTACACTTCAGTTTAAACGTTGACACAAAGGGAAGATTGATTCTCAAATTTGTGAAAAATCTTGGTTGAATTATACCAACGGATCTTCTAAACGTTCGCGGATCTATCTCTGTCCGCAAATTTTGTTCCGCGTCGTAAACATGCACCGACGTATTCTATGGATAGTCACGACAACTTCTGTCTTCTCGTAAACGTTTCTCCCTCCTTCCTCCCTCCATCTGAAAACTTTCTGAAAGCTGTACTGGAGTTCGGTGTTGGAAATCAAGCGACGGTATTTCATCCCGCATCAACACGACGCAGCATAGTGCACGTTTCGTTTCGCAAATAATCACTGGTATACATGAGTGTGTGCATAAATGGGGGGGGGGGGAGGAGAGGAAGAAACAGGAGAAATAGGGAGATAGTAACTATGAGCCTGGATTACACATTTTGGGAGTTTAGGTGAACCGCATTGTGTGCGATCATCTTTGTGTACACATAAATAATGTAGAACAAACCCGCGAAAATGGTCTCAGAAATGGCGATGATAGCAAATCTTGAAATAGCTAGAGCTATATTTCAATGAAAATCGAAAATAAAGTAGTATAAATTTTAATTACTATTTTCTTCTATATTAACATTATCATTTCAAAATGATTTTATCTAATTTAATTCTAATCGTACACTAACTATTTATTTTTCATAAACATGATTACGACAGGAGTAACAGGAGTTTAGAAAATTTTTTCCCCCCTCCCCACTATCATTTTTTCAGTGCTTGAAAAAATTATATGTATTGTGATTAATTTTTTTTATCAATCATAAATAAATTACAATACGTCACTATTTACTCAGAAATAAAGATTATAATAATCGAAAAATTGTTCCTTTATTTATTTTTACTAATAATAATTTCGAAATTTCATTGAGATTTTAGAGATCTCGGTGAAATGTGTATAATTAGAATCAGTGATAAATGTTTTGTAACGATTTTATTCTAAATAGAATTCAAGAACTGAAACCTCGCATAAGTAGAATATAGAATGACGTTAAAGTTTAATTTTCACGTGTTAAAATTTTGATGTCTATTTCACTCTTTATTTACAATCGCTGTTAGAAATTCCGTCAAAGCTTCTTCTCTGAGATTTATCATTATTTTATCGACTGACACTGATGACTGAAGTAAATCGGGGGTTGTTACTTTGTGACTATTATTAGAGGTCTTTATGCGACGAAGCGTCTTCCACATTGAAGTTGTCTCCTGCGGCGGGATTCTACCGATTCTACGGAAGGATCTCGCCCGCAACTTACTAATTGAAAGCTCCTGGTCGTAGAGACAGCGATAGATAGAAAGAGAGAAAGAGAGGGAGAAGAGAGAGAGAGAGAGAGAGAGAGAGAGAGAGAGAGAGAGAGAGAGAGAGAGAAGGGAGCTTCTCTCCAGGCCAGTAATTGTCTTCCAGGTGGCAAAGAAAGCCTTCCTTCTCTCAACTCCTCTCGATTCACGTTCTCCTTTTTTCCGGTTCTTTACTCCAGCAAAGAGATCTTTCGTCGCAGAGCGGAGAACGAGTGTAACCTCTTCTCCTGAATCTTTTCACGGATTCTTTGACCGAATTGTCTTGATTTGCGCGCGCAAAACAATTGACTGGCACCAGTAAAACCACTGCGTTTACACGACAGTAGAGCGGATCTTGGAACGATGTTGAATTCAAAGAACCGAATAGTCGCATCTCTACGAATGAAATTTCGCGATTATTTCGTCGAAAAGTGAATAAATACGGATTGAAAAAGAAGAAATTCTTTTCCGTTTTCAATCAGTAACTTTTCTTCTCATTGTGTTCTAATTCCTATCAGGATTTTTTGAACTTATAGAGATTCGTCTTTTTATATTTCTTCATGTAAAATCGATCTTAATCAGTGAACTCTACAGTATACTGGAGTGAACTATTAAGGGAGAATCTCAATTCCTAAGAGCTAGCTAATGATTGCTTCAGAGCTAGCTCTGATGCAAAGATTGTACTGTTCTCTTTGTCAAGAAATTCGCTGATTGATTAATATTGTTTTACTACCATAAGTTGGAAAACAGTTTGAAATTCCCAACCTCCGAAGCTTTTTATTCTCGATTTCTTTACTGCACTTGTGGTGGAAGATTGAAAAGGCAAGAAGCAGAAGAAGAAGCAGAAGAAATCGTCACTCGCGGAATCGCACGATCTATCTTGAAGGGAATCCAACCGACTTTTCATTGATCCTTTGACGCCGACAGGGTAGGGTGCAAGTTTACTTCTCGCATGGGTGACGTTACTTGAAAAATCCACCACAAAACTTTTTCTCCCTCATGGAAGGGGAGGAGGATGTACTTAAAGTGCCGTTAGATGCCGTGAAAACGGCGCCGAAGTGAGCTTTCATAAAATCCTTGGTGAAAAAAAGGGCCTGCATGCGTTCATTCGTGAATAAAAGTAGCATTATAACAGCTGAACTGTAAAAACTGATTGGAACGTATTTTAAACAATTTTTGCAATCTCCTCCAATATTAGATCCTCCAATATTAGCTCTACTGTTTCTTGTTGATTTTAAATTTCGGTTGTTAATTAAACTTATATTAGTTGATTTATGACGACAGAAGCTACTTTAACAATGTAACTTCTGTGCGGAACGATACGATAACGACACCTTATGAAATTCAAGTGAATGTCAAATGTAGAATTAATCCAATTGTTTTGACATATCTTTTCTCTTCTCTTCCATCGCGTGGCACGAGGAACTAATTTCAATTTCAAATTCTGTTGAACTGACAGTAAAGTAGTCTTTACCTCTGAATAGTTAAAAGGTAAAGTTTTAAGTTTTCATTTTCGGAGTAATCGAAATTGCTAAAACGATTTTTAGTTTAAAATGATTTAAAGAGGTTACAGGGACAACGTTTCCGCAATGCAACGATCTGTTATTATTTATTGCACGCTATATTTGGAAGATGCAAGCTTCGAAATTTTCGAGATATTGCAAAGATATAAGAGCATTCGAAAAGATATTCGCGTGCCACTGAAGTGACCATTTATGGATTTAGAGCGCATTTTACTGAGTTAAAGGGAGTGGGCGGATTTATATACCTGTCTATAAGTACATCCGACTGTGTGTGCTCTATTTTGGATGCACTATTTCTCAACGACATGCGCAACATCTCTCTCGCGTTGATGAATGCGCGAGAACGTGCGCACATTGCTACAAACTATTACGAGATGGCGAGCAAATCCTTGTAGAAACTAGCAAACGGAAATGGGGCTGTGGAGATGGGAATACGGAATACGGTCCTTTAAATGAAAACATCTCGTTCCCCGCGCTGCGTTTCTGCATACATCCGCGAATGGAATTTCTAGAGATTTGCATGAAAAGAAGAAAAGAAGAAAAGAAGAGAAATTTCGGTTATCATTAAAAGATTAGGATCTTTTCAATCAATATAATTGATAGATTTTAAAGGCTTACAATTTTGCATTTTAATTCTGTTATACGTAACGGTCGATTGTGCGATATAAATTTGAGTTTTAATTAAGTTAAAAGAAATAATCCTATTTCCGGTCAAAGTGGACTTATAATATTTAATATTTATAATTTAGTGATATATTTAATATTTATATTAAATATATTTATGCAAATTGTTGTAAATACATTTTTAGTTTTGTAATCTGCACATCAATTTGGTTTGTTGGATTGCAATCGCGAAGCTGAAAATATTAATTGGATTGATCATTCAATTTAATAATGATGCTAATAAGCACGATGATGATAATTAGTCTTAATTGATATGTATTTATTTTTTTTATGACAAATGAAATATCTTGATTATATTATTCATTAATAATCACTTTCAATCTGTTAAACTTTTTTTCTAAAATAATTTTCTAGAGGAGTTTCGGCTGGTTCGCAATATATTTACAATATGCTAAACAATAGACTGATATTTTACATACAAAGTGGAACTTGGCAGATCAAAAACCAGTCTATTCAGACTTATGAGTTGCCCTAAATTTTTTAGGTCTACGTAAAAATCTATTATAGAGAAACGAGGGAAGCACGGAGATAGAAGAACGGCAAACTTGGCTAAAAAACTTGGCGGAAAGTAAGGGTGGAGGTGGAGGTGGAGGCAAGCGGAAGCGGAGATGGAGTGCAATGACAAAAGTACAGTCATCGTTCCCAAAGAGTACAAGTCGTATTCGCTTTAGGAACTTGCTCGATCTTCCTACGCTTGTCTTGTAATTTCGCGAGGATAATGCTTTCAGAAAATAGTAGACACGAGAAAGTTGGCGAAAATCGTGCCGCTCGAAAGAGCCGATATCATAAAATAGAGAGAACGGAAAAAGACACAATTTACAAGATCAATAAGAAATAAAAGAGGAGAATCAAACTTTAAGTACTACTGTAAGCGTATCAAAGTCCCTTATTATTCGGATATTCTCCATTATTTCGCTTAAAAACCTTCGAAACAGATCGAACGCATTTGAACAGCGTTTCATATAACACAATGTGTGTAAAAACTCTTTGCCTCTTTCCATAAGGAAATAAAATTTATATTTCTAACTTTTTACAGAAACTTTATTAAATTGTAATAAAATCGCAAATGAACGTTTTTTGAATAAATTAAAAATATTTGAAGAATTATTTTATATAATATTTTTTAAATAAAGGAAAAGAAGTCATTTATATTAGCAAATATATTATATTTTTCTATTTTGCTAATTTTTCGGATTATATATATTTCGATTTTGATGAAATTTCCGATGACGAAGAGGAATTTCAAGAAAGATTCCTCAGAAAGTATGAGGCTCTCTTTATGTTTGAAGAAGAAAATCCCCGGAAAATTCCAGAGAATGGGTTGAAAGACGCAAATGTTGCACTCTTTTGTGCGGTTTAACGATGAACCATGTATAGACGACATTCTTGCCTAATTGATCCCGTTTATCGAGCCGTCGTGGCGAATGAATTCTTTAAAAGAGAATTCCACGAGGACTTCAAATCTCAAGGCACCGCGTTGTGTCGCGCCATATCCAAGTCATCGATCGCGCATTGATAAAAAAGTTTCAACGGGATTAAAGTTCGCTTACATGGTACATAGTGAATTCCGTCAAACTAGCGAAGCGTGAGTAACGTTTGTAAACTTGATTTCGGGATAAAATATACTGATAAAATAGTCTGATACTGATAAAAAAGTCTGATCTTTACTTATCGAGTAAAGTCGTTAGCATACGACGGGCCGCGCATGAAATAAAGAATATTTTTCCATTAAGACAATCGTTTAATCGATCAACAAAATGACAAAGTTGTTTTTAAAACGTAATATGCGTTTTCTAATCTATCCACAACACTGAAAAACATGTATGTAGTGAATTAATTTGAATTCTGGATAACAAAGAATGAATGAGAGTTTTCAGGTTAAATCTACTAGAATTCTATTATAGTTAAAATAACTGAAATTCTGATTGATATAATTACAATCTCCTGATTTATTTATTTTTAAACAGATATTTTCTCAGTGTAAGTTTTGACAAACTGTTAGCTTGGTTTTCTTTTTTATAGAATTTTTTTCACAATAATTTTTTTTTATTATTGAACAGATTTTCTTGGAGGAATATTGACATCAGCTTCAGTCCTGAAGCAGTGACACGATTTACGATAATACGAATAATGATGTCATTTTCTAAATAAATTTTTCTTCTAATACACTATCTTTTTTGCTAAATATATTTATCAGTACGAAAAGAAATTTGACATGATATTTTCCGATATTTTTTTATATCGAAAAGCTCTTTCTGGTTTGAGAGAAAATTTGATATTGAATCGTAAGTTACTACTGCAAATTAAACATCAGTCGTGTGTTAACGCTAAGCTAAATGCAATTTGCATTTTGATGAACATTTAGAGAGAGAGAGAGAGAGAGAGAGAGAGAGAGAGAGGGAGAGAGAACATGCAGAATTCAACTCTATTTTCCTCCTCTCCGATCTTGTTCAACGCGGTTAAGCCGGAAGCTCTTAATTAACGCCCCTTTCACGAGGCATTAAATGTATCTTTCGCTTTGAGAGCGTCACACAGCAACGTCGATTCGATACTTCGAGTTTGCCAGGTAGGAAGCTCGATGTTTAGCGTTCAAAGAGTGCGTTACACTGATAAGGTGATGTAAAGCCGATCTCTTTCGCATGAAATGACGGCGTCGATTGCTACAGCACGATACGCCCGCAGTCCCCGCCTAATTAGAATTTCGTTTGCTCGCAAAACGTATCAGCCTTCCCCTAATTAGAAAGATATAATCCATCCCGCTACTAGCCTCGTTTTGTTGATCTTATTCTCGAATGCGGGTGCGATTATGTCACTGAAACAGCAAAATCGACGAAATACTCGTGATAAGATAGCAATTCATTGGATTAAAAGAGACATTAATGGATTATTAACTGCTCTCTGTATGATCTTTACTGATGAAAATGAGAATATATTCCGTATGCAATAAAATAACCTGATAATACAGTTTAATTCTAGATTAATCGTATAATGCATTTAGAACGACTTAAAGCTTAAAAATAAATTAATAATATAAATTTAAAACAAATAATATAAAGAAAGGATATATTCGTAAAACTTGTAAAAACTTTTAAAACTTTAAAAAAAATCGTAATTTTTATTTTTTTAATTAATATAATTTCTATGTAAATGTTACTTTATAATACATTACAATATAATATTACACGTAAGATTTATAAAAATGAATATATATGTGTATTGTTTGTTAGTTTTTTGCGTCTGATTTACGGGCAAATATATTTAAATAGATTTAAAGAACGAAAATTAAAATTGGATGTTTCAATTTTTAAAATTGGATGTTTCAGAATTTTGATTTGAGTCTTTTTAGAGAAGTGAGTAAATTACGGAATTACACGAGCAGCGTATATGAGTATTCGGTTCAATGTAATGCAGTGAATGTTCGGTAATGCACCCATTAATTGGGTTACCTTTGGAAGGCTAGGTCACAGCCGCTAGGTTCGCATATATGGAATGCGAACACTTCTGGTTTAACAGCCGCGTATCCGCATTATCGGCCCATCTAGGGCGAAAATCGAATTCGTGCCTCGTATTAACCAGTCGATGAAGGCTGGCAACATGAGGAGAACATCGATCGTCGATTTGCGTTCTAATATTGTCAGTCGCCTTATGTAAGGTTCACAACATTGTTTTTAATTTTATGCATATATTTCGATATGATTTGGATCTCAACGCACTAAAAAGAATTGATTGAATTAATCTGAAATATTTACATAACAATATAATAATATATAATAATATAACAATATGATTGATTCATAATTTTAATTAAAATAATCGGGCAAAATTGGTTGCATGGATTCTAGAAAAATAAAAAAATCTTTGATTAAGTACCAAATTATTTAATTAAGATAACCAGAAATTCTGTTTATCTTTTACTTTTATAAGTTAATATTTTTTCAATTACTTATGTTACATTGATCAAACTATCTTTTGTTGCTCTTTTTTCTTTTATAATAGTAACAACTGGATATTTGGATATTATTATAATACGCAACCAATCAAAATCTAAATGAAATGTATTCTGATTGCATACCGTAATATTTGATTGTAATAATCAGAAGTTCTGTTTACTTCTATCAAAATTCGCTCAACAAACATATTTTGTTAATCCAATCATGATTGTTTTTTTTTAATGTACGTTTTAAGATTTAAAATATGCTGCATGTAGTTTAGAGATATATTATATTCAGTTTCTGAATTAATAAATTTATATATTTTATATAAAATATATTTTTATATGTGTTTTATATATTTATATATATTCGGGCTCTATGTGTTTTTTATTAAATAAAGACAGCTTTTAATTATTTATGCAGTTATTATTCAAAGGAAGATGAGATTAATCAAAAGCACTCTTAGTGCGCAATGCGACAAACTGCAAATAATATTTTATTAATTCCTTACATTAATTCAACACTGTTTATTGACCGTTTTTGCAGCAAAGATTAAAAAGTTTACAACATTTAACCGCAAAGAGACGTTAAGAGTTCTCGGTTAAACAGACTCGGTTTATCGCGTCTATTTATTTTAAGCATCCATGAATGAATATTTAAACATCGAAGCCTCGTGATTTCTAATATGAATCTTTATCTTTTTCACGTTTGCGGCTTTTTGTGGCCGTTATCTCGGCCCCAGTGTATCCCGAACTTTCTCGTTTCCTCTTTTTCTCTCTTTCTCTTTTCTCCTCACTTGCGCGTCACGAGATCAAATATTAAAATCTCGGCGGTAAGAAGCATCCTGGTTTTACAGCCGCGAGGGGTTGCAGCGTCCGCTCTCGTTGCAACATTCATGAAGGGGAATACCTCTCAAAAAGTCAACGACGTCGATCCCTACGCTCGTTCCGTTCCCGCCGCAATGCGCCCACTTTTTACATATAATTTTTATTGCCCCAGCTATACATCTCAGCGAGATAAATGCGCGAGATAAATGCGCGTAAAACGGTTATCCTTGATAATTTTATGCTGTATATACTAATGTATCTTTGTACTGGATAATTCTCTTAATAGATAGTATTAAGATAGTATTAATAAAATAAAAGATGAAAATGTGTGCCGATAGAATGGTATATATAAGTAATACAAATATTTATCATATCTTTCACGATACAATGCCGCGAGCGAATTTTATCACGATTATTTTTTTACTCAAGTTCATATCGTCTACTTGAAATCCTTCCCGCAGCGAGTATCGGAGGGGATCCTGGATTTCTTCATTGCTGACAGAAACGGAAGAAGCTACGATCTGATCTCGAATTTTCGCTGAGCCACTTTTGCATCGTTATAACCTGCATCGCTGCCTTATATTTACGGTGCCACGTTCAGACGGCGAGAATGTAGAAACAGAGGAGAAGCGAGCACGAGAGCAGAAGGCGCTTTAGTAGACAGGCAGACATAATCCCCTGTCACGCCGCAGATAATCTTGCTCTCATCCCCTTCTATTTCTTCGACCCCTTTCTTCGTTCGCCGTCATGCGCTGCGTGTGTGCTGTGTTCTTCACAAAATATGCACGCACGCATACGTAAGCACGTCTACGCGAGTGATGCATATTCATAAGATTTTTCAACGATACGGTTTAAGGTCAGCTTGGACGGTGTACTCACATTGTACTCCTGTTTACATTATATAATGCTAAATACTGTGACAATAAATGATGTCCATTGAAAATTTATTGTTAAATTATAATTGACTACCATATGACATTCTGAAGAATGATAAATAGTCTTGTTTTTAAAGATCATTGTATACAAAGTGCAAAAAGAAAACTCAATTAATTATACCATATTTTAACATAAGACTTAATATAGTCTACTTGATGTGTACTCTAAATTTTTTGGAATCTCACTCTAAAAGAAAATTCTGTCACTTTTGAAAAAGAAAGGCAGAATTTTCAATTTTTAAGGATGAGATTTTATTCTTTATAGTAAGATTCTATACTACAAAAAAAATTTATGAAATTTTGATAAATATTTGTTTAGATAATATCAATGGGATATTTGTATACAGTAAATAAATATTTGTTCAATTAAGAAAAGATACTTAACTTTAACTATTAAAATTTTATTTGTTAAATTAAAAATTTATTTATTAAAATATTATAAATTTTTTTTTAGTGTAACCCAAAAAATTAGAGAGTAGGTAGTTACACAAACAATTAAAATCTCCTACACTTATTTAAATATTGAAAACGTTTCATATTTCCAATTAATGTTCAGAAATATTGCTTATTTTGAATCTGATTATCAGTTTTCAATATTGGATTTAACAAAAATCGCAACGCATAAAATGGGTCATATTGAATAGTTATTGTAATCAAATATACGAAAGAGTAAAAATATGAAAAACTGAAAAAATTGATTCTAGATGCTTTAATGTGCTTTAATGAACAAAAGCATTTACAATTGCATTGAAATGATATTGTAAAAACGTACGAAAATTTCGCGTCATACCTGAGTGACGGATATTTGTAGCAGCGCATGATAGATATATATTATATATTGATACAATAGACTGCGTGAAATTAAAATAAAAAAAAACTCGTATCACATAGGGAGTCGTGTACGAGTTGTTCATATACGTGACGATGTTTGAAAATCATCCCGTCTCTAAATAGGTCCTTGAAATGTGACGTGAAGCACCCGCCACGTGTCATTCATGACTCCCACATGAGCACTTATTATAATAATATGCCGAGTTGCGTGGCTCACCATGTCGAGATATTATAATAACTAGCACTCAAGAGCATTCCGCGCATTATGCGACAATAAATCTTTTCGCCTCTTCTTTCGCACGTGGCAACAACAGCGACTATATCTCTTTCTCTCTTTTCCTCTTTTTGTCTTCTTCCTCTCATTTCTTTCTTTTTTTCTGATTGATTTATCAATTATCAACGGGAAGTAGATAGTCAAAGAGAATTTATATTTCTCTGATTTAATTTTAAACTTAATTTATATAAAGTAATTTCAAAGCAATTAATGTAAAGTAATTTCATTTTAATGGCAATAATTTTAACTTTAAAAGTATGCTGTAATTATATATACTTTCAAATTATTGTCATTGTCTCATTAATTTTTCGAGCTAAAATATATTTGTATAAATCCCTTTTGATTCAATAAAATTGTGATTATTGCTATTTAATTCCAATTATATGGATCGCTCTCTGTTATTTCTTTCTTTAGCTTACTATTTTACTTTCTTTATCAATTATCTTCGGAATCCTTTTATAGATATTTAAATAAAATTTTAATATAATATATGCTTAACATAATTTAATATAACTCTTACATTTCTCTTTTGAGCATTATTATGTTTTATCATTTTTAATCATCGTACATGCACTTTACTGCATTTTACTTTATTTTTGCCTAAAATTTCTAACATTATTTTATACATTTATCTCTTTGTCTCTCTTAATTTTCTTTCTTTTTTATACGAGCATTGCGCGAATTCTAATTATATTTTTTCTTTTTTAGTACAGATTAATGTTCAAACTGTTTGCTTTTTTATTTTGTGCAGTTAAGGGATTACCAAATCCCACAGTAAATATATGCGTTCTCATCCTCTCTCTCTCTCTCTCTCTCTCTCTCTCTCTCTCTCTCCTCCCTCTTCTGCCTCCTCTCTTTCTCTTTACGATCTACGGATGTTCCTCGTCACTTCGGACACGCGACTCACCGCGATTACTTTAACGGGCTCGTTAAGCGAACGACTATCGGCTTTACGATCCGTCCACAGCCTTCCGGCTTCCAGCATTGTTCATACACCTAATTCCAGTCGCAGAGAATCTTTACAACCGTGAACCTGCTGCAGGTAGAAACTTGATTCTACCGATATTAACGTCCCATTTCAAGATAGTCTACATTATAAGCCTACAATCAGTTTTAATCAGCGATGAAAGAAAATGGAAATTAATTTGAAACATCGGATTACGATCGCGATTTATAGAAAGAAGTGTCGATGACTAACACGATTGTAATAATAAATGTATGCGGTTAATGATGCAAATGTAAACTTTTGAAAGTTTTATAAAATAATACAAGAACGCAGAAATCTATCGTACAAGATTTTACATTCACTAATTACTTCTGCGGGAGGTTCTCTTTTCCACATAATTGCATCAAATTTTTCAATAAATTGAATTCCCCAAGTTTATTACGCGATTCTTGAATTTGTACGACTCGCCGAGTGAAATTCTTTCTTTTTCTCCCTCGTGTGCGTTTTGTAAATTTGCAGCGCGAGAAGTTACGCTTTCCACGAGGCTGTTACTGCATCGATCGGGGGCTTTTCATTCGACCGCGTGTATCGAGTACATTTATACGTTATAAAGCGGATAATATCGTTTCGCAATATGAGCGGCGACGAGCGTGATAGAAAAATACGCGCGCGTATGGATGCGCTATTATTCGAGGGAAGGGGCAACGAAGCCCGTTAAAAACTCGCCGCTCATAACTCCGATCCTTTGCACCGACAAAGTTAACAATTTTAATGGAATATTAAAGAAATTAACGTAAAATGGGCTTTTCATACGCGGGAATAGGTGATTCATTAGCTACGTGCGCATATGCGGTACTGCGTACACTAAATCGCGAATGAGGTGATTTTAGCTCGTATTCCGAGCGCGAAAAAATATAGCTACATTGAGAGGCAAGATTGCATTTCTTTCAAAACCCCAGGAACCTTTTACTTCGGTCATGTGTTATAGCAGTTGAATTTCAATAAATTTAGTAAAAATTCTATTTCACGAATCTTATTTTTCATATTGAATTTTTTTTTTAGTAATCATCTTTTTCTTGAGAAATTGTGTTTATTTTTTGACAAATTTAAATAAATTGATCTGTCAGAAACAGTTTTGATTTTATTTAGAAGGTTTACTCCTTAAGAAAAGATTTTATTTTTGAATGAAATGTTCTCTAGAAATCCATCGACAATTTAGAATAAATATGAATGTATACTAATATTTATATATGACAGGAATAGTCACTTTATTTTTTTATTTTTATATGATTACCTAGGATATTTTTACATCCTAATTAAAAATCACTATTAATGGATATTCAAAAATTACTTTTGTTAACAATATGTTGTATTATTGATTGTTTTCTGAGTTATATATATAAGTATTTGAAAATATTATGGATTTACTCATAATTTTCTAAAAAAAAGTAAAAAAGTAGAAATTAAACAAATATTATAAACGGAATAAGCACATTAAGTAACTTATTGTGACAGTAAAAAATACATTGTGACATTTAAAAAATAAAGGTGTTAATTAATAGAATTTTTTATTACGGGTTTTTGTTGTAATTGC
>NW_017259279.1:1945496-1965510 GCF_001594045.1 Atta colombica | reverse complement strand
ATATATATATATATATATATATATAGAAAGAAAGAAATTATATTAAATATTTCTCCATTATCCATTTTATAATTCACATTATTTTTCTGCTAGAGCATAAAAATATCTTGGGAGATTATTTGTAGATTAATCAATATATTTGCGTATAAAGTATTTCGATACTATCATTTATAATTACATTTTTACACAGAAATTTATTCTTTTAAAATATTTTTGACATTTACTTGCTCAGCTATAGATAGATACAAAGCATGATACTAGTCTTCTAGGAAATTTTCCAGACAACATGAGACACTTTGCTCGCCGGTCGACACGCCTTAATCACACGTGATGCTTGATGACAGTCGAGAGGATGAGAGTCACTGGACTCCGGCTGCCTTGTTAACGTCTTTCAGTGCACTTGTAAAACGAGGCGAGACGTGTCGTCCGCAGCTCGCGAGACCACGTTAACGCAGCCGGACAAGGATATTCGCTCGAGCTCCTGCGGAACGCTGGTGTATTCTCGGACATGCGACATCCAGTTGGACGAGGCATTAGCGCTCTCGTGGCTGGCTACGTCCGCGGAATGCGAGAGTGCACTCTAGTCCCTGACCGCAGGGTGCTAGGCAGCGGTGCAATTATACGGTGTACCATAGTCGCCACTCCTTTCGTCCACGGTGATATCGCTTGACTGGTTCGAAATAAAGAGTATCAAGTATAAACAGTTTTTGAGTATAATAAACGACCAAAAATCGTAGATATTCATTGTTTAAATAAATTAAATTTGTATCAAATGTACATACATTTTTTTTTAAATTGTGTAACTCTATTGTTTTATATAATGTAAGTAAAATTAACGACATATTAGATAGGAGTAGTGGTGATTCTCATCTGTAGAGATGATTAAAGATGACCAATTAAGTATAATTTGACATGAATTTAACAGTATTGATAAACAAAGATGCGAAGATTAAAATGCGTATAATTTCAATTTTCGATTAATTTCAAATAATATTTTAGAATTAAATTATTGTTGACAATTGTTTAATTTTCGATAAAGTTAAAAATGAGAATTTTTGAATTATTTTTGAAGGATTCAGACTGAGCATCTATTTACGGGAGAAGTCACCAAAATATCTCGATATTCAGCGCTATAGAAGAGTCCCGCGAGGTTTCCGTTTTCCTATGAAAAATCGCGTATTACTTGAAGTTTTTAGAAGCAGAAAGGCGGCCTATATAAAGATCGAGCCTGCAGAGGTTCCAATTCCCCGAAAGATGGAAGAGCAAGGGATTCCATTGGGAGAGTTGGCGTATACCTTCCCTCACCTATGCTTACCAATCTCTCTATTTCCCGTTCTTTTCTGGGATTCGGATTCAGGGAGGAGGGCTCGTGTTCACTAGCATTGAAACGAAACTAGAAAGCGACTCGATGTCTTCCCGGCTACACGGCGGAATTCACAGAAGGGCGGAGGAACGTAATTCCCTTTGGAATCCGTCGTGCGTATACATTTTCACGGAAGCGGCGGAAATATTACGCGGCAACAAATAAGAATATGTATCGCTTTGACGTGAGGAGTGCAGTATCCCTCAGATGCAGTATGCGCGCAACATTTTCTTCTCTGTTCCCGAGTGGAGACAACGAGCAGAGTAGTTTGCGAAAATTTGAGAATTCGAGCTCGTTTTGGGTGAAGCTCTCGTCGCGATCGCAAAAGAGTCCGCCAATTTTTCTCTGCACGACTCATAATTCAGCGGATTCGAAAGGTGTTATAAATGCTCTCTGAGTGATTCATATGCCTTTCATGATATACTATTTCTGGAAAATTTACCGAGCCGTGTATCATTCTGTATTTCTTGCTGACTTTTCGCATCTCATTTCTTAACTCACGTGATTTCAAGTTTTCTTTTCCGAACTATTCTGATCATGAATCTTTTAATCCCATATTTATATGTAAAAGTGAAAAAAAGCTTTTTGCTTCTTCTTGATTTATTCGTATAAGCGATATAATTTAATTTATTATTGTAAATAAAATTAATATTTTTAAAGCTCCACGGTTATTTACTTCAAAGATGCCAGAGTTTGCTGGTTATCGTCGTGTCATAATTCATTGCTAATGTAAATATAATTTTTTAAGCATTTTATTCCCAATCTTGATACAAAAAAAAGCGTGATATTCTTTTAGATCTTCTAGGAAATTTTCTAAATTAGATAAGACACTTCGCTATAACATTAATAATTAATTTAGTCTACATGATCATCAAATTTATGTCTGTACATTATTTTAACAATGCTGACGCAATTTAGAAACTATACGATGTATAGTGCGAAGATGACTCAACACTAGTAAGTTTGTACCTTATACTTTTTCTTTACCAAGCAAAACCCTAGACCCATTTCTTCTTATGGTGTCACAGTTTTCGAAGCGACGAGTGAAGATGACTCGCCAAAAATATCCAAGAATGTCGACGTTGTCAAACTACGGTCCGCATGCCAGTTTACGTAATACTAATTACTTACGGGAAAGCATTAACGCACGACCCTGTTTCTTCTGGAAATTCTTCGTCTAACGAAGCTTAATTAGTCGGATCATTAGCCGCGGCGCGTTTAGGGAACGTTAAATCCTCGATACGCCTGTCTCTAAATTTACTTCGCGAACAGCTTCTTGGCGACCTTCTCTCTTTTAATTGCCCTTCTTCGCGCGACGTGAAATTGCAAATGAGCACCCCAATGAGCAATTAATGATACGAATATTTAGAATCTTATCGATCACATCGTTAATATTTATATCGGTTTTAGCGTCGCGCGATGTCTATGAAACATTTATCGATCTTTGGTTCTACGATCGCGCGACTCATTAATAATAAATCTCGCTTAGCAGTAGACTCTAGTCCACTCGTAGTGTTTATTAATCCGCTCGCCATTATTACGGGCGCGTCCTCTCTCGTGCAGTGCGCTCATATAGTGGTTATTACTATCCTATCGACCCTTATTCGAGCTAATGGCCCGCGTTGTAAATTACACGGGCCGGCACTTAGGTTATCGTCGATAAAAGTACATTATTCTTTACATTAACCTTAATCGAGCATCCCCTGCGATTTATTAGATCCTAAATGCCATTTCCGGATGTTCGCATAAATCATGTTTGTTATTTATCTCAGGGGCGGGTGTTACATTATAATTATTAGCATGACTTTTTTTGTATCGGTTATTATTATATATTGCAAAGACAAAGAATTGATAAACTTGTGAATGGGAAAGAGAAGATTTCTCAACTCAATTCTTCATGTATTAAATGATTCTTTTATCAAAATGAAATCGATTTGTGCGAAAGAAGAATTTTCTCGAATATTAATTTTTTCTATATATACACATATAAGGCACAAATGTTAGTTTTCCATCTAGTGATTTGAGCTGATCCTCCATAAACTCAGTTTGCCGCAATATCTAACTAATGCAGGATATTAATGTTTAATTATGTCCCTAGCTGCTCATGACGTATAATGCTATTTTCGTTGAGATTTACGTGATTATTACGTATAGTGAATATTTAATACCACGGAATAATCCCGTTATAATATCACAAATATTCATTTCATATCGTAATAATCATTTGCTTGGTGATGATTCGTCGACTTCTATAGCTATCGCATTCATTTATGTACTTCATTACATTCAACTGTAAAAGATTTCATTGCTATCAAATATCGAGTTCCATTCATCCTAATGATGGAATATAAGACAGTATCGTCGATCGGATCACGGCAATAGGATCACGTGATTGGATTGGTAGTGAACCGGGATAATCGCTCGGCGCCTTCGCAGCAGTTTTCAGCTCCGCATTTTCAGCCACGTCATCGTACCGCATTTGGGATTAATTGCGTTGTTGCGGCACAGAGAAACGATAGGATCGGTTCGATTCGGTGGCGTGAGGCTGATGGCGGCGAAATAGGTGGTCAAAAGGTGGGCGAGAACGGTCTTTCGGTCGAGAAGGGAGTTGTCGAACGATTTGGTACGGCGCGGTAGCGGCAGCCGACTGATCTGATTATGTTAATGCATATCGAGCTCTCTCCATTGATAATTGCATTGGGGATCGCGTAGAGAGCCAGAACAGCATTTCGCCGGCCTCGGCTCCCGTGAGTAATTATCTATGCTAAACGCTTGGCTTGTTAATTGCTTCAGAGCGCGTCCACCTGCAGTCGAATGTATCGTCCACTTGCAGCTCTTTTCTAGAGAAAACAACAATGTAGCGGCTGCATCTTTTCAATCAAGCTACCTACTTTTATTCGCGAAGAATTATTCGAAATTGGTGACAAATTTATCATTTTAATATATTGAATATCTTCAAGACCGAACATTAAATTGAATACCTATTTTTACTTTAATTGCATTTAACATATGAAACTTCAGAAATTTAAAAAATTATAAAAACGCCTGATAAGATTTTTATTATTAAAAAATTATCATCAAATTTACATCAAATTATTATCGAATGCATCCTTTACCTGCAGCTCCTTTTTTTTTTAGAGAAAACAATGATTATGCATTTCTTCAATCAAGTTTCTTTTTATCATCCTGAAATGTTTCAAAATTAATTTAATGATAAATTTGTCGTTTATTAATATCTTTTCATGACTAAATTATTTTAATTATTATATTTTAATATTTTATTACAATATTTTAATTGTAATATATATTTTTAATTATTTTAATACCTGTTTAATTAGGTATATCTAACATATTAACTTTAAGATTCAAAAATCATGAGAACGTCGAGAAATAAGATTTTTATTGTTGAAGAATCGTCGTCAATTAATCGAAAATGAAAAGAGCGGTGATTGGCTTGCGAGGTTCCGTTGTGCAGGAAATTGGACGAATTGAAAGCGATTCGAGCATTTAATTGGTTGTCATTGGAAGAGAGGCGTAAAATTTATTAACATTTTTTATGGTATCATCTGTCGAATAGTATTTAAACGTTGGCTTTAACGGCGTGAACGAAAATTACGGGACACCTCACATAATAAGCCGGAAGGGCGCAAATAGTGGGACGCAATTGGATGCAGCGGCATACGGCGCTTTATCACTCACGTCGTGAAAATTACAGTAATCACCGCTAATTCGACTGTTTAATTAGTCACCGACTGGAGAAGTAAACTATAAAACTGTACGTCCATATGTGCGCGCCATTTACTCTATTACGGAGCGTAATATATTTGCTTGAATTTCGATTTAAAATTCTGTACGGATAATCCGTAATAATTTATCGAAGATCGTTTTTGCGATTTCGTATATCGTCAATTTGAGCGCGTAAAATATCTCATTAGATTATATCTCGCACGACTCATTATAAAATCCTAATTAGTTACAGGGAGATAATTAGTAACCATCAAGATTAAAAATAAAAATTAAATGTGGAAAAGAGTTAATGTATTACATGCAAGCGCATATAATTTCTGTTTATTTTAATTTTATTTTTAATTTGTTATACAAAAGGCAGATACATCTATCAAGATATTCACTGTTATAAATCAAATTTAATCTAATTTAAAGCTTCCTATAATTAAATATATCGTTATTTTATATTAAAACAATGATGAAAATTGGCAATGTAGTGTCAAATTGTATAATATCAAATTTAATTGTATTAGTATAAAATATTGTTATTGTAGTATATAATAAATATTGTTTTAGTATAAAATAACGATACATTTAATAGAAGCAGTGGTCAAATTTAACTTAAATTAAGTTAAATTTGACACTCCATAGATTAAGCATTGATGTTTGCATTTACTTCACTGCACTTATTACGCTTAAATTGAATATTTCGAAAAGTTTATCGGTTTTTCGATATGCAACATTCATTTTTATGAAATCGGGCAGAGAACTCCCGTAGAAAGGCGCTATAGAACCGTGATGTAAATGCGGAGAAAAACGATCGTTTCGAACATACGCGTGCGAGCATGTGCAACCGTCGACCGCGGAAACCGTTCTGTTTTTCCAATTCCGAGTTTGACTCGCGCATTAATTCGCCCTCCGTACACAATTCTTTTACCGCCACGCGGCCTCGTCGCCGATTCTGAATGCAAAACCCGCGCGAATCGAAGCAATCAGCGGGTGGCGATGTTTGCGCAGTTAGGTTCGACAACAATCCTCGCGCGTTGTTTCGGCGTGTTCTTCCCCCTGTATTTTCTCCCTATTTTATACTTCCTCTTTTTCTCCCTCATATACACGCGCATGCATATAGATCGTATCAAAAGTTGGGCAGTAAATCCAGGTTTCTTCGGGAATTCAAAGCCAATGTATCAATTATCTGCACGTGCCAAATATATTACTTGTATTATTAAATTCCACGTTTGTGAGAAGAAAATATTCGCGTTGAAAATTAAAGCTATATATTTCAATAAAGTCTGTTTCAAATTAATTGATATTTCATTTCAATGCTGATGTTTAATTCGCAAACGTTGTCTCATTATACAAACTTTACATTTCTTAAGCGATTAACGCGGCGAAATTGAAACAAATGATATTTTCTTCCACTATCGTCTATCCTAGCTTTTGATACACTCTGTAGGTTAGCTTTATATATTTTTTTTTGTCGTCTCTTCGCACAGCCGCATAGAATCTGTTGTTGTGAACTGTTTAGCCGAATCAATCTCTCGCCCGCACGCGAGCTCTCGTTTGCCCATCCTGTGCACGTGGGAGGAAATAATTAAAAGTTAGTGTTTGCTAAACGAAAGCAATCGGTTGCCCATCAGCGGCAACAAGCGAATTCAATTATAAACCCCGACTCGCCCCGCGGGGCCATGTATTTTTTTTTCTTCTCTCCCAGCTCAACTCGTCCAACCAATGACGTAGACGTCAACTGACACGTCTAAAGACGAAGGGCTATCGAGAGAATTTGCGCGCGCAAGGGGTTACTCCTGACCTATCGCCCTGCTGCGCCTGTCTATCCGACAGATTTAATTGAAAGTCCACGTGACAAAGGCTACCTTTCCGTCTTATCCATCGCCTCTCGATTTTCCCGATTTCATCTTGAAGGAAACGAGACTCCAAATCCTGAATCTCTTGTACGATATTCAGCGATCATTCAGGTCAATCCGAACTGATCTTTACCTGATGAAGATTATCGGAAAATTTTTCCTGCCACCTCCTTTCGTCCCGCGAGAATCAAGACTGAGGGATTTAATCTCTGCTGGATCGAGTAGATCTTTAATCTTCAACCAGCGACACAAAAAGAAAGCGGTCGTCATAGACGTCGGGGAGATTAAAAATCATGGCGTTGGAATCGGTTTTCGTTTTCTTAGGTGCGGGTCAATATTCCGCGGATCATTTCGTTATCGGTGGTAACTACTCCCTTTCTTACATCCCGCTGCGATCATATTTCCAATTAGAGAGAGAATTAACTTTTAATCCGTGCAAAACGACCGCGCCAGAAAAAAGCCTCCGTCGTTGAATAGTGTTTTATTGATTGCCGCGCGATATCTTGATGGATAAAATTCTCATTAACCTAGAATTATCAACTTTATGAAATCGCGGAGTTAAAAGCAGTTAAGGAATTAAAGCGTGGCGTTGAAACTGGGACTTTACACGATGCGTACGAAAGAAGAAATCTGTGACGAGTTTGGGATCAGTTTTCTGCTGAACGACAATTTTATTAGTACTCTACTTGTGAATTATTTAGCATTAAAGATATTAACGAATCTGAACGAGCTGAATTTTAAAATCACGTCGTTTAGCTTGTTATACAATTTCCATCCAAACGCAGGTGAAAATCAAATTGTACGAATTTTCCACGTGAGCGAAGTGAAAAAAGGAGATTCGTTCCTGTCGCGATAAAAATCACTTTTTCACTGGAAAGAAGGATTGGAATAAAGTGAGAAGAGATAAAAAATACATTGGACAAAACATGGCGCGTGCCACCGATCTATCACCGCAAAATCTAGAAATCCTGCTGGATGAGGGTAGCGCCAGGAGGATCAAAGGACACGTCCAATTATCGGCTGTCACAAAGTACTCGAGAGTAATGGTGCAAGTGCGAGCGAGCTTTCTCCTTGCCTCCATCGGACTCAACTTCGACCTGGATCACCAGGATTTTCGTCCTTTCTCGTCGTCCGACAATGACGAACGACGGCGAGCTAAAAGCCACGAGATCGCTAAAAAATGGGAAGTTTGTCACGTTAATACCGATCTAATTTAGCGCCGTGTAACATTGATTTAGTATGACTGGAGTTTCATATTATTGGTATAATATTCTTTTCTCTTTTATGATTTTTCTTCAATTAAATTGATTTAATGCTTTTGGTGTAAAAAGGATCAAGTTTGTATTTTATTGAAAAGATATAGATTCTTAATCCGGGAATAGTCACCTCATTTTTTTTACGTAAATGATCATCTAGAATGTTTTTATGTCCTCAATTAAAATTATTATTAATAACAACATGTATATTATTGTTTTTCGATTTATTGGCATTTGAGAAATGCCAATGCCATGGATATAGATTTATACAATTTTCGGAAAAAAGTAAGTAGAAATCAAACAAATATTAAACCATAAATATTAAACATTAAAATTATTAAGCTTATTATGACAGCACTTCTAAAAAAAGCAAAGATTTTAATTAATATACGTTTTTTTATTATGGGTTTTCGGATGAAAGTGCATAATTATTAAAAATAAAAGAAAGTATATCCAAAAATATGTTAAAAAAAAAAGAAAACAGTATTCACAGGTATTCATTTTGAAACAATTTACATTTTTTCGATGTATGGGCTGTAAAACACCTCATCAGATAATTATTTTCGAGCTAATATAAATTTTGACTTACTTTATTTTGACTTACTTACTTTATGAATTAACCATTGTGCGATTTTATTCATTCATGATTAATAACATTAATTTATAAATATAATTTGTTACAATTAAAATATTTGAAATTTGCACTTATATGTGTGCGCATGCATACTTTTTCCCATACGAAAACTGTCCGAATGTAATTGTTGCTTGTTAGCGAGGTTGTGCGTTCTCATAAAAACGTCTACCACAATATTGGATCACACAATAACATTATACTTTCAAAAGGGCCACATGCAAAATTCATTGACACAACCGCGTCCGTTGACGAGTGACTCGATTATTCAATTTTCGCCGAGCACTTTTTCGTCGAGTCGCCGAGGGGCCGGCGAATGAATCGCCGATTGCAGTTTAAAACCATTTACATTCACCTGTGGTCCATGAACGACCCGTAAATACCAAATATGTTCCATTTATTGCTTACAAAATTCGCTGAATGGGCATTCAGAAAACGTGTTCTCACGCGCGCATCGACGATGCGTGCATGCACTTTCAGTCAATAGGAACGATGATGAGCAGCATGATGACTAAACGCTCAACGAATTGCTCTATTATTGATGGACCGAAAAAATAAAATCACGATGTTAGACAGATATTGATTTTTTATGGCATCGTAAACGAACAGCGAGTTTCATACGCTGATAAAATAATGAAACGATCACGAAGCAATGAATCGCATCGGACATTTACGGACAGTGAAATTACTAGATTTATATAGGAACTAAATTATGTATGTCTGAGCAATTGAAGAGATTACTTTTGCAGTATTATATTTAATAAAGAGAAATAAAAATTTATTTTACAAGCGCTATAAAGTCGTATGGAAATCCTAGAGAGATGCCATAAACATAAAAATTCATGTTTAATAAAAAAAATCGATGGCTTAGAGAATTATTCCTTTTAAAATTCAAAATTCACTAAGAGTTTAACGAACGTCTCTAATTGCTGCGATCTTAAGGACCACTGTTGAAATTCCTCTAATCTTGCGAGAATCATTAACGAGATCGAAATAAGCGCGATTTCTTCCCTTCCTCGTAAAGGAGCTTTATGCTCCTTTATACTAGGCGAAAGTCGGTGTAAGATTTAAACGCTAGCACGTGACGGCGTCAAAGGGGTTTACCTGGCGTGAGATGTAGATGGAACAAAGGCTTTCCTTGACACGTGTGCAACGTGCGCGAGATCCTATCGTTATGCAACCGACTCCGGGGCGCGTAGGTGGGTAGGTAGATAGGTAAGAGATGGTTCCTACTCGGGGTGGAGGCAGGCCACGAAGCGGGCGAAGTAACGAGAGCCGTAGATCAGGCTCAAGTCCTCCATCGCGCTCTTTCTTTCAGGGATTCCGTCGAAGCGCCGCAGAATTATAGACTCTTTCGACGGCACGTGGAGAGAGAATAGCTAGTGTCGTATAGAGAGAGCTATCCTTCCAATATACCATTCGTTCTTTCGGAGAAGTTCTGCTAAAACGTAATTTCATCGAGCGACAGAATAACGATGCGCTTCCCTGTTATTACTGCTAATTGAATCTACATCGATTTATCGTGCAGGAAATTCTGTGGGTTGCTTTGTATTAATTATATTAATACATATGCTTTGTATTAATACAAAGCATATGTATTAATATAAAGTATATACGTATTAATGTAATTATTTTTGTAATTATAATACTTTACCGGTATTACTATGCGAGAAATTTAACCGCGGTATAATTAATAAGCTCTTTAACATGAACATTATAGAAGTTTAATAGAGCTTATGTTTTAATCCTGCTACTCAAATTTGTTATATGATCATATCATTTGGGTTACATGATTAAAAAGCTCTAAAAGATAAAAAAAATTTCAGAGAAAAATCTTATATTAACTAAGTCAAGTAGAGAAAAGAAGTTTTTATATAAAATATATTGTTAAAAGTAAATTAGATTTTGGGTTAAAGATTCGAACAGACCCAGCAGAATTAGGTGAATAATATTTTTAATAAAAATTGTTAACTGAATAATCCATCGAATTTGCGCAAACAAATGTATTACTAAAGTTCGATGGAAATATAAAAAGGAAGCGTGTTTGTGTTAACGCTATCAGCGACTCATCGATAAAGAGAACACAGGATCTTTACGATTCGTTGTTGAGCGTCACTGTTTCATTAACGCTCAAATAAAAGCTGCGCTATTTTACCTTTTTTTTTTTTAATTCCTTCCGCTCTCGCGACACCCTCAACAGCTACCGTAAAGTCGTGAAAGACGTTTTCCAATCTCGGTCTTCAAAGAGTCCGATAAACTCTAGTTATTTTTCCCTGCTTCAATCGCGTGGCGTTCGAGAGCACTCTCCTTCCCCTTTCCGGCAACCTCGTTTATTCTCTCGAAATCATCAGACACCGATTCTTTCCTGATTGTTTATCGAAGGTGAATACCGCACAATAAAAGAACTATGCTATTTCTATAGTAACTCTTTTCTCGTTTGATATGTGTTTGCCAAATTGTATCTTTTTATTTTACTGTAATTCTATTACGTGATTGTATTTATTCTGATAGTGCTAACAGAAATTCAATTTTATCTCTTACATAACATTATATTTCAGTTTATTGTAATCTAATATTCGACATATGTATATTTGACATATGTATATTTGTTCTAATTATCCATTTCTTGATTCCTTATTTTAAGAAACTTGTTTCAACAATTGACTATTGGCTGACTTCATTTTACTGCGATAATTTTTATCAGAATTATCCCTAAACGTATAAACTTGTAGCTAATTTTAACATATGTAATTTGAATCGGTTTCGAAGAAGACTCCAAAAAAAGTTGAAATGTTTATTTTTTACTTTAATTTTATATATATATATATATATCCTTAGTTAATAAACTCTGATAATTGCAAACTCTGTATACACAGTGTTTGCAATTATCATTACATTGGCATTATCATTACATTTTCTATCTTTATAATGTTAGAATAATTTTTTATATATAAATAGAATCGACAGCTGCTTGTCTAAAACATATTTTGTTTTCGAAAGAGACTGCTTTTTCGCAAATTCAATGCATTCCTCTGTTTTGGCGAAAATCATAGGGACCGTGAGGCGATGTCGCTTAATTTTAGCGCCGGTCCCGACGGGGACGACGAATGGCGGCCTGTGATCTCGACGGGACATATATTTTCGAGTCGACGGGATGCGTCGACTGCGCGGCAGCGAGCCACGACGCCACGCGTCCACGCCGGAATCACTCGGCACGTCGTTGGGATGCCATCGAGACGCATGAAATTCGCCCTCTACCGCGCCACTGTTACCCCCTGATCTCTTAACGAGCCGCGTGAAACTCGCCCCCTGTGAGTGATCTATGTTTGCATAGTTCGCAAAAACACTTATTTTTATTCAAATAATAAAATTTGAGTCAAGCTATGTTTTAATGCTACAGTTGAATAATAACGTTAAATTACAAAGTGGAAATGTTACAGTAATATAAAATATAAAATCTGATAGACGTTTCGTCCTTTATTGGATTATCCTTAGTGCTGTACAATAAGATAAAAGATAAAATATGAGTATGTATAATTACATTAATGATCGCAGATAACTTTTGTATAACTCCAATTAAGGCTGCATTTTTTTATATACTCTTTTCAGTATTATTAATATTAAAACCTACTTAACTCAGAGCTTTTAATTTTATTGTTTGAATTCAATAAGTTTGTTTCTACATTAATTTGATTTATTTTTATAATCTAAAGATAAAATATTGATTTTTTACAATAAACTGATATATTAAATAAAAGTCTAATTAAAAAGACTTTAAGTTCTTAAAGGAATTAAAACACAGATGAACTGAGAGAGTAAATTTAGTGATTAAAACTCTAAGACTTAAAACATAAAACATGATGATTGTTAAATGTTCCTGAAATATTTATAATCGCATAAAAAAGTATGAGAAATAATTATATTTCTTTTAATAAATAAAAATTTGGAGAGTTAATGGAGGGTTTTGGAACTCATCAGAAAAATATAAAGGCCTTGATTATAATTCATGTTTGCATCTTTAATGAAAAAAATGAAAAAATATGAGAAAAGATTGATGCAAAATCATTTCAGAATTTTCGGAAGTATCGGCTTATCATTTATAGAGGTCAGCTTATTAAGTGCAATCGCATGCAATCGTGAAATAAAGGACTTGCACGTGCATGATACTTAAACAGGATATTTCTTTCGCATCGTGCGTGTCTGGGACACGCGTCAGCGCCTCGGAATGCAAATATGCGTTATCAGCACAAGCCGGTAGTTGAATGTCATAGCGCGAAACAGCTAACTATGTCTAAAATGGCTGCGATGAGACTCTCTTGGCAGATACGCGCATAACGTTTAGAATTCATGGCAATATACAAATTCACGAATGTAAGAGATACTCATAAACAAAGTGTCGGTTGAAATGTGACTGAATTGTGTGACATATCCTTCAACTATACAATGTGATTTACGATAATATGGATGACGATATTACGCCCGTCTTATTCTGTGGATCTTCAGTTTATAAATATATTTACGAAGCAAATGTTGGATGCTATTTTTATGTAATAACTCTACTTCTACTCTCTGATATAAAAAGCTTTGTGTAGATATAATTCTATATTAACGAAATATTAAATGAGATCTTTTAGCTTTTTGAGCATTTTGTAGTTGACCCAGTTTCTTCCTAGATAATAGCACACCCTCTTATGTAATATATTTCTCTCTCTCTCTCTCTCTCTCTCTCTCTCTCTCTCTTTCTCTCCGATATTCTTGAAGAAATAAGAGCTATCATTATTTTCCACGGATGGATGAAGGTACGCTATTGTGCCGGGAAGAGAAATATAATGCTGAAATGAACTCACCACGTCACGGTAACAAGCGGAATTCTAAGCAGTAAAGGTTCGCAATAAAGCAAGTAGCTTCTCGAGAGTACACTTCGGACAGGACTTTATTTATCGGAGGTTGTATCGCAAGGCACGAACGTCTTGCTGCGCGCATTCGTGACCGGAGTATCAATTTCTCGATTATTCGACGATAATTTGCGATCTATTAAAAAAGGAAAGAAGCCAAATCTGATTTCGCGCTCTGTTGATAGAATTACTAAAAGGATTGCCTCTAAGAACGAAATTACAGGACACTTATCAAGTATCTATAAAATAGTCTCCATTATCTCATATCTTTCGAAAAAATTTATATGAAGAATATAAATAATAGATTTCAATTTCTGCAGTTTAAAGTACAAAATACAAATTATCACGAAATTTAATTTTGTCCTTGGCAATAATTAGTGAGTTGATTACGAAAAGATTGTGGAAAGAACGTTAACGATGCTTTGTATAAAGTATGTGGAAGTTACTATTCAATGTCGAGAATAATTAACACTTCATGCAAAGAAAGAAGGGCAGAAGTGTTAATTCTTCAGAGTAAATAAAGGGAAAATGTAGAGAATGCGGATCGCGTTAACAAGCGGTGCAAAGAGTTCATGGTGAAACAATCCCCGTTGACGCGCGACTCTTTCTCTCTCTCTCTCTCTCTCTTATTTATCGAAAGACTTTCGCGGCGGATACATGCGAAGTTCCAACGGGGCGTGCCGTCGTATCAATCTCTTCAGCCGTTGTCTTTGATCTGCTAAAATAGCTGCCATGCGCTTGGCTTACTGTCGTCGGTTGGGGATTTAGCGTGGCTCGTGCTAGGTCGAGGAGGTTCTGCCCGATTAAATTCAAGCCGAAAAAAGAAGAGGACGAACGAAAAGAACGGGGAGGGAGGGGGGGGGGGAGTAAAAAGACAGAAAAAAAGATGATGAATGCATAAAAAACAAGTTCACTCGCAGCCCTATAAGGGCTCGTATAAAATTTACAGAATTGTACAAGTACAGGAATAACTATAAAGTGAGAGAAATAAGATATAAATTTACATACACAATTGCATCTTAAAATATAAAAAACTTATAGTATATAAAAGTCGTTACGGTAATTGCTATGAAAAATAAATAATAGGAATAATAAGAATAAAGTAGGAAGTAAAGAAAATAATGAGCTATATAAGTGGCACTAATAAAACGAAACCTGGATGAAAAAAATGAGAAAAATAGAAGGTATGTATTGAAAGGCTCGAGTATCTAGTTATTAAAGATAAGAGACAGAGTCTCGATATTCCTGGAAATTATTTAAATTGCATTATTTACTTCCAAACGATGTTTTTCTCGAGCTCTTCGATTGATTGTTGTTTTCTTTTTGAGAACGAAGGATAATGATATAAAATAAATAAATGATTAAATTTTTGCCAATTAGCAATATATATACTTTTAAGATTTTATCATTCAAATAAGAGAATTAATTTGTTAGTATATTTTATATTAGAAAAATAGTGTCACATTTCCATTCCTTTTTTCGCAACAAGGCAAACAGCAACGCGAATCCATCCTTCGCTCATTCTTGTTTACAATCTCAAAAAGCAATTTGAAGATGCCACTCATTGTCAGATCGTTCGATCAAAATCCAATTTTTTCCTCACAAAAAGACTGCTTCCAGCTGTTACTCGAGCCCTTCTCGCGGCTGCTCGGATACAACCTGGAACACGCCTCGTCAGGATCTATAAAGGCGAAGAAGGGATACCGCTGAAAAGAAGGCGGGTCAGGACAAAGCCTGTGCAGGCAGACGACAGCCACGAAGACGAAAAAGAAAAGATAAAGGCGACAAGGAATGAGAGAGAGGGATGCATCGTTCTGACTTAGGTCGATGCAATTTTCGCGAGGATCCATTAAGGCGCTGGGCGCAATTAGTGGGTGCCTTAACAAGGCCATTGTCGCGACCAGCGTTTCGTCCTGCCGTCCTATCTCTTGCCTTACCTCCCACAATCGTCCCTTTCTCGTCTTACGATTTTACTTGCGAGATTTAATTTGCCTTTTTCCTAGCCTGTCTCCGAAACAGCCGTTAAAGGGGTGGCGGCTTCCCTCTAGGCCGCGCCTAGAGGGTTATCGGCCTCGGCCGCATCGGGTTTCAAGAGCATTGTGCGCGGGGAGAGGGGGAGGATGACGTACTCGTCACGTGGCAGGCAGGTCCAAGAGGGGGAGTGAGGGGAGGTTGTCTCGTCGGTCCAAACAACCTTCGTCAGTTCGTAGGCAGGCTGGATTCGATACTCTACCGTTGGCAAGCGGTAATTTTCTCTGTTTACCCCATTGTTAGTGTGCGCGTGCAGAACGCAACGTTGCATTAGGCTTTGCTCTATTTGTGCATTCGCTAATATTGCGCGCTCGATAATAATTGCAATATGTCGATTCAATAGATCGCTCTAATTGCGAGAGCGTATTAATAATTGAATTTTATAGAATTACAACGTAGTTTATTTTTCTAAAAAAATCTTTTTCACACTTTATAATAGAAACCACTACTTCTACTTCAAAACAGAGTTCGAGTTCTTCCATTCAATTGTAATTTCTATGAAAGCAATTTCCGAAAGCAAGTTGTTTGCATTGGAAGCACTAAAGTACCGAACTATGTAATAACGATTTAAGTACACGAATTGCCGGAGAGAGTCAGTGTTCAAGCGTATACACGGGCAATAAACGCCCATATTGCAAGCACAGAAAGAGTCGATTAATCGGCCCGATTAATGCCGCATGGTTACCGTGAAATTCGAGCGAGCGTGTGCCACTCGCGCGTTAATTGCGACCCGGACGAAATTTCGTCAAAGCGGATCGTTATTATAAGGGCGTTAATTCAGGGCCCGGTGAGTGTTGGTGAGCGCGTTGTTGCGCGAACGAACTAGGCCGGGTCGCGCGCAAGTGCGCCACTTGATTAATTCAATTAAAACGCGCGTCCGCTCGCTCGCCCGCTCGCCCGCTCGTCCGCTAGCTCGCACCAGTACGGCGGCCGGTATTTCGCGCGAATAATTAATCTTAACGCGAAATTACTACCGGAGGAGGCCGCGCGGTGATTGTCCGGATGAAGTGCCGTCGGTGCGGTTCATAATTATGCGTTTCTGGTCGTTTTGTACCGCGCCCCGGCGGCGGTAAGAACGGGCTGCTTGAAAACGAATTAAGCGACGCCTAGCGTGCATCTAGTACGCGTCAGTATACTCGCGAAAAAGGAAAAAGGAATCGCGTGCGAGTTTTACAGTGGTGTTGTTATTCAAGTAATATATCCCTCGGCTTATATGGATGATGCGAAATGAGATACGGAGCGTCAAAAGCACGCAGTTATTCCTATTAAAAAAAATGAATAATATAAAAGAATGATTAAAAAAAGAGGGATAATTTTTGAATTTCAATATTTAAAGAGCTTGATTTTTTATATCATCTCAATGTTTTCCGTTTTATGAATCTTTAGACAATTGATAATTAATTGATCGATTTAATTGAGAATTAAATCAAGAGATACGACATAATAGATCCCGAAATTAACGAAATTAAATTATATTATATTACGAAAATTTAACCGCCGTGAAATTATATCCCTTACACTAAGCGAGATCTCTGAAATGGGTGTCCGGCAGAATTCGAACATCTCGCATCTCGGTGGCGGACTTGGTGATTTTAATTACAACCGACGATCCGCGTTACCTTTTCTATGAGCTCGCTCGCTATTAATCTCGCGATACGAGCCAGAGCGGCACCAAATTTATTAATCGCGAGAAGAAGAGGCGTCCTTATAAGCGTCGATGTTGTGGTTAGCGCATGAAACGCGGTCGAATGATAAATCAGATTTACGAGCGTCCGCTCGCTCACTCGTGTCCCGAAATTATTAATTCACGCTACGATCCAACCACCAGATAAAAACGCGAGCGCTAATTATTTCGGACTACGTCCTACGTCGTGTTCTCCATTTGTTCGTCGCTCGTGACTTATCGACGGCGATGTAAAACCGAATCCAGATCGAGCAAACCAGTACTGTTCGCACGCTCACTGAAGCAAATTGATCATTCATGTTCGTTCACGTTCGTCTGTTGCGTTCTTCGCGCACGATTTCATTCATTTCACAATGCAGAGTGCAATGTGCATTGTCTTGCTATATATGTAGTTTTTTTTTTTAATTTTTACGACGGACCCACAGAACTAACACAGAATTAATTTCGCTCGGCGAATATTTCACGATGGAGAGCGCGATCAGCAGTTGGCGCACGTACTTTCCGGACGTTTGAATAGCGAACAGAGATCCTTTTTTACGGTCAACTTTGTCGTTTTAGTGAATTTGTTATGACGGATGGAGATGAGAGAGTTCGGGCTCCCCCGGGTTTAAATTGAGGAAAAGAATAGACTATAAAGAGCAGCGAAATAAAGCGAGGAGCATTTCGCGAAACATTCGTGAGACTTCACGTTGAAGACATAGGTCGTAAGAATTATAGCTTGGTAAGAAAAAAAAAAGAAATTAGTTAGGCAACTCCGTTTGCAACTGCAATTACAAGGTTCGCGGGGACTGTTTCTTCAGCTGTCGTTCACGAGGATAAAACGACGAAAGAACGCAAACAGATGAAAGATTCACTCTAATGCCATTCTTTTTTCCGCTCTCTCGTTTAACGAAACATGTGGAATGCGTTATATGAGCATGCTAAAAAAAGTGCAGCTTTGTGTCGTTCATTAGCGAGAATATAAAGCTTGGTGGAGTATAGAGTGCGGCGAAATTTAAGATTATTCTTCGGTTAATTGCAAGTAGACTGCATAAAAGAAATTAAATATTGAAATGATATCTTTGATTTTCAACATTAAATTATAACTTTTTTTTTTTAATTATTTTTATGATATATTATTATTAGTTTTATATCAAGTATATATAGATAGATTTCAATAGATTTCAATAAAAAAAATATTATTTATGAGGTAATATTCTTTATTATTATTTTATCTGTACGTAAAAAATTTTTCATATTTTTCCATTTCAATAAAGTTATTATTATTATTTATTTCATACCAAGAATCATATAAAGGGAAAAATACATACATACATATATGCAAATAATAATTACTTGTTTCAAATATTTCAAAAGTTCATATATCCGCAAATCTATCTTAAGTTTATCACAATTATGTTCAAAATACATTCTGAATCTTAGTTCAATACTTCAATCAAAATTATTAAATTAAAACAAAATTTAATTTGCTTATTACATAAGATCGCCTTTTCAATCAATTTTATAATATTTTTCAAAAGAAAAAATATTCTTATTTTGAGTATATAATATAAAATGAGTTTTTCTAAAATTTTATAAAATAAAATAAGTATATTTTAAATTTATTATCAAGAAAATATTTTTTGTTAAAGATAATCGTTACTTGGAAGGAAGAAAATAAATTGAGTAATCACTTTTCTTAGCAATAGAAAGATATTTTTCTGTGTGAACCATTGTGAAGAAAAATAGTGTTCTTTTTGCTAAAAAATTATACAGATTGGTGCAAAGATCGATAAGTGAACTAAAACGAGCTATGAAAGACACGGGATGGTCATATTCCGTATAATGTATCGTGTTCGCAATTTATGTCGAATGTTCCCTGTGAGTCAGACCAAGTCTGCCTCATAGCGATGAGAGCTGACCGTTCCCGTTAATGGATTTGACAAGATTGAATTATAGACCACGCCGCCGTCCGTCTGTCCGTCGTCGGCAATACGTTGTGAAGCAGGGCCTGAGGGGTCCCGCGTATACCAACGGCCCATTCGAAAGTAATGAACCAAGGGGACCGACACACAGTTTGAGTGAACGCACGCGACCGCTGCCGATAATTGCACAGCGCGTCGGAAATTTTGTGTCGATTTATCGCCCAGTCGCGGAAAAAGCGAATTCGACGGCAACAAGAGGAGTGCAGGGTGACGACGGGACGTTGGCGTCGATCGGTCAGAGGAGAGGTGGCGATAATGAAACGGCAGAGTTTATTACCGGCGACTTCCTCGAGAAGAGTATATACGACAGTCCTTAGTGTCCGTCCGAGACTTCCGCTGAAATGACCATTTCGATGGATTATCAATCTAATCGAATGTTTGCCGCAAAAGGTTTATTGTGGTTCTCTTCAGCTCTATCTTACTCTCTCGGATTTTAGTAATAAAGTCGAAATCGAGAAAAATAGTATTACAGTAAAAATCATATTAATACGTGATGATATAAATAGAATTTTGATATAAATATAATTTTTATGTATCTTTGAATTTATTACTTGGTCCTTAAAGCATAGAATTGAGAATTGTTTAAGAGAAAAATTTAT
>NW_017259279.1:1936875-1945396 GCF_001594045.1 Atta colombica | reverse complement strand
TATATATATATATATTATATATGAGATAATTCATATTATATGTGATAAATCGCTTAACAAATTTTTCCTTAATTAGTGTATAATGTATGTTTTTTAATCTTGAGTAATATATTTATCTTTAATGTAATTTTCGTATTGTTTCAGGTAAGAATTAAATCTATGGACTAAAACGTGTCGGGCGATCAACAAATCGTTGCACATGTATGTATTAACATAAGTATTTAATTTATTAACATAATCTTAGAAAAAAATTTCGTTCTCTAAATCAAAATAATAATCTAAAAAGATACGAATGTACGATAGGATAATATTTTAACGAAACGCAAATATGAACATTACAACGACTTCATTCACAAAAAAAATCAGGAAAACGCAACCACGCTCAAATAGACCATTGTTTTTCTGGCGCTTAAATATACATGAGTAGTACAATCGCGTAAACTAACAGAGAGCGCAAAATAGCCCCGGGAAGAGTAGAATCTCTCTCGGTAATTACAGACGTCGTGACTAATTTCTCAGAGAGAATTAGGACAGCTGGAATTTTCCTTAAGAGAATGAGATTCGAAGTGAGACGTTCGGTGGCAGTATTTCAGTTACTTTCATTAGATCTTCAATGGAAAGGGGAAGGAAAAGAGCAAAGAAGCCGAGATCTAATGGGAATAGGACTTTGACCTCAATTGGCCTCAAACAATTTGCTTGAAGCCCGGTCTGCTCGGTGTTTTCCGATTATTTGATCATAACGATTCCTCATGCGAATGTATAAAAACTTGGATAAAAAGACGAAGATAAATCACAGATGAAGCGACTACAATATATGAAATTTATTTTAATTCTTAAATGCAATCGAATTTAAAAATTGAAAGATATTAATTTTTGTCAGTCTAGAAAAATTAATTATATATTAAAAATTTACTATGTAATAATTCAAATAAGCTGTATATAGATATTACGTTTTAATATTTGTCAATAGAACAATTTTTAAGAACATTGTTTTAAAATAATTAAGGTTTGTTTTAATCAATTTTAATTATTTTAAAATGTTTTTCAAAAATTTTCAATTGATAAATGTTAAAACATAATATCTTACTCAAATTATTACTGAATATATATATTTTAGATATATTTAACGCCACATTGTGGGAACAATATATTTAAATATGGCATACCCAATCTAATTTGATGACTTACTTTTATAAAAATAAAATATTATAAACGATTTGTTTAAAATGAAATGCCAAACATCAAGAAATAGTACCAAGAAAATATATCTAATTTTATTAATAAAAAAGTTATGAGCAATATCGAAGAAGCATTCGAGAAGCATTAGAAAAAAAAGTTGGATACGCCATACGAAAAGTCGTTTAAGAATTAAGAAGTTAAGATAGTTACAAGGGCTTTGGTCTCCAAAATGAATATTAGGGGCGAATCGAAAACTTTTCTCGAACCCCTAGCTACCCTTAGATTCGGTGTCCATAACTTCCTTGTGTTTCCACTCTACCCTTTATCCTCAAGAGACGTAAGTTTCGAGTTTCGCATTAAAACCGACCGTACACGCAGGTCGGCGTAAAAATTGCCGTGAGGTCGGATCGAAGAGAGAGATCAGAGAGAAAAACTTTACTTTTCCATTTCCGGGTGCGAGTAACCGGAAACGCGCGCAGATACGGCAGTCTTGGGCGTACGAGTGAACTTACGAACGCGCCAAGACCCCCGCACGCGATAATAATGCCCTTAAATTGGGGTACCAATGGCACAAAGCTTTGGATGTCTGTGTGTACGCGCGCGGCACAATGCACGAAAGTTCTGTCTTTTATTATCCTACTAAGATTACATGTTCTCGCGCGAACTTGCAAGCTTAGCCGTAAAGGAAGTCGTATTCGCTCCGCCGAGAAGTAGATTTCGCTCGGTCGACTCATCTAACTGCAGTTGCGGATTCGTTCGGTTCTGTTTGCAGTATTTCGGCGCTTTGGAAGGTGCTGCAGCCCCTGCCGAGTGTTACCGAATAGGTCGAGTCTATTAAGGAGAGCGATAGTAACATCAGGTTGAAAATTAGACTTTAACATTTCCTAGCGATAATGTTTGTTTCTGAATTAGTGTTCTGTACATTGACTATGTATGTCCGTGATAACGAGATAATAAAAACTACGATTGAAAATTGATGAAAAACTTTACTGGTCTAAAATATATCACATTAATTCGTTGTTGAATAAAGCGACGAACCAGTCATTTCTTTATTTAAAGAAACGGGACAAGAATTTACGAAGATTCCCCAATTAATACGTTTGTTGAGTCTTCCTTTTCCTCTTCCTAGAATAAGATAATTTTATTACATCATAAACTCAAAACATTAAAAATTTTATTATAACAAAACAATCCGTTTGTACTCTATATTTCGCCTAAGGCGAAAAATATAGAGTACAAACGGATTGTTGAAAAATATTAATGTTTTTTAAATGATGGAACATACGCGATCGTGATTGAATCGATATTTCGACCGAGATTGCCAACATTCGCTGTCGTGTATATGAACGTACGGCAGCTTATTATTGTTTGATTACCCTACAGGAGTTTGTGATATTTCGTAAACAAGCAAAGGGTTGCGACGAGATTGGATAGCAAACGTGTTGTTTAACCGAACAACAGCTTACGTATAAAGTGATTGCATGTCTCAGCTATGAGCTATGCACGTGTATCCACGCGTACAGCTACATAAAGCGAGATCTGACTCATCGCATGTTGAGGGATCTTAACTACTTCATTAGTTCTGTATCAATATACCGAGAAAGTAACGTCAAACAGAGCTTAATTTAAAAGCGCTATTATGGTTGTTAAACCATTATTTTCTGAATATATATTACAGTATATATATTATCAGTGCGCTCCTTGATGAAGTGAACGGCAAGATTCAGGAAACGTTGGCATTAACAATGGATAATTCGCAAATCTTCTGGTATCTTTTATATATTTGTCGAAGTTTTTTTCAATCAATTGTAGCTATTTTTTTACTTGATGTGAATATAAATAAATAAATTTTTTTATTGTAACATATATGTGAAATCTTTATACATTCTAAAAAATATTTGTAAATGAATTTAACACCCTGACGTGAATTTAACATTCATGTGATGTCTATATAATTCTTACTGTGTTAGTGTTAATATTAACACCAGTATGTGGATTTCAAATTTCTGACGTTATATCAACACCATCATAGTGTAGATCTCAAATCTAGTGTAGATTTAAAATATGATGTTAAATCCATATAATAGTGTTAATATTAACATCAATACAATGAGAATTATATAGACGCCGCTATTTTTTAGAGTGTACCTTCAAATAAAATTGAAACAATTATAAAATAAAAATATTTTTTGCATACGTTTTTCTAGATCATTTTAATTTCTTTTGATCTACAATGAATAGAAGGTGTATTTCGATGATACATTATATATCTAATTTGTTTATTTAAAAATCCATTTTCTGCCTCGTATACCAAAATAATCTTTATCCTGTTCCTGAGAAGGAAATTTCAATCGAAACGCTTGCTATCCAACCGTCTAGGATGGAATTCAACTTCTCGTGACCCTTGCAAACGTATGGTTCCGTCTATCAGCCATGCACGTTTTCTATTTCGCGTACAGTAAACAGCTCTAAATAGAAATCATCTATTGCACGATATCGAGATGTGATATAAGGAATGGCAGGCTAAGCCAGCTAGCGCACAGCTGCTTGAGATGTTTCCGCCTTGCAGTGACTGCAAAGTTATACTTTACGCGGGAGTTACTAGAGCGATGAAGGTTCCCGGCCGGTTGGCAACTGGCGAAAGGATCTCTGTCCCGAAGAACTTCCGTATGCTATATCGAACAAGCGAGAATCCATCCGTCCCACGGCTATCACATCTCCACACGAATTTAGAGAAAGAGAGAGAGAGAGAGAGAGAGAGAGAGAGAGAGAGTTCTCTTTTTCCGTCTATACCGTCGAGTCGACATATCTAGAATGAGATATATCGGCCGCGTTTTGACGATGCACTTCCATAATGTACCAGGAAAATTCGCACATGCTGAGCGTTGAGGTATTGATACAGAAGGAAGTTATGAAAGACACGCGATTCATTGTATATATGCGAAAAATGTTTTCAAATATCGTAAAAATGGAAATTCTTACGAATAAATTCCATGTCGTATTTTATATTTCTATTATCGCAAAATGCTTTTCAAAAAAATATTTATCCTAATTTCAATCCTTATAGAATTTTTAATAATGAATCGGATCACTTCTGAAATTTTTTTAATTTTTTAAGATTAAGATTTTTTTAAATTTCAACGTAAATCAATTTTGCTCGAGAGGTACTTTTAAGGGTTTATAATGATTTGTTAATCCAATAACAAAGTGTGTAAGAAATGGTTGCAAGGAAGTTAGACGAAGGAAACTTACGAGGGAATCTCTAGTAACAAGTAACAGAAGCTAATCACCACGGGGATCATTATCGTTTCTCCGCTTTATGGAGACACCAGCGTGGATTTAAGATGGCACTCGGTTGGGCAGTAGAACATAAAGTTCGCTACACATCTTGTATCTGCACTATCTACGGACTAGTATGCCACGATTAATCCCCTAACCCGAATTACTTTCAACTTGATAAGAAAAAACACATTGCCTCTTCATTTATCTAATGGAACCGGAATCCATCACCCCGAAGTAATGGATCATCCTGTCTATTAACTACAAACATAACAGAATGAAAAGAGAATGGCTCTCTTAATTAATTCTATAGTACATTGAAAAAATACGAAATTTTAATTAATCATTTGTTTAAACAATACGAATTAAATATTTAATAAATATAAATTATATTTATTTGATACAAGAATCATTAATTAGATTCAAATATAATTTCTTTTATGTAATAAATAAAAATTTATTAAAATAATAAAATATATATATATTTATTAATATTTATTTTAGTTAAAATATTTGTTTCTTTGTGTTTATACACATACATTGAGAGAAATGTTTTGTTAGAACGATTAAATTTTGATTAGAATACAATTTTAAAATGAAAAAGTTTTTGTTAGTTATATGTCAACAAAACAAATGGTTTATGCATATCAAACATTTTTCTTTGTGTAACTGTAATGTACTTATTAAAACATTTTATTAATACCGAAAACGTGCTCATCAAAGCGATGAAAATGTTCCTTTTTGACTCCACAAACATTATGCGATAAAAGCGATCTTTCTTTATCCACTTGTAATAATAAGCACTTCTGTAGGACAGCAGTACAAGCAATGTAATCGACAAAGGTTCGCGGTTGAGTTTGCTAACTACGCGGACGCTCGCAGAAAACGTATTGGTTTACACGTGTAAACAGGCGCGCGCATAGGACCCGGTTGGGTCGTAAGACGTGCACAAGGATAACCAGAGCGAAGGAGTCGACTGACAGCTGTTTCTCTCGGTCGTTGCGGTTAGGAGAAACATGGGTATTGTTCATCCAGCCACGACCCGCTTCCTTCTGTTGCTCTCTCTTTCTCTTTCTCTCATTCTCCTTCGTCCTATTCCCTTTTGTACGAGAACCATACTTTGATGTGAATTAAATACCTTGGAGATGCTTATGTAGCATCACAACCTCGCGTTTGCTCACGCGAACAAGTTCCTTTTCGTCCAGGTCTCTTTTCCCTCGTTTTCGTCGCGCACCAACGAAAAGCAACTGAGCACTCGCTTCTGCCGTCGCCGTCGTGAAATAATTATAACGCTCGTTTTCCAGTCCACGGGGCAAACGGAATCTCGATGTAACCGCGGCGAAATGCAATTAACCCTCCAGTATCATAACCCGATTACTCCCTTACCTCTTTTACGCGCGATGCTCCGGAACTGGTCTTTGAGCAACATGTACTTATATCTCGCGAAAACTTCATTTTCTTTCGTAATTTCGAATTTTCGGAGTTAATTCTATACCGTTATTAAAGATTGTGAATTACCACAGTACAATTTCTAATGTCAATTTTAATCTAGAATTATTTATATTGCCGTTCCTCGATCTTTCATGTCGCGGCATACGAAACGACAAAGGTCATTTATTTATATAATATTAGAATAGAGAAATGTGTGTGTGGTGATCCTGTCATTTTTTTTAGCAACAAAAATATAAAACGTCACAAAAAGATTGGAAGAGTCTAGTTAAATGTTAGATTATTCCTCTTTGCTTTCAATCAAATCATTCCTTAACCCATTAATGTAAGATTAACTTTAATCTTGATTTGATTTACTCTTTTCTTTTTCTAATTCTAAAATAAAAAAAGATAAAGAGTAAATTGAATCGAGATTAATTCTTAGAATTAGAAAAAGATAAATAGTAAGTTAGACCGAGATTAAAGTTAATCTTATACTTTGATGTAATCGAGTCTAAATAGTGCAACGTAACGCACACTAATTTATAATTTTATAATATTGGCTTAACTTTTTAAAATTCTATTATTTTTGGCAATGGATACCTGAGGACTTTAATTCTATCGAGATAAAATATGAGTCGAATCAGTTGACTGTAAGAGGAGCAACGGTCAATGAGATTTTCAATAACGTAGGGAAAAGGAGTTTAAAATGTTAATTTTTGTAATATAATCATCATATTGCAACATTTTAAATGAAGTTCTTCCAATAATTACAGATTTTCGCTGCACTACTTAAGTCCGTTTTCATAATACGTGATTACCTAAAAATTACAAATTACCAAAAGTTTCATCAATGAAATTCGTTCATGAATTTCTTGATAACCTTTATTCTTTAGGCAACTTAGTTGCATATATTGTAAAGAATTTATCTGTCATCGTTTCTCTTATTCGATAATAAATTCGATTGGAGTTATTTGTTGCAATATAAATCTATTCTCACTCTCATCTTTCGTACTTGTCGTAAATAGTTTATCTCCTTGTTTCATACGACATTCTGGATTGGCTTCGTGTTCGCTCTCGTATCTATACTTTTTGCGCCACAGCGTGACGAGTCGACCTGTCGTAAAGCTCGCGTCATAAATGTATCGTGAAAAGTGGAAACGAAAATAGTTTTGACACATCGTTAACTGTTGACTGAGCGCACACACGCCGCGTAAAAGCCTCGTCGGCGTATAACCCCGACTTATAACTTATAAGAAGCGTCCTGGCCGGCCGCCAGGTCCATTCGCCGATGGCTGCTACCAGATTTATGTTTGAGTAATATCCGCTTCGCTCGTCACGCATACACGAATAGGGATCAGACAGGTCTACCGTTTTTGAAATAAAGGATGCACTTCCGAAAGCAATTGACATCTAATTTTCGTACGTTTAGATAAAAATAGAGGCATATACGAAAAGAATTATTTTCCTGATGTATTTTAAAATTTAGATAGATACAAATCTAAAAATCTAAAAATAATTTTGTTACATCATCAAAATATTTACTCATAGGAATCTCGAATATGATATCTAATACTATAAAAAATTTTGATATCCTAGCAATCAGAATGACCTACATTATTTTGATAATTTAACAAAATTATTTCAAATCTATATCTAGCTTTTTCAGATATTTCAATAAAACCGTTTCTATAACAAATGTAAAATAATGTATATTAAATTATCTATATATCTCTTAAATGCGATGCATATATTTAATCTTCTAGCTGATTCTAGTGTGAAAATAACAACAAATGAATAGCAGAGTTAAAATATGAGGTGAATAGCCGGAATATATTTTTTTTCTCAATCAACTTCTCTTCGATCGCGGAATAGGATACGATGATATTTTCTGCGTTTCTTCGAATTCGCGAGGAAAAATTTTGCCGAGCGTACTGAGTTTCCACGTACGACAAAAAGGATCGGGCCCTTAAGCCAAATCGAAGGAACCAGTTCGAGCGTGAACGAAGAAGTTCCGGGTTCTGCCTTCTGGCTCAAAGCTGTTTCCCCGCTGCTCGCGCAGCTTCCACTTGAACGACAGATAGGATGGCTTGTTACACTGATTTACTTACAGGGCCAGTACTTGGTTCGTTACCTGTCCTCGAGACTCTGTAATATTATAAGGAAGTCGACATGTATGTGGATATAGGTATACGGTAAGTTTGCCGCGGGGTCGAAATTTTACACGTGAGAATGTTTGCAGCGCTTCTCGGAAACCGGTGAGAAAATGAACTTACCGGCAAATTGAAACGTCAAATTCATTTTGCTCAGGACTTGTTATCACTGGATATTTCTGGGAACGGATATGGACTTCTGAGCAAAATTTTATTTTTGAGAGAGAGAGAGAGAGAGAGAGAGAGAGAGAGAGAGAGAGAGAGAGAATCAGTTTTTTCATTTATTGATGACATGCGCACTATTTTTCCACGTGGTTATATTTAATTTCCTATTTTATTGAATCATATATGTGATATATGTGATTGTGGATAAGGGCCCAGAGATGTTTTAAATATCAGAAAAATATGAAGATATGGTTAAAGATATAACTAAAATAGTTTTTCTCATATTTAGAGATCCAAACTGGTTCAAAGTAAAGAAA
>NW_017259279.1:1936523-1936775 GCF_001594045.1 Atta colombica | reverse complement strand
ACCCATACACATACGCGCACACACGCGCGCGCGCGCGCACAATATATATATATATATAATTCCATTCATTTTCATTTTTTTCTAGATTTTGTCTTAATGTAATACATATTACCGTAATACATATACCGTAATACATATACTGTAATAATACGTATTACGTTAATAATTGATACTTTTTTTATGATTAATAAATCTGTCTTGTTTGAATAATCTGCTTTTAAACTTATATCTCAGTAATAAAAAATAATGATT
>NW_017259279.1:1896561-1936423 GCF_001594045.1 Atta colombica | reverse complement strand
AGAGAGAGAGAGAGAGAGAGAGAGAGAGAGAGAGAGAGAGAGAGAGAGAGAGACATCAAATAATATTTATATATTTTTCATTATTATTTCGCATTTATTCCCTGTAAATCAACCAGTAGTATAGTTTCGACGGTTCTCGAGGTTTGCTCAAGCGGTCCATTATCTTCTTGCAAAGTAAAAGCAGGCGTGTTGCATTTCTAGAGGCAGCGTTGCTATACCTTGCTGCAGCAATACGCCGGAAAGGGCCGGTGGAGGTGGTGTAAAATGTGAGCCCATAACTATCCGGCTCGGTATATCCTTCGGTAACGTTATCTATCCCCGCGGTTAAGCCAGACGCAGACGTAACGGCGTTCCTTCGCCGGCGGTCGACCTAATCCGCAAATCCCGGGACACATCTCGATCCATTGCCCCGGATATCCCTCACGCCGGTGGAAGTTGCCGCCGGCAGCTTGCGGTAAAAGCTCGGCCGAACCTATCTCTTAGTTATTGATACAACCCTGATTCTTCCTCGGACGCAAGGGAGGAAAACTCCAACAGTTTCGTGGCTGATGTGAACTTCACAACGATAATGATGTGTCTTGCATCGTTGAGTTAAGAGGTCCACACCTCTCGGTAGTACTTTACACGCTTGCTTTGTGTCTCCTTTCTCAGTATGAAACAAGAATACGTGCTTGTTTCATCTCAAGCGTGGAAAATGCAACTACAAAGAAGTGCACTCGAAGTAACAGACTGGCGAAAATAACGTAGAGATGAAAGAAACACTCTTTTTCTGAGGAAGTAATTACCGAGATGTAAAGCGTACATATGCCACCTTCTTTCTTAAAAATACATACAGATATAATTTAAAAGTCAATTAAATAAATAAAAAAATTATACTCATAGATATAAATCGTTTTATTAACAAGGTTATTTTTGTGGTATGTAATTTGCGCATAGCAAATTAATTTCAAATTAACAGAACTCAAACTAAGAAAATTTAAGATTATATATATTTGCTTTCGTGCACAGTTCCCAAGATCCACGATGTACTTTGTACGAATATGTACTTATTTACCGTAGTCGTAGTCGCGAGTTCCCGGAAGCGGATCACGAGGGTAAACACACGTGCGCAAAATTAAAGAACTTTTAATTAACCTCAGTCGCGCTCGAGACACCATGTGTAATCTCTCTCCTTTCGTTTTTGCTCGCGTAACGGGTAGTTCGCAGACTTCGATTAATGCGCGTATAAGAACACGCGTAACACTTTCGTCCTCCGAGGGGAAATACTCGCGGATCCTTATCGCAGCCCGAGAATTACGCGGAAGTTTCTAAGCGCGATATTCGACTAAATAACTTGTGATCTCGAAGACGGTAGTGCCGTGAGCACCGTCGGGATACGAGGTATACGTTACTTACTACACACTGGAATGAGTTTCGCTAAGCGAGCAAACGAACTTTGCGAATCGATTTTATCAGGTGCCATTCGTCGATGAGATTAATCGATGGAAATGCCGTAAAGAGAGCAGCGTCGCGGTTATTAGCCCGGCAAGTCGGCTTAATGGCATACCTAACCCGAGTACTCGACTCCCTCGCAACTAGAAGGCACGTTCCGCCCTTCCGCGCTCTCTCATCCTACTCTCTGTTGATCAACCTCTCCTCCTCGTCCCTCGTTATCCTCACGGAACTGGTGAATTTGCAATTCTGATAAAGCAAGTGCACTCGTAGAACACAAGCGAAAGCGCCGATGTTCAGCATACATCTATACATCGGTCAATATTGTCGCACGATATTGTTACCCACAACTTTTCTTTAATGTCTCTTGATGTCCAAATTTTCTGCACACATAAAATTAAGTCTCTTTTTATGTATTCGATGTTCAGCCAGATTATTATGAAACTTTCGTAATATTGTAAGTTATTTACAGTGTAATAAGTTAAGTACAGTGTGTTTAAGATGCTAATATCATTATCAAATCGACGATTAATATAGTTTTCATTATTTCAATTTCGACGCAGTTTACTAACTGAGAAGCATATTTAGAAATTATACATAAAAAATATTAAGCACAATGATCTTGAGTATTCGCCCTTTCCTTACTTATTTAAATTATGAAATGTTATATGAATATATTTTAATTTTGAGAGAAAGAACTTAATTTTTTATACTGATACATTTTTATCTTGTATAAAATTATAGATTATAAATAAATAAATGCAAAAATATATAAAATAATTATTGTTATCCTACTTTTTTTTTAATGCAGAAATTTTATTTGTGCAAAGAAAGATTATTAATTTTTTCAAATAATGCTTTTAAATAATACATTTACAAAAATAAACATTTTTTTTAACAAGGAACTAAATATAATTGTTTGTTTTAAAAAGACGAATGAATATATTTACGAGTTCCTCGTTAGCAATGAAAGTCGAAACATCATGCACTACAATATTTATCGTACGAACCACTAATGATAGATTCATGTTGTCTCTACGATTGTAACTTTGTCGTTTAGAAGATACATGTTGTGAAATTATTTGGACGGATCGAAGAAGCGAAGCTAATCGCAGAAGATTAAGACACGGAACAATTGGAGAAACTCTTTAGACGCTATATTGGGCGAAACATAATGTACAGAATAACCGGGGTTCCGATTAAAAACGTCCCCCCGAGACTCAACGGGAAGAGGATAGTTTAAATTAATATTCTACTGAACTCAAACAAGCGCATAAGAATTCTCCTTGGACGCACTAAGGAATTCGCCGTGGCTGTCTCGAGAGTCTCATTAAGAGATTTCGACTGGATCAAGATAAGCTGCGGTAATTGCAGTTTTTGGCATTAATTAGTATCTACAGCAGACAGGCTTTCGCGAGAGTTACTTATTTTGTCAACGCCGTCAGCCTCCGAATCGGCTTACCTCAAACGCATTCAGTATGATAGCAGGGAAGATCCTTTCATTTTAAATCTTCATTAATTTACATTCTTAACTTATTTATTATCAAAGAATATATTCAAATTTAATTACTTTCGTCAAAATATCTTCAGATTTTCACGATTATTAAAGACTTATTAGCGATGCTAATATATGTTTCACATAAAAATATATGTGAAACAAAAAAAACTTGCATATTAAATGTAAACAATTTAATTTGATGATGCATTTTGCAATTTTATAGACGAGTTTAATTGAATTCTCAGCGAAATGCAGATTAAATATGAGTCATTTGGTTTCAAAATTACACGGATCGTGTGTATAAAAAATGATGGATTTTCATGTTATGCGCATATATACTCCAAGGAAATTTATTAAAAACCGAAAACATAATAATATATTATTTCAAGAATTTTGATACGATGATTATACATGCGTAACGTTTATCTCCAAAATTTCGAGTAATCTCGTTCCATCAGAAGGAGTACATCTCTTTGTTAGTACGCCACTTGTTTAGTAAATGAGTACCGTGATTTTTATGCGCGACGCATTGAGATTCGTCGGAGGACGAGGACTGTCCGTCCGACAAGGTCCTCCGAACGCGAAGGACGCAAAAAGGGAAGCGTCGCACGCGCCCTGTACTTACCCGGGCGCCGCAGTCTAATCAGTCGGCGGCGAATCGATGGGTTTAATTAAGGAAACGTCTTATGGCGCGCGCGGGCCCGGTTGTATAAAGCTCGAATGTACACGACGGTACGCGTGCTGAGATATATGTGTGTGTGTGTGTGTGTGTGTGTGTGTGCACAGGTGCGGTCGCAACCTTTACATGTGCATATACAGTTTCGACGCACCCAGACGTGGCGCAAACTCGGCGCTCATTCCGGTTGCTTTGCTAAGCACCTATCGACCTCCGCCAATGTTCCACAGCTCTTCGTAAGGTGGCTCCCATCTTGCCACTTTAGTATGGTATTTTCACTTGCCTAGAATGCTCAGAATTACTTAGAATGCCTCGTGTATTTCATTGTCAATATTAAATATAAATTAATTCCTAAAGAGTCCTTAATAAAATTAATGATACAAAATGGTTGGATATAACAGGGCAATATTATTTGCCATTAAAAACGATTTTGCTGAAATATAATATCTAAAAATATAAATACAGATCTGCAATTTTGTTGGACCATCAAAATAATTATATAGGAAATTCGAGCTTGATGAGCAAAAGTTTTAATATTTTAGCAACTAGCTTGAGTGTCCTACATTGTTAAAAATGTTATGAAATTTAATGTACTTTTAAGTTACACAAGTACATTAAATTTAATGTATTTTGCAACTCAAAAATATATTTATGTACACGTGCACGTGTGTACTCTCCATAAATTTTATATGAATGTGTATGAAATTTAATGTATAATATACGAACATTAAATTTAAGTTACTTGTAACTTCATTTCCATAAATGTTGTTAATGTACTTGCTTGAAATTTGCTTACATTACATATAACGGAGGCAAACTGTACTTTTTTAACAGTGCAATTTTACAGATATGAAAATATTTCTATTAATCAGACTATCAAAATAATTAATGAATTTTTTTTATATCTGTATCTAGCTATTATATATTAAATTTTTAGATATTTTAGTAAAACCGAAATACGATTGTTTCTGTGTAATTATTATTATTTATATTATTATTATTTTGAGCTATAACTTAATCAATCTCACTTTTACCGAAAATAATGCTGCTTGTACTAATAAAAGATACGATATTAAAATATCGATCATGAACACTATTTATATTATCTAAATATCTCTCTTTTTTTCTACTTTATCATATCGTGACCCTAATTTTACCCTCGAGAAAGCGAACGAATAAGCTTCGCCCTATTACATTAAGACAGGCATAAAGCCTTCACGGGATTTCGGGACTGGGACTGATTTGATGCGACAGGACAGCGGATTGAGCTGTTAGATTGGATCCTACCGATCCCATCTCTCTATAGGAAGCCGACTGACTATTAACACGCCGTCGATCGACCGTACATGCGAGAGAGAAGAGACGCGTGCACGCACATGCACGTGTGTGTGAAGTCGATCCCATGACTGCCGTCTGTTTTCCCACGAACGTTCCGCGTAACACGGCGAAGACGAAGAGAGAAACCCGCGGAAGGCTAATCCGCTTAGATCTCGTCCAACACGCAACGTGCAGCATTTCTCTCTCTTAAATGACACGCAATCACGCAGCGCGACACAGCACGCGTACGTGGCGAACCACCATCGGCCGCGATGGAAATCGTGGAAAATTGTGATTTGCACGCCCGTCACACGCCGGTTTCGGTCGATGATTCATCGAGGAATATAAAAGGAGGAGAGTAAGAGAGAAAAGTATGGAGGGGGCTAATTTCGAGGCACTCTCGGAATATGAGAAAATACGTATTGTCGTCGTATCGTGATGAATGGTACGTGTACCATGTATGGCTACAGAATGTGATCTCGGTAATTGATTCGGCGCACTATTAGGGGCTCTTTAATTATATCGGCAGGATTATCTGAGACCAAGATATTTTATTCTGGAACAATATGGTTCTTATAGTTAGGGGTATAAATTGTGCAGGAGATTTTTAATATTGTCAAAATTAATCAACTTTTCTTGTATTTCATCTATCGTTAACAAGCTTGTATATCGTTGAAATAAATATTTCGATAATTAGCCCGGTGTGTCGAATTCCCCGAATTTTTAATTAACCTTTACAACCCACCGACCTTTTGTACGCGCAGAATGCGACACCGTAACGGTTCAACACGCCTGTAACACCAGCGTTCGTTCGTTAGAGTCGATCCATTGAGAATTTCGTTAATTAAAAATTATTATTTCAGCCGCGTTTGGAACGAGGGCAACGGATGGAACACTTCGGTGCGGTCGCCATGCCGCCGGTGTATGATCGTCAAATATTTTTCGAGGGAGAGCGTTATTAGTGGACTTCAATATCCTGCACCAACCGGTGCCTTCGGGCTGTTCTGCGCAGTTTGATGCCGGATATGAGCAACCAATGTCACAACTCTGACGACGATAGGCGCGATATGAGCCGAACTTTCAACCATTTCAACAGCTGTCGCCTACTTAGGGGGTTGCGAAGGAGGTTATCCGAATTAATCGACTTTTCGAAAATCCATCTATCGTCGATCACTTTTTTCCCCTCGCATATATTTTCAGAATTCGCTGATGTCAAATTGATGCTCGAGAGATTCGTACTTCTTTCTCATAAGTGACGCTATAAGGATCAGCTGTTTCAATTTTTCTTCGAAACTAATACTAACAGAAACGTGAGGATCGTGGGAAATTTGGAGATAAAAAACAGCGTAACATAGAAACTAAATAAAATTTACAGTAAACAATAAGCAGAATTTGTTGTGGATTCAAGACTAATATTCTCACTCTGTAGTATACAAGAGCTACGAACTCGAAAGCTGCCAATATGTTTCATATCATATAATGCTAAAATAATCAGATCATGGTTGTATTGAACACGCCATATCGTACCCGCTAATTATATGGTACATGTTAATTACGTATAATTTCTCCATATTTACCAATCTCATGATAAGCCGGCCCTATTGCGCTTTCCACCCGATCAAATTGTGTTCCTGCTTACAATACTGTCCATGCCAGAGGTTCTCAATCGTATGTTGGACATTTTATATTGCGACACATAACGCATAACGCATAAAAACATGATGCTAAACTTTTTTTTGCCAAAACTATTATTAACAATAGAATTTTCATGTATCGTCTGAAATTATGAAAAATAAATCATGAAGAATTTTCTTGATTAACGTTTCTTAATCATGTACCTCGACGCATAATAAAAAGAGGTAAAAAACACCATACAATTAATTATATATCCATTAATTATTATTCTTACTTCCAAATGCAAAAATAACAGACACTGACAGTACGATCGATTGAGAACTTTCACGCGACATGATTGGCGCATGCGTTTCGAAATTAAGAGTTCGTTAGTTGGATAACTATTGACTGACAAAATAGCCAACCATCGCATGTGTATTGTCTACAGGAAATGGGTCGGCAACGGTGCGAAGCAGCGAGACCCGCGTTTCCGGTCGATCATAAGGCTCGACGTAAATATTGTATACACCAAAACGCGCGTGTATTGGATCTATCTACTTACGTGCATATGTATATCTATACCAGGGAGGGGTAGAGGCAGGGCACGCCTTTGCGTTTCACGCGTCGGTTCACGTCGCGCCTGGGCGGCGGGTTTATATCGACACTGATGTCTCAATTAGAAGCAGCTGGCATCTGCCCCTTCTCCGGAAGAGGGCCCGTCTGGTTCCCGCGCGCGAACCTGGAGTGCCCATTAAGGGAGTTCTTCCTTAACCCTATGATTTCGTTCGCCCTCCCGCGGAGCCCTGTAATTAACGATCGAGTATCGATGTTAGTATGCGGCGCATCGAAGACGAAGGTAGAAGAAAAAAAAATAATCCAAAGGAGGATATATTGGACGTCCATCGTGCCGGTGCGAGTGAAATGAAAAGGAAGACGCGAAGTCTCCGACCGAAGTTGCAATTAACATCGCTGGAGTCGTTGCGCAACTTGTCGATTCCGTAAAAAAGAAAAATTGTAGGGTTGTTCATACTACTTTACCTTTGAATATATCGAATTTTTATTATATTCTTTTTAATATATTTGTGCACTGGGAAAATTACTGAATTTTATTCAATATCTGTTTGTATATTACTATCGAAATATTTACTAAATGTAAATATATATCTTAAGTTTTAACTTTTTTACTTTAAATAAATATTTACTTACTATAAGTAAATATTTTGTTGGTATTATTCAAACAAATATTTAATAAAATTCAATAAATTTTGTTTTCAGTGTGTGTATGTCGTAAATTTATAAAGGATGTAAATTTACATTCTAAATAATAAGATAAACATCCCAATGATCAGACATTTACACAAAACTTTTATATTATTATTAATCTGAATGCTTTTTTAAAATATAATTATAATTTAATTATATTCTTTAAATACAATTAAATTATAATATTAAATTATATATATTGTAATAAAAAAAGCATTTGAGGTTAATAATAATAAATTTTTTGTAAATATTGCCGGCAGATAGATACATATCCAGTCGCTGGGACATTCATCTTATTATTTGTTATTGGAAGTTTTAATAAAATACATAAAAGCGAAGGAGGAAAATGAATGTCGGAAAAAGAGCAAACATGCGTGGGAACAAAAGCGTCCTTGCGAAATTTACAAGCGGATTACGTTCGAATCGTGCGAAAAGCGAGCTTTCGCCACGGCAGTAAAGAGTTTATTCGGCTCGTTTATCTAACACGAGAAAGACTCGCGTGTCAAGAATAATCAACAACGATAAAACGTCAATAAAACTTCGCGGCTCTACCACCGATTAAAACGGTTATTACGTGCTCGGCCAATGAAAGACTCACGATGTAGCGAAATACGGCATCGGCTGCTTGTATTATTATGTAGACTACTGTATACGCGATAAGTATAATTATAGGATTTGCGCTCGCAGTACGATTGTTTTAAAAATAACGCCGATTGAGAAACCGAATTATTCGTATATAATAATATAATATAATAAAAATAAATAGTATAATATAATAAAAAAAAATTTGCACGTTTTCTGGAATAAAAATTTGAAGAAACTCTTTAGACGCCTATTAGTCTACATTTTACGATTGCATTCTCATACGAAAAGAATACTCTACTCTCTAAATTCTTTGAAATGGAATTTCACTTTAAAGAGTGAAAATTGAGCCAATTGGCTCAGTTTTGAATCTTAAAAAATGAGATATAAATAGATACTCTTCAGAGAATGAGATTCATTCTAAAAAGTTTTAAAGAATAGAGATCTCTATTCTCTAATCTGTATTTTTCTATATATTTAGAAACTCTAGTCTCTAATCAGAATCTGGCCATGAGATAACAATTTATGATTATCCTTTTTCATTAAATTCGCTTTAGTCAGAGATAATTTACATACACTTATCTTTGAACATATTTTTTTCTCATATCATTGCAGGGCGAGATAAAACATCTTTTCTCTTTTGCAACATTCTCTTTTGCAGAATGAGATAAAACATATTCTCACTCGCACGATTTTAACGAAAAACGTCGGACCCCTTTTTTATAACCTGACTCTAATTACCTGGAAGATTTCTAGGAAAGAGAAGAAAACGCTTTCGCTAAAGTATCTAAAGATTTAACTGGATTTGAAAATAATTTTATTGGATTATCAAATTAATTATGTAGAAGGCTCAAACTTGTTAAAATGTCAAAACTTTTTAGCATTGCTTGAATTTCTTACACATTTATTTGGATGGTCCAACAAAATTATTTTCAATCTGTATCTCTCTATACCTAACTTTTTAATATTTCAACAAAATTATTCTTTTTATATAAATATATAATGATCATTCTCTAAATCTGAATTAGTGGATAGTCACTAATTATCCCAATGGCTTTACTTTATACTTCGTAATAATCAGAGAAGTTCAACAAAAAAAGGAAAAATATTTGAGCACTGTAACTGAAATATTAATATTTCTACGTTAATTTCAATCTTCCAATACTATATTCATTGATTTTAAGCACTAAAACAAGGTTAGTTAGATTAATAAAGCTAGATTAGGGATTATATTTAATTCACTGATTACTAGTGGCGTACTTGGCACTGATATCAATGACTATCCATTGATTCAGATTTAAAGAACAAATAATAATGGAAAATTTCATTTTTGAAATCGCACAGTTAACGATTCTCAAAATATTTTATTCGCATTTGAGATTATCATCGTTACGCTGGATAAGTTAGAAATTTTGAAATCTTCTGGGCCACCACGATATCATTTATATAACACTTAGGATATTAAATATGAATAATCCGCCGACTCTGATTGCAATCAAGAGCAGATCCGTTGTGCAATTTGCGGAATTATTTCCGGACTTTACATTGACCACACGTAGCAGATATGATGGAGCGTGGGAGAGGGCGGAAACTAATGGAAGAGGAGAAGAGAACCGACGACTGGAGCGGTCGCGACCGCCGGAGTTGGACCGAAATGCAAAGCCGCTAATCTGATTCGGAGGCTCACGGAAGGCGGTGTAGCTTTTGGCCCCGCGTGGCCTGGTATGGCACGCGGATTCCCGTCAATTATACATTATAAACAGTCATAAATATGCAAACGGTGGTGGTGTTCGCTGGTGGTGAGGCGATTGCGGCCGTCGCGACGCGGGCGTCTCCCACGCGGATTTGCAGCTTCGCTTTCTGAGCTTTCACATAAAAGCCGAAGCGCGATCATGAGAGAGTCGTAAGCCCGTATCTTGATACACCTAATACCATCTAAACAGAAACCTCTGGCTGTTATATTCCAAAATCCTTAAATCTAATACATGCGGATTTCTTCGGTAGATTTCAAATCAGTTATTTTTCAGCAAAAATTTCCGGACAAACAAAGTTAAATATTTTTTTAATAAATCAAGATTAGATTCTGAAGAAATTGTAAGTCCACTTGAATTGTCTGCAAATATCAAATTTTTGTTAAGTGTACAAAGTATGTTTGAAGCAAACGAAAACGCATGTAAATCAAATGATTGAATCTAGATAGAGAAACTAGGCATACTTAATCAGGAAACATATGGATATAAGACGTTAAGAGAATTAATCTCGATAACAGGACTTTAATCGTGTGGACACTCCTCGCTTCTGTATTCCAATCAGCTTATCCGGATAAACGCGCTTCACATCCGACAAATGCATCTACAGCTTGAGATTGCGCATCCTCTCATTCACATGAGAAAATACATATGGCAATCACGTATTAACCGATGACACTATCTTCCTGCTGAGCACATCGACTATTCAATAATTAAACGCAATCTCTTTCCAATTGCACTTTGCTGTTTCTAAACAAATGTCCTTAAGAAATCTATGCACGCTTTGAAACAAATTATCTTTATTTCTGATGCAATTTGTCTGCAATGTGTTTCTAATATTTTTATTACATCGTAATCATGCAACTAGACTAACATATACAAATATACGCGAGACACTTTATTATTCATGGAAGTTACCATGCACTTACAATTAGTTCAGTGTTCATGTAATTTATATTATTAAAAGCGTCATAATACCATCACCGTTTTCTTTCTTTAATAATTTTATATTATTAATTTTATCTATCACCTGACAAACAAGCTTATCATTATTTATCATTATTTTGATGTCATAATGACAATAAATAACGTCAGCTTGTTTGCTGGACCACTCGCACTGTTTTGTAAAAAATTCTGATCTTAATTCGAAATCTTGAAAAAAGAAAGTAGATTACAGCTCGCCTCCGAACCGTATGTTCGTTTTTATGCCTTTACGGTTATCCCAAGTGAAAATGGATGAGCGGCGTATCGAGAGAGAATCGTGGAATTCGGATCAGTTTTCACCATCTCGCGAAACGATACACGCGATTTCGCCATCGTCCATGCGAATCCGCGCAATTACGGGGCGCTCGCGAGAGAAGCTCGAATGCGACGGTTTCAGCTGTGTGGTCACAAATGGCTAATTTTCTCGTTAGCGACGATGCTCGTGTCCAACACGATTTTCCCTCGGTGGGTCCGTGTTGCAACCGGTCGTTTTAGAACTGCTTACACAACGCTTACGCGAGAAGAAAGTTTAGCTGACGTTGCCCGAGGTGTTCTTTGACGATTTTTATCTTCAGCGAAATGCGGAAAACAATCCGAGTGTACAATCCGAGGAAATTAATTTTACTCCAAGGCAATTTAAAATCGAATTAATAGAGGAATATTTCTTTTTAAAGAAGAAATATGTGACTTCAAATTTGTATATTATTTCCGTATTATAATTATTTTTATATCTATGAGGTTATTTTTTAATTGATTTTATACATTATATTAGATTCTCTACATCTTTTAGAAGGTTGAGAAAATTTCGTAAAGGTTTTAAACACTTGAGAAGTTGAGAAAACTTTTGTAATATCTTTACGAGTTTAATGTTAAATTTCTCTCTATATGAAGAAAATATATATTCTATAATATATATCTAATGTTCTTGCAGAGAAAAAATTTTGTTTTATAATTTTTCTATAATTTTTTCATCATCCTTAGGGATTTTTTTCGTAAATAACGTAAAGCTTAATTTATCTATCGAGACAACTTTAGTCCCTCCTTGCAGATTTACGGCCATCATTTTGCACCGAATGATCCTATTGGGAAAACGAGTGATCGGGAACGCTAGTACGTGCGTGCAATAATGTGAACTTGAGATGAAACGATTAACCAACTTTGTGGCCAACTTTACTGCAAATTTACTTTGAGGATTAACAGACGTGTTTGCGTTTCTTGTATTTTATTTACTTTCGAATCAGAAGTTCTCAAAATTTATTTTTCCACAGATCTTTTTTCTTCTCTCTTTCTCTCTCTCTCTCTCTCTCTCTCTCTCTCTCTCTCTCTCTCCCCCTTCCCCCCCCTCTCTCTCTCTCTCTCTCTAATCATTATAATCTTTCTTTCGTTTTAATGTATATTAACGAAAATTAGGTTTTATATATATATATATGTGTGTGTGTATATACATGTGTATAGAAGTTAATAATACAGTGTGTATGGAAGGAATGAGAGAGAGAGAGAGAGAGAGAGAGAGAGAGAAAGAATGTGTGTAGGTTTTAATTATTATATTATAGTTATCAAGAAACTTTAAACTAATTATAACATAGAATTAACAATAAGTACATGTAACATTAAGTACATGTAAAATAAATACTTAAAAGAAAATTTAATTTTTTGAATGATTTGAGAGTTATAATGGACAAACCAGAAAATTCTGATTAATCCATTTTTGATCAAAATTCTAATTATTCCAACCAGACATTTTTCTCCGTGTATTTATTTTCGTAATTTTACAGAATTTTATTTAGTTTCTCAAATCACTATCTCAAATTTCGACGACTTTGAGGTCAAGTCGTCTTGTTATGTCGCCTGCAATCATTTTACTCGGCAAGCTAGTACATCAAAGTTAAACACTAAACTGGTTACCAGGATACGTCATCGGTTAGTCAGTAAAAGATCGAGATGTCGGTATATCCAGAAAGGGTTGAGTTTCTCAAGAGATCACTTGTCTCGAAAGGGCCACTTTTACCTTAATCTTAATCATGGATCATCGGGATTTCAAAGAGATCAGCGAACACACGCGAGATTTCGAACGGAAGAGTCGATCAAACGGAATGACCGGACGAATTATAGCTGGCTCGGTAATCTCGTAAAGGGGTGATGCCTTTGCCGAGGGCGACATCGAGATGTCCCTCTGATCTCCGGCAACGACTGATAAATGGATAAAGAGGCTCGAGGAAACGGAGTGTCTCGAAAATTCGGTTAGGTTAAAGAGACAGGTTGACAGGAAGGAAAAACGAAAAAGATATAAGGTTCGCACAAATGTCGACGATCGCACCCCTGCGAGGCTCGTTAAGCATTGACAGAAAGTTGCGAACACAAGCAACAAGTTCGCATTCTCGCTGTTTGCTCGCTTAATGCGTTCCGAAAATTTACTCGTAAACAGAGATTTGCATGAAGGAGCAACAATTTCCTCGCATAAAGGCGTTTGCTCGTGACTCAAATTCACACTAAATGCAATAATCATAGGATAAAAATGGAATAATAATTATAAATTCTCAAGCTTTCTGTAACAATTAAGCTACATAGATATTTTGCAAATTTTTGATATAATTATAATTTGGTATAACTATAAGTTGTAATTTAAAATGTTAGATATTGTAATTTAAGATTGAAATTGTTTAAATAAATTTTAAAATGTTTCAGTGAAATTAAAAATTGAAGTCTAAAAATAATAAAAAATAATTTTCTAGATAAAGAAATTTTTCTGATGATCAAATTATACTAATAAAGCTATTGTTACTGTAACTTATACGACGTGGAAACGTCAGACTTTTGTTTTCGATTTCCTGCCTTTGACACTTCGGTAAAACTGGTGTCAAAAGAATCTCTATCCACTACTACAAAAATGCAATCCGACATATAAAAGGGCCGCGAAAAAATGTGCGGTCGTTCGCGACATTCCCTTCAAAATTTCCGCGACGAGCGCCGGAAAATTCAGACGCTGTCGGAAGCGAGAAGGCGGGCGAATTCCGGAGAGCTTGGTGGAACGAAATTTTCTGACGTCTCTCGTCTCTTTGTTGTTCGGCCTTTTGTTCAGACCCGATGGAAATGTTGGCCAGCGACCAAATTGCGTAACTCTCGCGAGAGTGTCGCGGAAGGTTGAGTCGGTGGAAGTTCGAAGGAGCAAAACCTGGGAGAAGGGACTGAAGGGAAGAGATACGACGTAGACAACGGGGGCGGTGCCGGGTAGTGTTTGGACTCCGTGGAGAATATGGAGGATATGCGAGAGGGTGCTGGATGGATCGGCGTCAAAGTGAGGCAACCTGATGTATATGCATGCTACTCTCGGGTCAGCGGGATGGCCTGAATTACCATAAACATGCTAGATAGTAGGCTAACTGCCGTTGTTCCCATCTCCGACTTGCTATCCCTCGTATCCACTCGGTCGGTTTACCCCCTTCGATTTAGAGAGCTATAGTGCATTTCTGTCTCTTGTCTTGGTATGCAAGCAAACGTTCTCATGCCCCTTTATGACATTATCGATACGATGAATCTATAAAGGTATTTATAAACGATAAAGTTTAAACAGTAGTTGATTCGATCTTGAATTATGCTCCTTTTAATTGTGAATATTAAATCCTTAAAATCATAAATTTAAAGCATAGTAAAAATATTTGCCAATATAATGAAGAGAAAAGCACACTGAGAAAAATGTACTAAATTTTAATAAATATTTTTTTGAATAGTATCATCTAAATGATCGCATGATAAAAAATACGTAAGAATATATAAAAATATTATATAAATATTATAGAAAAATATCGCATTAATTTTGAAAACTTTGTCATTTATTATGAAAAAAATATAAAGGTATATGTAAAAAATATATACGCGTATATATTTGAAAAATTTTGCTTCATCATGACATAACAATAGCACGAAAGAATGTTATGTTTTTTGCAAGGTAATTTGATCGCAATTTTATCAAGAGAATATATCCGTATCTAGACTTTTAGAGATAATACATTTGATTGCAGAACAAGAGAAAAGGAAGAGGCGATTTTGACGTTCGATTTTGACGTTCGTTTTTTTATTGATGTATTATTTCGCAAATAGCTCGCTATTTGTCGTGACTCCGAAACTCGATTCGCATTCTCACATCGCTTCGTATATCTAACATGCGAATGTCTTATTTATTTCCATTTCGTATGAGTTTAGCACTTTCATCGCTTGTGAGCCGTTTTTGTCATAAAATTAATCTTTTGTCGAATTATTTGCTTTGCCTAATTTATAGCTAATTTTGCGGGACATTCGAGTCATGGAATTAAATTTCTTATGTAGAAATTATAGTCGTTATAAAGAATTCAAAGTTTATTATGATAATAAGTGAGCTTTGTCTAATAAATGAATATGAGAGAAGCTTGATGAATTATTATAGAGATTTTAAAGCTTTTAAAACAAGCTTTTAAATACAATTTTAAATTATTACATATTTTAAATTATTATAACAATATAAAAATACATTTTTAGAAAGAATTTTCCTTTTCTCACATTAATACAAATTCTTTTTGCATAATTTCAAATCTATACACTGAAAAAAAAATATAGTTAATTTTAATAAATATTTAGTTCAATATACTGCCAATTGCTAAACATTTATTTATAGTAAATAAACACTTATTCAATAAAAAAAAATGATTGTTAAATCAGTTGGGGATGAAGCAACAATATCGGGAAGTGAGCAACTAATTAGCAATAAATTAGCACAAAAAGAATATGCCGTATTTTTAATTTTTTTTTTTATTTTTTTGAGTGGCTGTGCTAACTTTATTCTTATGCTAGCATTGTTTCTTCGAAATTGACTGGAGCAACAAAATCAGGAATAGAACAACAAATTAGCAACAAAAAAAGCACTAAATTTCTGTGCAACTTTTATTCGATTGTGCTGAAGTGGCTGTGTCAGCTTAATAGACATATTCTTTAATGAATATGTGTAATATAGTCCCCAAAACGCATTTCTTATGCATAATTGTTTATGCTTGTTTATCGCTCGCAATAATTATCATATAAACTATTGCTAGCAATAGATATAAACAATTATACGTAAAAAATGCATTTTAGGGACTATTATATGTACATATTCATTAATGCGTTTTAAGGATGATTGTATATATAAATTTATATTGTAAGAAATCGAGAATAACGTTTTTATTCAAACATTGAAAATAATCCAATAGAGGTCGAAACATATGTTATATTTAATTATTCTCACAGAAATATATACATTTAGAATAAATATCCAGCTTGGCTCGTAGCTCCTTGCAATTCAATTTATTATTTATTGTTTACTTAAATTAACGAGATATTGAACGGTGGCGACTTATAGGAAGGATTGAAGATAAGTTAAATTGAGTATATTAAAATATGTGATATTATTATATTAAAATATGTAATATGTGATATTAAAATTTAACAGTGTATGCATAATAAATTCCACAATTCAGAATTAAGTTTATCCTAATCTATCACAACTTATCCATTTTAAAGCAACGGATGTATGTTTTATATATATATTTATTAATGAATTTTTATTAAATTGATTCATATATGCTTTTAGATATATGTATGATATATTAATAAAATTATTACATATCCGTTGCCTTAATAAAAACATTCATCACTCACCAACCGATGCGCAATAGTAGAATTAAATCTGCAACATCGTTACAATGATTCTGTAACAAATAAATTAAAGTTCAAATTAAAACAGAATAAAGAAATAATCATTTAACTTCAAAAAATAATTACTATTACGAACGCATGCAGTTTGCTAAAAAATAATCAATTTTGGAAATATAATTTTTGTAGGCATCGAATTTTTTGTACCCATTATTTAATTAGAAAACAATTATATATTCTTTAAAATAATTATATATTTTTTCTAAAATAATTACCTACATATTCTCTAAAGAAGATCTTAGCAAAAATAAATTTGTTTAAAATTTTAAAGTATTTTTTACTTAAAAATTACTTACAAACTTTATACAAATTTATTTTTATTAAGATCCATAAAAAAGTACAATTGTTTTAGAGAATATATATAATTACTTTAAAGAATATATAATTATTTTATAGAATTATTTGAGAATATAAAATTATTTTATTTAACAATGATTTAAAAATAATCATTTTTAAATCAATGTCAAATTAAATGATTTAAAAACAAGCAAAAAAAGGTTAATTTTTTTTACACAAGTAAAAAATAATATTTACCGCAAGGTTGCTCCACCGGTGCCTGACCGGTCTCTTCCAGACCTCCTCCTCCTTTCAGAATATGATTAACATCTCGCACACTCGCGAATAATAAAATATAATTGCGCGTGGACTATAACTTGAGTCCAACTTGAACGGCACTCCCGAAACGCGCGACGCGACGAACCAGCTGCGGTTCGTTCATTTTTAAATGTTATTTATTAATTAATAATCGACGAGGAGGATACGTTAGCTTCCCTATTGGATTCAATATTTATTCAATATCTAAAAATTTATCTAGATATATTATATTCAAATATATCCGAAAATTTTTAGATGCTTGAGAAAAATCATTCTTTTCGTGTAAATATCTTCTAGATACTGAGCCCTCTCACCATGTCAAGGTATACCCGTGAGAGGGAAGATAATCTGAAAAATGTAATATATAGCTATTATCTATATTACTGTGCAATCGGTTAACTTTTAGAAATGAATATCACATCTGCAATTCGTTATCATTGCGAAATAAAGTCAGAGCAGATAAAAGGGCTGAATCTTTTACTTAGACATAAATGATTAGAGTCTAGAATGAAATAGGCTAGAGATAAAAAAGAAAAATGTTTCTTTTATTACCGATAAATAGTTACGGTTAATTTTTCAACGGATCTTCGTATAGGATCGAAAGGTGTTCAAAAAAAAAATTTATTAATTATTAAACTATATTCATTGTAAAAGCAGGAATTGTGATTTTTTTGCACGAGAATATTCATATTAACATTGCTTTTTTATGACTTGTGGGTGATATCGTTCGTATAGACGAATAGCCGTGTCGCGTGCCGCTCTTCTTCACATTTCTTTTGAAAAGTATAAATGTTATATAATGTCGCGATAAATGTTAGATATAATACGAAATTTTATTTCATGAATATTCACGATTGCTAGTATAATTAATTATTCATAAAGCTTCGTATTATATTTAGCATTTTTTACGATTATGTTTCAAAAGGGAATGTAAAGAAGAGCGGCACACAACATGGCTACCTGCGTACGAGCTTCGGTAAACAATGATGTACGTAACTACGGGTAAACATGACGCGCCGCTTCGTGCCACCCCATGCCATCCCCACTTCAAGGTCGCGCGCCGCTTGTCTAACTGTCGAAATATTACGCGTATTACAAAATTAATAAAATAATCTATTCGTTTTAATATTCTTCGATGAATATTACGATGCTTTATTATATGATTTACGTTTTATTTTTTGTATTCGTTACGCACACAACTCATATATCTTAGTCCGATATTCATAGTGTCAGAACTTATATTCAAGATCGTCTTAAGTACAATTTTAAGAAGTCACGAATCAGAGGACCATATTAGTGTCTTAAGACATTACTATAAGACAGTCTTGAAATAAGAACGGACTGTGAACACCGCTCTTAGATATCTCTAACTTATATATCTCTGTAAATGAATAACATGAATTCTTTTTATACCCATTATTATATTTTCAAAATGTTTTATAATTTAAAAAATGTTTGCGTTTATATAATGAATATATAACTTATTATTCATCTTTTTTTGAATGTAAATTATCAAAGAGAGTAAGATTGAGATATAATTCTTAGTACACACCTTAGTTTTGAGCAACATTACTATTTAGGCATCCTTACGTAATTAATCGTCAATTCGCGTTCGTGAATATTTAATTTTCGTAGATTAATGCGGTATCCCGAGCAATCGTATCACACGTCTGTCTCCCCCCTCGCTTTCGTCGCGCTCTTGCTTTTCACCGGGCGCCGTTTAGATTACTGCGTATGAAAAATATTAACGATTTATTCAATTATACGCATTTTGATAAACGGATATTATCGTATTTCACGCTTTGCTTTGTGGCATCTCTAGCCCTTGTTAAATCATACATTATGATATTTGCGCGGTTCTTATAAACGCAATCAGTACTTGTGTTTGCGTGCGTGGAGCATTTTTGATATTCCAACATTATGTCTCAATTTTTATTATTCTTTTAAGTGATTCATTAACAATTAAAGACAATATTCTATACATCCTTTATATAAAGATATGCAAATTTTATTAATATTGCGGAACAGTTTGCGTTTAATGCTTTGGCTAAAAGTATTAAATATCTTGTCAATCATTATTTAATTTTTTTTGCTAAAAAATTTATTTATGACACTACTATTGCTGTAAATTATTCTGTATAATGTTTTAAAAATTATTTAAACTTACGTATAATGCCAATCTCGGTAAGTGAACATCTAATTAGCAACAAATTAGCACAAAAAGAACATGCTGTATTTTTTAATTTTTTTTTTTGAGTGGCTAATTTTATTTTTTTTTTTGAGTGCTAACTTTAAGCTTATGCTAGCACAACTATTGTTTTTTCGGAATTGGCTGGAGTAACAAAATCGGCAATAGAGCAACAAATTAGCAACAAAAAAGAATTAAATTTCTTTGCAACTTTTATTCGATTGTGCTGAAATGACTGTGTCAGCTTAATAGACGTGAATAAGAGACAGCTACTCTCATATCCAATCATCTTCTTATTGTTAGTTCATAAAACGAAACACAAAATATGCAGCATTTTATTTACCGAAAATTACTCTGACAATAAGACTGATAGTAAATTCGGTCACTCGAATTATATTGAATTAATACACATTAAGTTTATATAAAATACTTTATATAAAATATCTAGATATATAGTAATATAACTTAATAAACTTTAATAATGAAATAATACATGTTTTTTTCGATTAAATAATGTGATAATTATATTACTATTCCGTATTTAATTATTTAAAGTATTTATACAGTGAGAGCAAAAAGTATTCATACAAGGAAATTTATTATAAAAAAAGCCTTATTTGTAGAAAACATTAATTAACAATTTTATACATTGAATACATTCTGTTCTAATATAAACAAATGAGCTTAGCATGTATGATTTTAGAAGCTTAATTTTTCGTCTGTAACTCGTCTGAATACTTTTTGAGCATTCAAACAATACAATTTATCATTTTCTTATTTTTCGGATGATATATATTTTGTAATTAATACACATCATTTTGGTATATATAATTTTAAGAAACATACAGTTTATTTTATTCTTTATGAATAAATTGTTATCCAACAAGAAATGATCGTTAATTTAATTAAACATCGAATCGTCAAATTGGTGTTAAAATCATCGAATTTATATCGATTCGACATCAATTCGATGACTCATTTCTCGCTGGATAATATTTAAAAATAAATTTTTAAAAATAAAGTTTTTTTTAAAAAATATTTTCTCTGTACGAATACTTTTTGTATTCACTGTATATTTTTATAAAAGCACATATAAATATTTTAAATAATTAAATATTTAATATTGATATTGTCACATTATTTAATAGAATATACATATACTCCATTGTTAGTTGATTTTATTAAATAACGTAATAATAACAATATTATTATTAGATATTTAAAATATTTATATGCTTTTATAAAAGCATATAAATATTTTAAACAATTAAATATATCCCTAACAATAATATTGAGTTATTTAATATATGTAATATACATGTATTATTTCATTGTTAAAGTTAATTACCTATGTTACGCTACTGCATATTTTAAATGTATACTTTGCTAATTTTATATTTAGGTACACATACAACTGCTATAATAGTTTTTAGTATACTTAAGGGGATTATTCCTTAACTCTTAACGACTGTAGCATTACAGTGTCGTTACGCAGCTTTTTTAACTATGTACAAAACTTGCGCGACGACATCATGTAATACTATAATTCTCGTCATTAAGAGTTACAGAATAAGAATAATTAGTGTAATAATTAATTTAGTGTAATGTGAATAATCGAGTTCATGAGTTTATGAAGCGCGGAATATTTCAACTTACATTATTTTAAAACGTCACAAATATTCAACTGGCACGCAGTAATCGTTTTTGTTGCGTTGTGTCGCTGTGTCCGTAAACAAGGTCACCGGCCGACGTGCGGCGCTGCGTACTTAACTACGTATTCGTGCGGCGAGGCTCGAGCAGTACGCAACGATGTGAAATTCCTGCGACGTTCCTACGTATTTTATCGCATTATTACTTCACGTAACGCGATCGCGACGAATGTGACAATGAACACGAAGTCTTACACGACTCTGTCGAAACGAACACGTTCGTGTTTTAGTCCGCGTGTCTCCTTAATCTTTTAAAAGTTTCTGATGAAACTGGTCGAGAGAAACTTGTCGTACGTTAACTTCGCTTTACAATTATTTTACTAGAAATAAAAGTGTGATCTCGGGATGAGAATTATATGAATTAGCGTCTCGTGACATTTTCGTTGGGCGATTATATATCTTTGATATTCTTGCTCCCAATTTATAAATTAAAATTGTGCTAGTCTTGAGTTCAAAATAACACTCGATCGCGTATGAGCAATTTATGTAACAAGAAAAGCCTTGATATATAATTTTTCTTTTGAATAATATATGTGTCTCGCGAAATTCGAGAAGTATTATGCATTCAATGCTGAATCAGATTAGGTATTATTGGATGACCCGTCGCATTTCGATTAATTCGCCATTAATTCAATTTTTCTGACCGCATTAGGATAACGTCTTATTAATCGCGGCATCGATCTGAAGTTGGCGAGATGCTTGGAAGTTCACTTCGCGTCGTTCGCAGTTAGTAACGAAGGGTCACTGGAATGGAACGGATCAGCTCCGCGTCATGACGTCTTTAACGCGATAAATATCATTCAAATGAAGCTTTTTTGTATTTCAATTATTTGTCAATCGTGTGGTATAAATTCGATACGTGCATATCTGTGTGTTTCCGAAACGCGTGTCTCGCGACAGAAGTAATTCATCATGCGAACGGGAAGCGACGACGATATTCTCCATTCTTCCGATACTTGTGCTCGAAATATTTCACGATGCTTGTCATATAACTTTTATTCACGTACGTACATCTATTTCGTGTATTATAATACATGTAATAAAGATACAGTAAGCGTATGCTGTTTGCCATTCAAAGCGCGAAAAGTGCACGGAAATGCGGTTAGAAGCAACAGGTGTAGGCGTCGCGTCGCCGGGGCGAGTAGCGCCTGAAGTTGACCGCGCGATTTTTCGACTCCGTCCGCCATGTTAGATTCGTTCGTCGCGTTCGTTTGCGCTGTATCGAACGTCGCAGTTGCGAATTCTAACAGTACAATCGCAGTTTTCTCGCGTTTATACCGCCGTTACGTCGCTATACATACGCACATACGCACGATCGTCTTTTGGTAATTAGTGCGCGTTTATTTAATCGCGCTCGTGAATGAGTGTTGTTAAGTGCATCGACGGAATCTGAGAGGAGGAGGAGGCCTGGGGAAGCATCGGGCATCAACGGAACAACCGTGGAGTGAGTATTTTCTTTTGTTTGTTATTTCTTACTTGTGGAATTAATCGCATTTATTTTTGCGACAATCACGAATATTAGATAATTTACGTAAAAGATAATCTTTTATTTAAGAATGTATTAGGTATATAATATCTGTATAAAGTAGTGGCTTGGAAATTTATTCTTTTCATGTAAAAATGAATGTTATATACGCATGAAACAGTTCAATTAGACTAATATTTATTTTAGGTAATGATACAATTTTAAAGTTTGAATGGAAATTTTTTTTTTATTATTTTTTAAAAAACGTATTTTTTATTGAAATAATTTTTGATCTAAGTTCTAAATTGCAGCCAAATTTTTTTATCACTTTTTAAATATAGAATATATTTCAAGAAAAATCTATAATTTTTTCATAATTTTTTCATTTGGTTAAAAAATATGTGCAATACATTCTAAAATATATCAAATTGAAAGCTCACATTTGTATATTTGAGAATTTTTTTGGAAATTACATATATGTATATACAATATGTATATATATATATATATATAATTATTGTATAAATTCAAATGTCAAACATAATTTAATGTGTGTAATAATAATATTTAAAAATATTAATTATTTTGGCCAACTCTAATTTAGAATATATTTATGATTTATAGGCGACGTTCGTTTTGCAATTCCGTTGCTGTGCATCGTATTGGTGAGTCTAAATGTTGCTAATTTGATCTAAGGTAGTGAATCTACGATCATATTGGATGAATTGTAAAAATATATGTATAAATGAAATGCCTCATAGATTCATTATCTTAAAATGGATGGACTAGAATAAGTTAAAATAAACAATATTTTTCTTGAAAATTCTGGACAATTATTCATTGATTTATTATGCTATAATATAATGAATTATAATGCTTATAATTATTGATTGAACTTATTCTAATTCTAATCTTCAATCAATTCAAATCTTTTATAGTCTATCCATTAATATTTATAGATTGTCTTTATATCATTTGAAATAAATTTAAATAAAACGTGAAAGACGATAAATTTCGTAATGTAAATGAATTCATTATTAAAAAATTTCATTTCATTTAATTCGCTTAATTCGCTTAGTTGCTATTTCACTTATTTTATAAAATGCAAATGCAAATCATTTGCAGCAAATATAATCAAATCATGAGCTCTACATTGATCGCAATTATAATCATGTTTCGCATGCAATACAAATATAACTAAACAATTTCTATTAATGAAATCAAACAACGATGATTAGACTAACCACAAATTATCTCGTAATTGTATTTAAATAGGCATCTTATCGCAATATCGACTAGGTCAATAAATTCATATTGATGTGCTTTTAAAAATCTATCACATCTTTCACTCAATTGGTTTTCTACTTTGTTTTATATTACTCGTGTATATAGCGACTCTAATCGTTTCTGAGGAAAATAATGTTTCTAATAAATGATGGACATTTTATTTATAATTTATTGTACTTGTAAAGTATGACTGACTGAAATTAAAATTAAAAAAATAACAAAATTTTTAAACAAAATATTAATTAAAACAAAATTTTAATGTTTTATACTTGCGAACAAAAACATATGCTATACTATTGCGAAAATTATCTTTTTCGGAGATTTAATATATTTAAAAATGCAATGAATTTTTGCTAATTTTAAAAATGCTATGAATTTTTTTATAATAAAAAATTATTTATTATTATTCGAAATTATTACGTGAAAAAATAAAGAATATGTCTTAAATTATTTTTAATAAAATATATTTAATTTTTAAAAAATTTATGTATTCCTCATACAAAAGCCATACATATCGCTATTTTTTAAGTTCTTTTAAATTAAAAAATTTTAATATTCTATCATGTATTAAAGAAGAAGCTTAGATTTAATATGCAGCTTGCTTCAAACATCTGTGTTGTATTTGTTCTTATCACATTTCTTGGGTCATCGTACCTTTTATTAAACTTTCTTTATCATCAGTCATTCTTTTTAAAAATAAAAGAAGAAATAGGAATTTCGTGAAAAATTTTGCTTCTAAAAAATATTGCTGTCTTATTACTAGTTTATAACTCAACTCTTAGTTCACATAATTGGATCGTTGTGTTCCGCCCATATTTTTCTTTGAAATGTTAGGAACATTTAAATAATAGGTCTCTATCCTTTTTTTTTCAATACACAACTTTACAAACATTTTTTAGAAATATTAAAATATATGTAATTAATAATTTTGGTTTTTATATTTGCAAAAGTGATGAAAATTAACCCGAAACATGAACTTTATAGAATTTTAACTTCATATGAACCTTATAGAAATCTAATAGTAATCAAATTAATATTAATCCATTTATTACTGAAAAAACAGTAATTAATTATTTATTTAGAATATTAAAAGTACTAAACAGTAATAATTTTAAAATATATAATTAATTATTATTTTTCAGTATTGGCTACCATTAGATATCGTAAAAGGATCTATCATGGGTAGTAAAGAAAAATCATCGTGTATTAACTGTTAATTCGTTTCTAAAAGTTTGTTATCTAAAAATTCATTTTTCTCAACCGAAATGATTTTTAATTGTTAAATATTTATTCCATGTAAGGCTCTCAGAAACAGTTTGCTGTTATTTGAGTGTCAAGAGATTCTCCTCGAGGATCCGATCATACCGATACTTGAACGCGATCAGTTGCAGGAGAGAGATTACGAAATCGCTAGAGGGTAGTTAACATTACGCTGTAGGCAATCCGATCTTGACAATAAACGGGAATTTCTGACCAATTAGAATGCGGTATGCTGCTGATGATCGGATAAACGCGTCTACCTGTCAGAATCTCGAGACTGCAGTCTATCTGTTCCGCGGTCACTATGTCGAGGTTTAGGGAACATCAGAAATCAGGTATAGGAATACAACAATTATTGGAGACTAGCAAACATCGGTTATATGTTTAATAATGTTATTAAACTCGCGGTAAAGTTAAGAAGTACAATATAATTATATTATTATATAAATATTCGACTAATTAACTTGTTAGTTTGATAAAATAATTTCATGGCTTGATTTAAATAATATAGAATGGAAATCTGAGTAGCTTCGTACTTTTTTCCTTCATTTATGTCTGCGTATATCCTGAAAAGAATGTTTGATCGACTGGTCCGATTTTTTGCCTAACTGTTCGATAAAATTCTATTAAAAATTCGAGTAACAAGAGAGCTGTACTCCACGAGATTAAACCGCGCCGAGGGAGTTGAAGCACGAGACAACTTTATCGGGAATAGACGAGGGAGGGAAAGTGAAAGAGTAGATTTACCGAAGGTTCAATTATCCGTGTGCGCGTTATCCCAATCTCTTTTTTTCGGTGCCGCGGATTTACACCGTGCCGGACAAAAGCTCCTCGGTCTCAGGCTTATCTGCGACAGATAAAAAGGCGGTTATCTCTGCACACGCGTTGCACGAGACCGCATCGAGATTTCAGATAACGTTTTAATAGGATTAGGAGGCGATCGTACTCGCGGTCGTCCTTCCAAATGGGCTTGTCCTTTGCACAGTAGTAACTTTCGGCTTTTTAGACGATAAAGGGTTCTTCGTTACATGTGATTTTCTCGAAATTTTGACTTTTGAGATCACAATTTTGTAATTGTAAAAACATAAGTATTTTTTTTTTTAACAAATAGGTAACATATACAGGCTTCTAATTTCAAAATTAAAATTACAAAAGAAGGAGCAATATAAGATGTAATGTCGTAAAAATGTATAATTACGTTTATTACTGAATCAAAATTTTTAAATTATAAAACTAAGAAGTTATTATACAAATTTTTAAAACTCAACGTATTTCCATAATGAAAGCTAGAGTGCAAATAAAACGATTGTTTTTTTTAAATCGCATAAAATTTTACTCAATTAAAATATTAAATATTCAAAATGTAAAACACTTTTACTAATATTAATGATAATATTAATTATATTTAATGATATTATTAAAAGTGATAATATTATTAAGAAATAATGAGCATTCATTTTATAATCTCCATAAAGTATCTAATTTAAAAAAGTGGCTATATTGTACTTATAAAGTACTTATTGTATTATGCAAATTATTCAAAAGTCCCACTTCGTTTCGTTTTAATTCTACCTTAAACGCTTGGCGCGTGAACGACTTTCCTGTGATTCTATCTCGAGATGGAAGTCACGTCGTAAGCGAAAACATGGAGTTCCGGGCCGCTTCGTGAAGCATATTTCAACGAAACGCGGAAGCGAACGATTCGAGGATATTCAGCGTACAGTGGATTCCCGAGTGGGTCAGAAAGGGAACTTGGAGGAATGCAATTTTCCTCGGGTGCACTTTGAAGACCCCCGCGTCGTTTGGCCGATGAACCTTCTCGTCAAGCTCGCTTAGGGACCAAGGGGGCATGATCGATACATTGCTTTCTCGCGGTCGCAATAGCGCTGTTGCAGCTAGCATGCTGTTATCGATCGTATCACTTTTAGTCCCTTGCAAAAACGAATTTCCGGAATCTGCGGAATCTTTAATCTCGATAGAGTCTCTCAATCTCGACCGTGACGTTCGCGTGACTTATGCAACGCGCGGAATTATGAAATATATATGTTTAGAAAAATGTTCGAGGAGTTTATTATTGACTTGCTCGAACGTTGAACATATGTATCCCTCGATTCCCTTTGATTTTTTAATCTGAAATAAAAACTGAGAACCGCAATAAAATTAAATTTATTGCTAGAAATTAAGTATTTGCGATTTCGGATAAAAAAAACGTCAATTTATAATTATGATTATTTAAATAAAAAAAAATGCATTATATAAAAATAATTTATTGATTGAATTTTATGTGTATGATTTATTCGATAAAAATAATTGTATCGCGGAAAGAATCCCGTTTTTGTAGGAATTAATGTAGGAAAATCATTTTTATATAATACATTTTTTTATTTAAGTAACTATCATTGTAAATTGACATTTGTTATCCGAAATTGCAAATACTTAATTTTTAGCAATTAAATATAAATATCACGGACAGGAACAACAAATTCGTGACTTACCATTCGGGGCTTACCATTACTTGGCTTATTGAAAAGGGCGGGAAAGATGATAGAAACAGAGATCATTAGTCTCGGAATTATTTAAGAATTAAAGCAAATGAAAACATTGACTATATGTAACCTTTAGAAAAAAAGCAGAAAAGCTAAAGAAATAGAATAGTTGACTTGCGAGAGAAAACTTAAAGGAAAAAGACAAGAAATATAGGATGAAGAAAAAGAAGGAACAGGGCGAGGTTCGCGACTGTAAAGTGTCCTTGGAAGTAAGGTGACCCCTTGGAAGTTAGAAAAAGTAAAAAAGAAAAATATGGCATGAGAGTGAAGGAAGAAGCGAGAAAGATAGAAAGAGGCTGAAAGAACGGAGATGTGATATCTGCTCGCGAAGAGAGAGGCCGGGAACTTTTAAAAGTTATTTAAATTAAATAGACTGCGGAGTGCGCGGAAAGGAAAATGCGGGAAGTAGAGGGCAACGAGGAACGAGATAAGGGTTGCGAGAAGGTAAACCCGACGAGACGTGGGAGAGTAGCCTCGATGATATTGATAGCGACAACACACCCGGATGAAAAATAAGCGACGCCTCGCCTTTAGAAGAGAAGACGGAGGATGAAAAGGTGTCTTTAACCCCCTTCTTTCCCTGCCCTTTAATGGCTCTATACCCGCAGGGCGCAAATACGCAGGAAGGCCCTTCGGAGAGACATGAAGATTCTCCCTTCGCAGTTACTATCTCGTTTCGTTCTTTTCGATCCCTCGCGAAAAATGTAAAGGGAAGGAGGATACGCGGGGAAGTCCGATAATAATTCCTTTTAATGCTTTTTTACTAGCACATCCTTCCCAGATGGGAGCGGCCATTAATATTCGTAAAACTGCCGTTTTCAGTGGCGTTTCGTTCGATGTTTTATATGGAATGGCGAAAAAATTAAGGTTCTTTGAAGGTTGTTCGTTCTATGTGAATTTTCGTAACGCGCCTCAACGGACACGTATGATATAAGTTTATCAATTACGGTAAAATAATGAGAAATTATAAATTTTTGTCAATCTTCTATAAATCACTCATCGGAAATTCTGAATAAATAATGTTAGCTTGAACATACGGGAAGAATTATGTTTCATCAAAATGCGTAGGAATGAAGAAATTGCGCTATTAATTCCATAATATTAAATTATACCCAATTTAAAATATTTTTAATTATTTTTATATTTTACAATTGCTCCTATTTAATTATGCCATTAATTTAAGTAAAACAATGGAATTAAATAATTTAACGCGCAAGAAAATGTATTAAATTTTATTCAAATTTAGTTTATGTACTAAATACATATATATTAATACGATATTTATTTTGAAACTAATCGTAGAAATGGATTATTTATATTTTAACATACATGAAAATTCAAAATAATAAAAATATTATTTTTAATTTAAGAGATTAGATTACCATTGCTCCTTTGACATTTAATAGTGTGAGTCTATATCAGAATATTTTTTTTTATTTTAAAAAATCCTTATGTGTGTACATTATATTATATAATTGTATCTGCAGTATAATATTATAATTTATACATATATTATTGATACACAAAATGTTCGGTATTTGTAACTATAATTACATATTATTTATACAATTGTTACTACTATAATATTCTTAATAATAACTATACGTATAATTCTAAAAACAAATGTATATAGCTGGCAAATTAAAATGGTAAACTATAATTATAATTATTATAACAAAAAATGATTGAAATTATCATAAAAATGATTCAAATGATTAGATATCAAATTGTAGTATTTTGAATCATTTTTATGGTAATTTCAATCATAATTATAATAACTATAATTAAAGTCATTTTAAGTTGTCAACTATATTCGTTGTTGCTACTGTACATATATAGTGACTGTTACTAATATTATAGCAGTAATAATCATAATTATAATATAGCTACAATAATAAATACCAAATATTTTTCTCTCACTATACATTTTTCCATAGAAGGCAAACTTAAGAATGAAATTAGAAAAGTTTACTCCAAAATCACTCAGCAGTAATGCAGATTTTCATAATCACGCAACTTTTTATTATTCGCTGATCGATCCTTGCGCCTGATTCGATTCATAAACCTCACAACTTCACAGCGTATTAAGCGAAAAGTCTTCTCGATGCTTCTTGTAGCACCGTGATGGAGGACCAAAGATCGCTTTATCGTCGTGATTTCCACAAACTTCGCGGAGTAATATCTATAAGGTCGCGCCGAGGCTCGCGACGAGATTTATCAGGTGCCTCGTAAAACCTTCATTATGACCGAACTTCGTTATTCTCATCTCCCGCCTTCTCACGAAGGATCACGTCAAACGAGTTGTGAGTGTTTGCTTATCTGAGTGACCTGACGGATCGATCGATCGATCCTAAACTCATGCCCAAGTCCGAGAACAAGTGCGGCATTAAATTCCCGATAAAAGCAGAAAGCGATCCGCACATCTTGTTGCATCCTGCAAGGCTTCAAAAAGAGTCACGGTTACGTCAGAGTTTCGGTGAAGATGACGGACAGGCTACCCCGAAACTTTGGCATTGTTTTATCTTTCATGTCCATTCAACTTCTTAGGAAACTCTCTCATCACTTGTTATTAATCCTTTGCAGATAACGTAAAATGATTGAACTTTATCGATAACAAAAGCGAAATCTTACATGATTGTGAAGATAATTTTATATGTCTTTTGATGATTTCTGGCCATAAACGAGAATCTTTCGAAGAAAAATGAAATATTTTAATCACTTTTAAAAATATTTGTTCTAAATATAATAACTCAATGAATAATTTAAATTAATAACTTTATAATTTAAAGAATTGCATATATTTTTTATCTAGTAATCTCGTTATCTTATTATCAGTTATATTTTTTTTTATAACAGTTTATTGCATTATTTAATTATTATATTATTCGTCGAAATATATCAAATATTCTCACAGAAGAATTTTAACTTAAAATTAAGAGTAATCTTGCTTCTTCTTTGATATCATTTTTTATTTACTTGAAACATTCCCATCATGACTCCATCTGGCATCGAGGATATACCGGATAAAGAAAAAATGATGAGTCTGAGAGAGGTTCTCATGCGACTGTCTCGATGAACTTGACAAAAATATCGTCGTTGGTCACAGATGTACTTCTTGGTGTACACGATCGTTAACCCGCTGAGGTTATTGTGACAATTAATGTGGTACTACTCATTCTGTAGGTCTAGTTTTGTGTGTTCCGATTGGACTCGACCATCATTGGCTCTTTTCATTGCGATGGCAATTAACTACTATGTGACTAACTAACTGACTTGAACGGTCGTTAACTCTTTAAACGAATTTCTGTCGTCTGTATATCTAGCATAGTATGTTTGTTCCGTAGTATGTTTCTCCTCTACCTCGTGAAATAATTTATTATTACACGAGAATGATAGAACTTGAATTTTTAAATTCTTCTTGTTTGAAATAAATTTATTTTTAAGATTGGGGGGAGGAGGATATCTATGATGATAAATAATTTTTATATTTATGTATGAAAGTAGTTGCCTCTTCGTGAATTTATTTTTTTAACTTAAAACAACAGATTTCAAATAATTTTGATCTCTTAAGATAACGAAAGGATTCTGAATTAGAACTTTGCTCGAGTTATAATTTCTGTTTAAATGCATGGAAGAAATGACAGCCGCTAATAACATACTGAATACGAATACCAGAAATAATCGTGATAATAGAGAGGAGAGAAAGAGAGAGAGAGAGAGAGAGAGAGAGAAAGAGAGAGAAAGAGGGTATACATATCTGAACACATATCCGACCGTTTTCTGCTATATACATTAGCTCTACTATCTTAGTGGTAGCAACTATTTTGCTGGTAAATGTTGGAAGATAGCGAAATTTAGTTGTAGGAGGCAATCTGGTTTTACTGCCTTTTAAATAGCATCAATTTAGCAGATGATTAAATATAGTATTAGGACGGCGCTAAAACTGGATTCATCTGGTCTTGGGTTATTATTATTATTTACCCTGCGTTGTAAAACTAAAATTAATTCTGCACTTTTGTTGTTTGTGATGACTCGTAGCTCGTTCCGTATATATGATCGCAGCATGAAACGATGTAATCAAATAAAGTTGAAGATTCTGTTTATAATTGAATAATAATACTAGTCTAGAAATATAAAACATTTTTATATAAACATGTGAATCTGATAACTGGAGTATATGTGTACTATGGATGACGAAATTATTTAAAAAATTTCACACTTTGTAAAATAAAATTTTTTAAATTCTACCGTTATATAATGAAACATAAATATTAGAGATCTTTAGGAATTATATATATGTATTATATATATGTATTATTGCTATAAAGATTTCTAATATTCCTATTTATTTAATTAAATTAAAATAATCCCATTTTATTTCACAATATATATTAATTAAATTAAAATAAAAATTTAATTTAATTAAGATAAAAAATTGATTATTCAAATTTCTTACTAGAAATCATAACTTATTATTATTTATTATTTCATATTCTTATACAATGGCTCAGTAGCTTAAATGTATTGCGACATTTCATTGCCAAAATAAACTCGATAGTAATCAGGCATTGATCATTACTTTCCTTGATGTCACTAAATGAAAGGGCAAGTGCGAAACGCGTGCGCTTGGTGCAGTTCAACGCATCGGGCTATCTCTACACCGAAGGGGATGCAGAATATCAGGAGGGTTAGCGAGAGGGATCGGTGGGGTAGCAGGGCGTAATTTATGGCACAAGTTTTGATATACTGCGCGTTTAGGGTGGAACTTTAAAATATTAAAATAGCCGTGGCGATACGATGGAGGCTCGAACCGCGACGGGAGATTTATCATGCGACGAGAGATACCGGCCCGTGTGTATACCGGGTGCGACACAACAGCGCGACACGTCTCTCCTGCGAGATTCGCCGTTCTCTGTCCGACCCTGTCGTTGTACGTGTCATGAATATATCGACCGATTTAACATCAATTTCCGCAATACGATTTCGAATTGAGCATCTCTGTACATCGGCAGATGCCTCAGCGCTCTGCGTTTTCGATCCGTGAAACTTCGATTACACACACATTATTAGGCTAAGATACTGTTTAGATGAAAATGTGTGAAAAAAAATTGTACACGTCGTATTATCTCAATGGTAATTTATTATTGTCATAAATATTAAAAATAGTAATAGTGCAAAAATTCGAGGCTTGTCATAATTTTATGGCAACAGTAATAATATCATGAAAAAATAAAGGTATTTTTTATCAATTTATACAGTTTTTCCACTAATGAAAATATATTGTAAGAAATGTGCTACTTTTGATCTCTTTCCACAAATACAAACAAAAAATAAAAGTTCAGACATGTTATTTTTTAATATAGAATAATATAGATTTTCTAGAAGATATTAAAATTTTATATATTTAAATATGTGACATTTTAGTAAAGTAAACAATATTAAGTGGAATTTAATAAAATAGTTAACTAACCGTATATGCTGTTGAAGTTTTCACTATACATACATGAATGACTATATAGGGAATATCGTACTGGATTCGGTTGATCGCGGAAGCAAAGGATTAATGGCGAGCATAAAATCACGATATTTCGAAGCATTTATACACCATGCGGAACGAACACGTACACCAAAAAGTCATTCGTTCAATTTCGGAACATGCAATCGATAATCGCCGGCGATAAGTCACATGAATCACGTGTCGGGGTATACTCGTTTCAACCCAAGTGCCACGGTCTTCATTATGTGCGCCCTCCGCAGTCGATAATAGATCGAAGAAAAAAGAAAAGAGAGGAAAAAAAAACAGCCGCCATCGAGGGGTTGGCCACCCCGAAGCGCATCGGCGCATCGCAACGGCGGCATGTGGGGCCGCATATGGCGCGTGGCTTCCCATTGTTAAGATCGCGGCTTACCTAACTGACTTTATGGTCGACCGTATTTTCAGGATGAATCCAGGGTAGCTGCCTAGTTGGGGGCGCGGGGCAAGTATATATACGCAGGTGTCACGGATCGATAATTATATTGTTCGATATTCTCAACTTTCATTCATCGAAAAGGTGGAGGATAAATTTCTTTTGCGTCTCATATTTTAAAATCTAAATTAAATGTATTAAATAAATAGAGAGAGACAAAAAATGAAATACCAAAGTTTCCAATTTCAATGAGAAACATTTTTATGTCTTCGCGCATTCAATGTCACGCGATGCGATACGTCCGTGTGAATCGCGTTTGTGCGGGACGATTTATACGTTAAATAATGATTTTCATTAAATTCGGCTTTGACGGATACGCGTCGCGGAACGATCAGGCAGGAGAGCACGGATGTCGCGTTTGTGTCCGAGATAAAACATTCAGCGTTTTATATTGCTATCGGAAAAACATGGAGAGGACAAGCGTCAAGCGCATGTCCGTCCGTCGCTCACTTTTTGTACATTTCTGCAATTAAAACGATCGATTAACGTATCGTGCTCATTCACCATGTCGGCACGATCACGATGATTCCAGGTGCCGCGATATTCATTTTAAACGGGAATCACAGGGATAAGCCGGTACTAACGTGAAAATATGACGTAGATGCATTCAACCACGTATTGTGCCGAGCTGATCGAGAGTGCAAGCCGATTACTTGTTTTCATAAAGCCAACAGCGGTTTATATTAATAATGATTAAATGTTGATTAAAAAAGAGGTTTTGGAGGACGGGTATATAAATAAAATTTATGATCCTCTTTATGGTCTCTGTATAATCTATGAGAAATGTAAAGAGAATTATCTATAATAATATGAAATTTTAAATAGTTTCTGTTTTACATGAAAATTTAAAAAACAAAATTAATATTATACTAAATACTGAATATAATGAAAAATCGATACTATTTCCAACATTTTGAAATAAAATTCTGGAAGAAAAGCATTCATTTTATATGCAGAAGTTACTTATCAAATTTGCACAAGATAAACGGGAGTAATCTGAGATTTCCAAAAGCCAATCTTTCAGGGAAAGTTATTGGGAAAAGTTTTCATGTTATCGAAAGTTATTCAACGTTGAACGAACGGAAATGCTAGTCGATCGACTGCCAATTAAACGCGCTCGTCGATACCGTTACATAATAATCCCCTTGTCAGGCAGGAGTTCAATGGGAGTCGATTAAACTTTAAACACGGTGATCCATGACTCGATTATGATCATCGTTCGTTAATTAAACCACACGACGCCCTGGGGCCTCGCGCTTTGTCGAAGTTAACTTTTAATCCCATTGAAATCCTACGTTGTCCAAATAACAGAATTCCATTGCTGCGCAAACTACGTTATTAATCATTGAAAGAACATCAATCCCAATCCTGTAGTACGCCTTGTCTTCAATTAATTATACGTAATATCCCCTAATTATAGCATTATTTTTAACGAGCTTAGGATTATTATTTAGAGAGCGAAAATTAAGAAATATTGACAAATTAAAGATTTATACGCAGTTGTTGGAATTTAAAATCGTCTAAATTTATTAAGTAATCAGTTATTTTTTATATACTAGTTATATACTAAGATGAAATGATCTAAGATAAACGATAAAAGAAATTTTAATATTTCAGAAAAGACAACAAAATCGTTTTATTTAAAATTATAACATAAAAGAGAGAGAGAGAAAGAATGAAGAAAACAAAGAAATTAAATAATAATAATAATATTTTTGATAATATATAATATATAATATATATTTCTTATAATCTGCAGCTGTGCTATTCTTTTATATCTTTCGATTTATCGCAAATATTTCAAATCACACTCTCAAACTCTCGCCGTTGATATGTCGCAATACGAAATACACAGGCGATCGCGATGCCTCGCCGCCGAATGGATGTTGTTTCGAGCGTTTCGTGCAATGCTCGCACCGGATCGAAATTCGCGTAAATCAAAGCGCCGCGAAATTCGAGCCGCCCGTATATTACGTTGGAAAACTGTTCCCGTTTCCAGGGGAATTCGATTTATCGCTTTCGGCCGCGCATTACTATCGGGCAGTACGAGATGTAGTAGCTGTAGCCGCAGCATATCGCGTTCGCATATCCATGGAAAACTTTTTCAACTAGCAGATGCCGTGTTGCCTCGCGTCGCGTCGCGTCGTGAGGAATGAACCGTGAAAGCCAGGAAACTATATGAATACAAAGGGCCCTCCGCGATTCACCGGGCAGGTACCCTACTTGGCATAGCAATCAGCAATTCTCTTGAAAAGGCGGGAAACTGGGACGCGGGACATTTAAATTATGCATTTCTCGCTGACGAGGACGAGTCGCGAAAGCTGGAACTTTGAGAGAAAGGTAGAAAGGAAGAAGAGAAGAACACGAGGCTGCGAGAAATCGTGCTTGCATAAAACGCAATGCATGAATCGATAGAATTCACAGACGGTACACGATTTCTCGAACGCAACTTGCACATATGTTCACATTTTAATAATTAAACGGTTAATCCGATGTTATAAGATCAAAGCGGAGCTTTTATGAGCTTCAATAATTAATAATGCCACTCTTTTATATTCTCTTATACGTAACATCAAATACTTTATGCCTGTTATTCTTGTTTTCATAATTAACTAACGTATTTTTATATTTTGCATTTGTTTTTCACATTATCCTTGTTTTTTATAATTGTTAAATGTATTTTTCGTAGAATTTTGAAGGACTGAGAAACGTAGTGTATTTTGAGTTATATGTTCTTTCATGAAAGAATCATGGGACGGTTAAAAATTTCGATAGCGAGGGCGCAGTAGAAGGAAAAGAGCGAAAAATTGTGTTTTCGCAAAGCGAAAATATACGAATCGATAAACGTCATCGTCTTGTGTTCAATTTCCCGCAGGAACCGTCACCAATCGTTCGTTTGTATCCCTGTATTGTATCCCCGTATCGAGTATTGTGGTGTAGAAAACACCGAGCCTTCGATTGCATATGTGTAATAGTGCAGGTCTTTTATCGGCTGCATACCGTTGCGGTAATGCGTTTACCTCGTTACACCGAATTTTTCGTTCCATCATCGTCCAGAAGTGCAAACGCAAATAGAAACTCGCGAATGAAGGATCAAAGGGTGGAAATGGAAAAGCAAGAATGTAATTAACCATCGATGAGTATAGTTTGAAATCTTTTCTCTCTGTTTCCTTTTATTCGATTTTACGTGCAGTTTTCATACATTATACGCGCAAAGAGGAAGAGGGAAAAGGAAACTTTTTAAGTTAAATCTTTTGATCTTGCGTCTTTAATAATAATTCAATTTTAAATATTCACACATAAGAAAATGAACACATAAGTAAATGAGTAACATGATAACGCGATAAAACTACAAATTGACTGATTATTTATTCGTCTATCCATCGATAAGCATTGCGCAAATGATAAATCTGTGTCAATCCGCATACAGTATGATTGATCATGCAGTTATCGAATAATGTATATTTTGTTGAGAATTCATGTATTTATAACTTGATTAGCTTTTTAATTTTGTATTATCCTTATGATGCAGGATTCAAATCCATCTTCTCTTTTCCAACAATTTTTTTAAATAAGAATCTTGCTGCTTCTATTTTCAACAAAGTCGTCAATATACATCATCAAATTCTCTCTTCTTCTTTTTTTTTAAATTTAAATAAATAATCTTCTATTATGTTTTCTTTTCGATTTAAAAATTAATAAAATATTTTAATTATGAATTTTAATTTTGATCTTGTTTATATTTCTTAATATAATACTTAATTTACTGATGACTGATTACTGAATTTAAATGACTGATAATATATGATACTGAAAGTATCGAATATTTTGATATTACACTGTTAAGTACAGTTTCATGAATTTTAGTTTCGAAGAATTTGTGAGCATAGCAGAGAGACGGATTGTTTATCTAACTATCTGTCTATCTTGCTCGCGCCCAATTAATTATTCCTAATCAAGCACGTTTGCAGACTGCCTGTTCACAATTCAATAATGTCATGATATCGAGTTTCAATACGTGAATATCGAGAACTGAAAATTGGTGCAATGTGCGCATCATCGATCCTCAAATGATCATTGATGCGTTCATCGTGTGATGGTCTCCTGTAAGAGTAGCTTTTCATATAATGATCTGTATATCATTTGTGCACCTACTGTGCAATATCCATTTAAATCGCAAGCACGCTACATTAACTCTTTCGAAATCTTTTTGTTAGGAAAGATCTAATCTTTTTGTTAAGCATTTTTAGAAGATTGTAAATATTAAGAAATTTTTAAAGAACTTTTAAGTAATTTACGTCATGCACAATCATCAAGAAATAGCGTTAAATTCTAGAATTTGTCTGAACAGTCGCATGAACCGTGTGAATTCACCTTTAAACGAATTCGCATAATTTATCGGTCGATTCAACGCGATCACCGGATGTAGGAAATGCGTGTCTGCGCACAATCCGAGCGCGCGAGAATGTGCGCTTAGCTGTGCGCAAACATGCCGGATACGCTCTCGGGAAATTTTATTTCTCGGTCGCAGATGCTTGTAGAGATACGCCACTGATGTATGTCCTGTACATTGCATTTCTGTCGTATACATATATGATTGGAAGGAACGATTGACTGTATGAGCCACGTAAATAATGAATGAAAAAGCATATTGTGATACATAACAGTGCAATAAATAAAGACTGATATAAGGAGAGATTCGTAAGAGATTTTACTTTGTCGAAAAAAAATTCAGATAGTCGCATTCTTTCCTTTTCTTTTTAGAGATTAGATGATAAAAATGAAGATTATTCGAGGTTTTGTGAAATATATTAAAAGTATATTCCTTTCATATTTTAGAATTTTAGAATTTTAAGCGTTTTATTAGGAAGAAGTTGCTTACAAGAAATTTAAATTTTAATACATATTTCTTCGAATAGTTAGAAATTTCTTTAATATATAATATTTACATTTTACTTATAATTTATCTATTTTAATTTTTTTTTAAAGACAAATGTTTATTTTCTTCCATATTTTCATTAAAAGCTTTAAATGTACGTTTGGTGTTTTTTTTTTTTTTTTTTAATAAATCGTACATAAATATTAAAAAACATCAAGCTGCAATATTAATAATTATATTTAACAATAATTCTGGAGAAAATATTAATCTGTTTGTGATAAACGCATTATGAATTACATGATAAAATATTAATTATTTATTCAAAAATTTATTATACATAAGTATAGAGTTATTTAAAATACGTTATTTATTAATATTATGAGTAAACAATGTTACGTATTAAGAAGCTTTTTAGAGAAAAGCATACCTGAAATCGATACACTCGATACGGCGAAACACCGTCAACGAAATGGACGACGTTTTAAGGTTTTCTACTTCGCGTAGAACTTTGCTTCATAGCAAAAGAAAAAAAAAGGAACTAAAAGTAGCTTATGCTTTAAGAAACAGAGAATTCCGAAGACAAATCGTCAGGCGGACGGAAACCCGATACAGCCCGCGGTAACGTTGAAAGCGGGGAACTGGTAACAAAAGATAAAGCGGGGGAGGATGATGGAAGACAATGCCACAAAAAGGAACCGACAAATCAAGCAGGAGAAACAAGTCAAAGTCTTAACTGACGCGTATCGAAAAAGTGCCAAGAACAAAGATACGTAATTTTATACAACGTACGTTTCATACAGAATTAATTAAGATAAAAATATAATTAATTAAATTTTTATTATCGTAATTTTTGTAGACTTGCGTACTTTTTAATGCATGTTTAATAATGCTATAATTTAATTATGACATAAAAATGTATCTCAGACAAGAAATATGCTTTATATTTAATTTAATAAGTTTTGTTTAATTAATAGAATCATTTAATATAAACATTAAATCGTAAATTACAAAGAAGTAAATTACAACGAAGTAAATTACAAGAAGTGCAAAGAGCTTTGTTTGAAATTTGTTAGCATTTCAAAATTAAATTTTATGAATATCGCTAGATATTGTTTTTTCTTCTATTTATTA
>NW_017259279.1:1881115-1896461 GCF_001594045.1 Atta colombica | reverse complement strand
ATTTATTTATATAACTATTATTAAACATATATTCAAAATTTGGAATGCTCCAATTTATTATAGGAAATTATAATTTTTAAAGTGATATAGATACATTAAATTGAAAATAAAAGATTTAATTGAGCGTTTAATATTATAATTCACAAATGTCTAAATAACATTTATAAGCCATTAATGATATAGATATTAAATTAGCCATTATTTATTATAATTATATTTATAACTTATTAAATGCATATTTAGTGTAGAATCTGCAATTTCGCAGGATATGCTTTGGATCCTATGTATATCCCGAGATTAATTCATTTGCTGCCATAATCTGGTTAGCCAACGCGGACGGATTAACAATGTATAAGCATTTCTAAATTTATGTTAAGCTGGCATTTAGAACAGGTTTTCTAAACTTTCCAATCTTACACTTACCATTTCCTGAAATAAATAACTAGATTTTACATTGAGAATATAAATGCATCTATAATTTAATAAGATTTTAATTAAATTTTTTAATCAATTCATAAATTAAGAAAGAAATAAATATTCACTACATATATTTTTATTTTTGAATATTTATTGTTTAATTCTTTTATTCAAAAATATATTGAATAAAATAAAATTCTTCAAAAATATTTTGAATAGAAGAATTGAACGATAGATATCTAAAAATAAAAATATATATGTAGCAAAAAATACTTTTTTTAAAAATATTTTGATTAAAAAAAATATGGAAGAATACTAAGTTATTCTACTGATTCTACAAGTTAAATAAAAAATTAAAAGTAATTGAAAAAATTTGCCACTTTTAGAAAGATAGCTTTTGTAGTAAGTTATTGAAAGGACGTATGTATTAAAAAGCGGTGTGCAATTATCGATAATTGAAATTATTATTAGCTGTAGCGCTTGAGCGAACGACGCTGGCGATTAATTCGATTATCGTTTCCTTCCGTTCTGACGGTCGAAGAGTCGCTCTAAATCGAGGTCGCGTTCAGCAAAACAAGGCAGTACGCGAAAATTAGATTTACGAGCCGGATAATTATGAGAAAATCTGAAATTTATAACTAATGAAAGTAACGATTATGTTTGTCCGCGCAATATCGGTAACTTCATTAGAATCGAATTAATAAGAATAATAACCAGGAACGATCAATAATAACAATAAAAATTTCTGGAAATTGAGAAAAGAACGAAATTAGTAAATAACATGTTTTATATTCTGTAAACAATTTTTTATGAATTTAAAAATAGAATATAATGGGAAGTAGGAATCAACGCTGCGTTAATGTTTAACATATTCTTGAATTTGTTAAACATTGAGAAGTCCTATATAATTATAATTATTGTTAATTTTTTATAAATACAATTTTCTGCAAAGAATTTTTCTCCTATTTCATATATAATTCATCGATTTTGATTTTGATTTTGAATTCAATGATTTTGATTTTTTCTTGTTTCTCGATGCTATATATTTTTTATTTCGATCTATCGATCAAATATGAGAAAGAAAGATCCTCATCTCGAAAAACTTAAATTACATATTTAACTACAACACGATGCTTTATGTAAGGAAGTTGTTTCGTAGACAAGACTTTAATAGCGTCATTAAAATATTATTTCTCATGAAAACTTTCACTCGTTTCCGAATTATTTAAATCAGCAATAATATTGTGACATTGTATTTATTTATATTTAAGATAATTATTACGCTCTGGTGATTTCCTCTTAACGAGTTACTCAATATTTCTTTTACACAAGATGTCTAATTTGATATGCACTGAATTCGTTTCTAATGCTTCTTCATGTTGTTACCTTTTCTACTTGATGTATGATATTTAGTTTGTAATCAACAAAAAACAAAACAAAGTTTGTAATCAACAGTAAGATTGCTTTTTGTAAAAAATATTTGTAGTCAAACTTTCCTCAAGAAGTAGAACAGACTATCTTACATAGATTTTCTCTCAAGATTGTTAAATCTATTTACAACTTTGGAATCTAATAAAAATTGCAAATATTCGAGATGATGTAATATCATATTTTTGAAATACCGCGTATAAATTTTTGTTAAAGGAAAGTCAGCTTCAATATATACGTTGGAAAGTATCTTATCAATTATGTCACGCTCCATCGAACATTTCATAAACTTTCGCGTATTGCGTCGAAAGCTTGTTCGGCATTTCTCCGTAAACTATCGGCACATGCAAACGAATAGTGCTCGTCATACTAGAAGGAAGATTCACTAATAACAGCTTTATAAGTGCCTGGATATTTAATTCATCACGCGCAGTCATTGAGCTGGGCTGGGTCGCAGGCACGTTCCACAAACAGATACGCTCGGATAGTGCGATACATATGCAGTGAACGTGCATAAAAGTGCGCCTCTCCATCTCCATTCGAATAGGCCGATATAATTTTCATAATACTTAAGAAGGAACAATCCCACTTTACCATCTCAATACTGCTCGGCTACCTCGCGCACCTGCGCGCTTCACGAACGTTCACTCGAGCAGCAATTACCGCATAAATTATTCCGTTACACCGGAACAGAACGTTCGCCTTGTCGCCATTACTTCCGCCATTACTTCTCGTATCTCGAAAACTGATTACGAATATTTTATTGATTCATGTGTCGCCGGAAATATTGTTTTATACGAGAGCGAATTCAATTGATACACTAAACCAACCATTTCGGTTTTACCGAAATATCTGAAAAATTAGCTAGAGACATCCCAGATAGCACAAAAAGAATTCAATTGCATGTCATCAATTCCGAGTTCATTTTCAGAATTGTTATCAGAAAAAGAATTCTTTTTGTGTCTAAAGGTAAATTCTAAATTGATGATATAGCAACTGAATTCTTTTTAAATTTTTTTTTGAACCCTCTGTGCTATCTAGAATAAATCTAAAAATTTTATCGAACTATTAAAATAATTATGTAGGACGCTCAAGTTGATTATAGAATATTAAAATTTTGTGCAACATTGCTCATGTTAAATTTCCCACATAATCATTTTGGTGGTTTAACAGAATTATTTTTTGTACCTTTAGCTATTATAAATGTTTAAATATTTCAGCAAAATCGTTCTTTTCGTAAATCAAAATATGTTGAAATAAAACTGCCGTACATGGTAATGGCTGAATTTGTAATGTATCAATATTGATTCGGTGAGAGATTGGTTTGACTCCATTAATCGTTCACTTTTTCATTCTCGAATCCTACTATATATCCTATTTAAATATATAGTATATCCTACTGCATATCGACATTCCAATCGTGACATGAATACAATTGGCAATCGGCGACATCGCGAGTCATCTTGGGATGACCTAATAAAGACTCGTGGAACATTGAGGTTCTAGAATTCCGAATCGACGATATCAGGCCTGTCGCCGCCGGCTCCATTCGAGTTCGGTCGCAAGACGATCGATAACTCTCGAATGCCTCGACGCCTTGCCTTGGGGCAGTAGCGCGGTGAACGGAAACTCGACTTCGTATCCGGCGAAACTTATATTATATCGATAATTCAGTAGCGGAAGGCAGCCGCTGACCGGTCTTCCCGCTCACGGCGTAATTCGCTCGAGACTTCTCGTGTATGCGTTCGCCACCCACGTGGGTAGCTCGGGGCGAGACGAGGTAGGTAGATAGTTCCCAGGTAGGTGTGCGGGTTGAGATTTTGGTTCGCCAATATCGATATATAATCGATAGTTACTTGCTTACCGGTACCGGTCTTCGGGGACTACTGGCGCGGAGCCAGTCCGATGGTAAAGGAGACGATGTCAATGAGCCGAGATTCCGGTTGCGGAGCGATACCATAAAAGATTCCTGTCACGATAGACTCTGACTTTAAATCGATGGACTCGTGTGCGATTAAAATTAGAATTGATGCCGATTGAAAAGGCTGAGAACGAAATCATGCCAAAAAATATCTCTTCTGTTATCTTCAAAGAAACATAAAAAAGGGTAATTAGAAGTCGGTGCAATGAAACGAGCGCAGTAATAATCTTTTATATATCAAAAATATTTTTTTTAATGTGTCATATTACAATAACATCGATGAGAAAGAAAATATGTTAAACAATATCCATACGAAACAATATTTCATACTTTACAATAATTCACATTTTTTCGTCGTTTTCGAGGTAATTATATTTTAAAAACATCTAGTGATTATTCTTGGGTTAAAAAACAAGTTAATTTTTTTTACTTTCACGCATCACAAATATTTATCATCTATTCAACTACCTCATCCACGATTTTTAATGATAAATTATGTGTGATAATATTATTACACACTGCAATAACATATCGCTGCAGTTAATTTCAATCGTGTCAGGCTTTTGTCATCGCGTTGTCGTTCTGAACAATGATATACATATATCATAGGCATTTAGTGCTGTTAATAATACACATTAACTCATGCTGCTATGTTCACCATGCAGTGTGCATAACCAAACTGAGAATAAAGGAAGAAAATGAATTTCCAACCACATTATATGTCATGACATTGTGCGCACGAATGCGCGCTCTCGGGTTTCCCACACAATCCGCGCGGTTCTCGCGCTCTCACGGGCCTTGATTAAAATATGGCGCAGAATCGCGCTCGACGGTAATGCGGGCAACCAAAGCGAAATTTTGCCACAGCATCCACTATTGCGCTCGCTTCCCGCGCCAACCGGTTGCAAACATTCCGCTCTTCGACACTCGATAAAATGCCGGTGATATCGTGGTTAAATGGCTCGTCTATGATTAATGCGGACCCGCTCTGGTCTCATAAACAATCATTAAAGATTACCGAAATTATGTACTAGATAAGCATGTAGTAATACGTTCATTTCTGCTTCCATATACATATTTTATGATTCCAACGATCGTTGATCGAATGTGTCACACATTGGCGGATCCAGAAATTTGTCAAGGGGTGCTTTTAGCGCATCGTAAGCGAAATTTTTTTTTTAAGTGAAATATGAAAAGATATAATATTAAATTATTTATTATTTAAATTATTACATTGACAAAGTATTATTGAAATGTATGATTTACAAACGTTTTATTTAAAATTATATTGATATATTAATATAAAAAAGAATAATATAATGGAAGTTATGTTTTGATATATTTATGAGTTCTAAATTAAAATATATTTTTCAAATATTAAAATTGTGATTAAGCATTTCAGAAACATTAAAAATATTATATTTTCTTATAAATATTTTTAAAAAGGAGACTCTAGGGTGAAAATCATCCCTCCCTGGATCTGCCAATAGAGTCAAGTTAGGTTTACAAACGCTTAATTCTAATCTTTAAATCTGTGATAACAACATAATGATAACACGTAAATAATAAAATACAAATTCTATAATCTTCGAGCTACTTTATCCACCAAGCCGATTAGTATATAAATTAAATAGCAATTATCGCGAACGGCGTTTCCTCGTCAAAGACAGCGCCTGCAAGCGCGGCTTTCGACATCGTGTCAACCATTCGACTTTGGGGGCAGCCGGTATTCGCGGTTGCGGTCTGGACGTCGCGACGCACCACGTTCTATGCCATGTTGCGACGCGTCACACGCACAGACACGTGCGTAGCCCAGCGACGATCTCGACGGAGCTTGTCGGGTCTGCACTCGACACGGTGCACGTGCTGCGCTTTCCCACGTATGTCAGGTCGCGTGTCCAACGGCTTAACGATAACGGGGGGGTGTCGTATCCCGAACACGGTTATGTGCGGAATCGACACGACGCGTCACTCAGCGTTACTATTAATACTATCACCGTTTTGTCGTTCCGCAAATTCGCGACATCGAATGCATGCGAATTGTTCGACATGTGGTGAAGTGGAGAATTATTTGAGCAATAAATTTGCATAGACAATTTATATAAAATTGCCAATAAAGTATTCACAGGTTTTAAGATCTGATTAACTTTACTATTAAAATGGATGATTAATTTGAGATATTAAATTCAGCTTCGGTTTGTGATTGCATTTCAAATCCCAAAAACAAACTTTATTAGCGTGCAGTTTATAAAATTGAAGTAATATGCTTGCAAAAATATATTTGCATTTATAGTGTTAAACATTAAGATTTCACTGAAAATTATTATTTCTATTTTAATTAATCTCTTATAAAATCTAGAGCAGAATTATTCTTTTTATTTTAAATACATATTTTTACATAAGACATCTAAGAATCAAGACATATATGTATATATAGAGCGAAATGTAAAAAATTAATATTTTGTCTTTCGTCATAATCTATGGATTACATAAATAAAACACAAAATTTTTTGATGAAATAAAAAAATATATTAGACAAACTTGTGAAATAATTTTATCAATAATTCTCATTAGCTATCTAGCATTTGTCTATACATAGAAAATTCTTACAAGTAAATCTACAGAGTAAACTTGTAGTACAGAGTGTTATTCTGTCGTTTACATATTTTGGAGCTTCGCGTACATTGACCTTAAAGGGGTGCGAGTTCGAAAGTGAGATGGATCGATGAATACCGGGTGTGATTCTAATGAGCAGCGAAAGTGTATCGAAACACCTGTCAAAACCAATATTTGTTTAGTAACCATTCCACTGTTTGTTTCCCTTCGAAATGCTTTCACTCAACAAGGCCTACATTATTTATCCGGACATCATGCTCGATACATATGATGATATTAAAGTTGCAAGACAATGTTTTATATTTTAATAATTAAAATTAATAACGATAAGATTAGAAAAATATCTTCTATTCGCTCAAAATCAATCTATACATAAAATTGTGATAAAAACATTACATAATAATATAAAAATTAAAATATATTATAATATATATATTATAATATATTTATAATAATATAAAAATTGTTCTTGATATTATTATAATGATAGCTTCAAATTAGAACAATTAATGTTTTATGTCTCGAAACAAAAATGAAATAATAAGTAATATTGATTTTTTCAAGTACATATACAGAGTATGTTAAAATTCGCGACTCAAAATATAATATAGTAAAAAACTTCTAAAAAAATTAAGTAAGAAAATATATTTTAGGATAATTTTTTAATAAAAACAAGGAGACCACAATTTTCTTTATGAAATTTCAGCTTTCGGATCGATTTTTTTTTAATTATTACACGTGCGATGACTTAATTAAAATGTTATATCCTTTCCTCTTCTCTATCGATATATATCTCTGGCAAAACCACGAAGGGCGCGATGCGAAATGCGTGACTGGAAGGCGAAAGTCCGTCGAAGCACCTGTCAAGTCCATTGTCCACTTGACGCACCCTCCTTTCGGATTCGCGTCGGTTATCTGCGCCGGTGACATTTCAATCAAGCCGACATGTGAATCCATCTCCCACTCGCAGATATTAGCATGGCGGCTATAATTTTATTCTATTGTCCGAATAACAATGAGGTGGACGCAATGTAGATGGCGATGCAAAATCATGAAAGACGTGCATCCACATGCGCATTTTTGCATCATCAAGACAGAAATTTTTCGCTTAATGTGCTGATTAATATCCAGATTCTTTCTTGTCTTTCTTGAATTCAAAGTATTTTTTTTTATCTTTCTCATGGAGTTTATCAAATAATAAAAAATATCAAGATAATTTTAAATTTTGAAATTAGAATTAGAGTACAATAATGTCGAATTTTCAATCGAAAAAAAAGATAAATAAAAAGTGTGTTAGAAAAATTCAGATTAAAGTTTTAAACTTTATGAAAGTTCTACGAAGAGTATTTACTGAAATAAATTAATAATAAATAATAATGAAATTAATTGTAACTTTATAAAGATAAAAAAGTTAATTATGAAAAAATAGTTAAGATGAATTTTAGAAAAATTATTACGCATAATAATCAAAAAATTTGTTTATTTTACAAATTTCTTCACATTTGTGCTGGAAGTTTTTAGAAAAATTCTTGCAATTTTGAGCGATATTCTAAATCGATTGCGGGATGATGAGAATATCACTTTATTCCGTTCTCTTCGTTTTTCGTGCTTTGATTTCATGCCAAGATTCCACCCTTCCTCATAAGATTAGCTGTACTCGCATTCGCGCTTGCACTCGCACTGACTAGACTACCGTACAATTTACGATTGAAACTCCGTTCAACCGCAGAAAGGACAGAGACAAAAAGAGAGAATGAGAGAAAGAAGAAACAAGAGTAAAGAAAAAAGGACAGCTCGAGCATAGCAAAAAAACAACGATGGAAAATGGCGCCGTTGTCGTCACGAAAGATGAAAAGGAAAGAGATATTACTCGTAAAATTTGGCATCTGGCATAACCAGACTCAGCCTCCGGATCCCCTCCATCTCTACTCTTCTGAAGCCATGCAGTTCGCTTCTTACGCTCCGACAGGCTTGGAATAGGTTTCTCGGAGTAGAGGAACGTCCTCCACGAACAAGAATCCGAGTTCCGGTGTTCCGCGCTGTCTAACGTCAAGTGGTGCTGGACGAACGTCTTTATATGCCTCTCTTCTGCTCTCGTTTTGGCTCTTTCGCTTCCTTTCCTCGATGAAAGTACACAGCCAGAAAGAGAGAATTCTGAGCTGACGACAGTTCATAAAGTTCATATAATTTACCTCTTAAGATACATTGTAGAATTTCAGAGTCACTTACGTGACATTTTTGTTTATATAATTTGTAAGTCAAATAATAGATAGATAATTTATAGTGAGAGAAGTCTTTCTAGTTTCTACAAATTTATCATATTCTCCATACATAATAATAATTTAAACATAACAATAATACTTTTTAATAACAGTGCAATGTATGTATATATATTATTCTCAATTAATATCAATCGTAATATTAGATAATTAATTTAATAATTACATAATAATTGATCAGTCAATTGTAAAATAAATATAATGTAATAATTTATGGAATGAATTATTGACTGGATATTCGTCTTGCTGGGCTGAAAAACCTGAAGATAATTCCGCGAAATTCATAGAAGTTAATAGAGACGTAACGATTTTACGATCCGCTATCGAGATTTAGGAGCTGCGATTAAGGCGCGATATCTCGACGGGCCTGCGAGGAAAATACTTAAGAACGCAATAAAGCGGTTTATACGTCTCTTGGAAGCTGGCGTCGGGTCAGTGAGTTAGAGCAGGATCGCAACTCCTTAAAAGCGGTCAGATTTCAAACAAAATTGCTTTTTCCGACAGCTCGGGCGCCAATTTAAGTCTTCGCAGTTCACTAACGATTCCGGCGATAAAAAGGAAGAGTTTGAACGGGTTGAACGCGGAAGAAAGCATGGAGAGAACTTACATTATCTAGTGCATAATATGCATATATTTGATGCGTTGTATTTATGATTAATGATAATTTTTTGATGATAATTTTTTTATTTGCAAGAGATTCTTTCTTTGAAAAAAATGTGGAAAGAAAATATAATTACGAAATTTAAGAGAAATGAAAAAATTAATCTGGGAGAAAATAAATGGATAACATATTAGTAGATATTACGTTTTAATTAAAAGCTCTAAATTAATTTGAAGAAGCCATGATTTTATTGTAACAAACGCACATAATATGAAGCTCTTTTTCTTATAAAAACATATATTTTAAAAGTAAAATTAGTGGCTAAACTGATTTTTAAGAAACTCGTATTTTTTCTCTTATAAAAGTGATAAAATAAAATATTTACTGACTGCGTCACACGAATGCTACAACTTGTAATTGCATTTTAATAGTAATCCGCTCGAAGCTTTTAGCAAACACATTGGCCTGTAAATTTTAATTACTTAACATGTATCGTAATGGGAGAATAAATATGCAAGTTAACCGTTACAAAAACGATGAAGTTATTTAGGCGTGGACATTACGTTGTCGAATTTTTGCAAAAAAATACCGATTGAAGATTATACGGCTGTAAATATACGTTGTCGAATAATTTAAGCGATAACGGCGGTCACAAATAATTGATTTAATTGACAGCGGTTATCCATATCTGTGTTTTTAAAGTGCATTTGGACATTTATGCGTGTATAAATGGAGAAAATCGTGCACTTTGTACGTATGATAGCGCGATACACAGTTGAGTACATATAACCGATTGTACATGAATGTTCATGCGCGCGAACGAGCACATAAACACGTCCTTATGTATTTTATGCGTTTACGACTAGCAACTTCGGGCAATATTCAATGTTATTGATGTAACTCGTAATTTCGAATAACCTCTCTGTATTCTATCGACTTGAGTATATCGATTTCTCTTCGTATGAAAGCAAGCTACCATATAATGTGAGAATTTACTTCTGCAAAGTTATCGGTCGTTGTATAGCACTATATTATATCGCAAATCACATTTGCCTATCGACAAGAAGCGTAAATAATATTCTCGAAGTTCAAAAATTTTGCATACATTTACAGAGTGCTTTTTCAATCAAAAATACTTGTTGTAGGTGTGAAGAGAGTTTTTATTACAAAGCGATTCGACATGTTTGCATAAAAGATTTGATATTACTCTGTAAATTCTTTTGCAATAATATGTGGCCGAAAAAGTTTAAAAAGGGAATATACGCTACGTGTTTGCTAAGCGCCTTGTGTAACTTGATTTTATAAATAGAAATACCATAAAAAATTATTTGTCAAACGATTTTATAAAAGTTTACTTTTTAGGGGAAAATCCGTTTTTATTGAGAATATTTATAGATAAAAAAAGTATTAAAGAGGCATTTATTTAATTCTCTACCGACAATGTAATTTTGCACCTTCGGTCAGCGTTCTAGGTCTTTGAACTTAGTGCAGATTTTTTGTATTATCCCAGACTGTATAAAAATCTGAAAATAGTCTTTTATACTTTGCGAAAGCTTTTACAAAGTTTTTTATTATCATTATTGAAATCATGTCGTATTTTACTTTTTTATTTATATTTATCCACGAGAATTCGTAGTTAAAAAATTGATTGAGCTTTCAAAATCCCATATTGCCGACGGACAGTCAATATTTTATTTTATTTTATTTTATCTTTATTACATTTACGACATAATAAAATCACAAAAATAAGACAAAAGAAATATCAAATATTCTTTAAATCTAAATAAGTGAATAGTTACTAATTATCCAGTGGCATACTTGGCACTGAATAACTAGTGAACTTCTTCCTTAAAAATGGAAGAATGTTTGAACATTATATAATTAAAATGATATTTACACGTTAATTTTAATCTTCTAATATATATTCGTTGAATCTATGCATTAAAACAAAGTTAGCTAGATTTCCGATTATTATTAACATCTGGAGAGCTGACTGATATACTCAGCCCCCCACAAAAAATTTTTTTTAGCTAAACGAAATGAGCGCAAAAATAGCGCATTATTATATAATTTATTATATGATTTCATTATATAGTTAAGTGGAGGGGGGGGGCAACTAAGCAGACGTGACAAAGTCGAATATTTAAAAGTAACTTCTACAGTAAAAGAATTCTCTTCTAGTAGTAAAAGAATTGTTAATTCAAGCAAATTATGATTTGAGTGCTATTATTATTTCGTGAATTTCATTGAATATGCGAATATTCGTTCCGAAGAGACATCGATATAGGATTATATCGCTGGCATCCCCTCGCATTGTGGAATGACGATGACAACAGCGACGACGACGACGATGCCATCGCCGTCGCACCATCTCGTTAATAACAGGTCCCATTGCGGTGATGAAACGACCGCAATAATTGATGTCACTCGAAACGATTCGATTGAACACGACCCGAACATACGCGAAAGCGGTGCCATTCGCATCAATTCAATTTTTGGTTAATAGCCGCTCAAGTAGCCCCTAAGTGTTCATGAGATTCGTATGATTTCTAGCAACATGATCGATCGATTTTAGGAGTGTGTGATTGATAGCACGACTGAAAAATATAATGAATCGAATAGAAAGTAATTTTCTCTCAGAAATATTTATACTTGTAAAATCTCACGAGATATCATGTATTCATTGTTTTGAAATTAAAAGAGAGTGCGATTAAAATAGATTGATATTGCAATGAAATCCACTAACAGGATGTTACGTGACGCCAGTGAAGTCTCATAAATTAAATTTACTTTTTTCATTTCGAAACAAGTATAATTTAATATTTATATAATCTTAAATTTTATTCCAACTGGTTGTATATATTTCAAGTATATTCTGTAATGTCCACGACGAGATATTCCATTTCTTCGAGTTTTCTCACGATAAATTATTTGAGATTGCATTCCGCCGCAGAGATGTATCGGCATTCTCCAGCAGATTCGTGTTCGATAGACTCTCAAAGCGCGATTGCGAGATCGAAGCTCGCGACGTGAACGATTACGTGGTGCGTTACATTGCACAAAGCGCGGACGAAGAACGCAAGCCTATAGGAAACTCTCTTCGCAGCTTTTTTAAGTCCTCCTCAAGGATCCTGAAGAAGTTCCGGAAAAGAGGATCAAACTTTGGAGTAGAAGTAATTTTTTCACGATTTAATACTTTAAAGATTATACTCGTACATATAATAGAACATAGGAATCTATTTTAACAACAATAAATATATATATGTATATTCTTCAATAAAAAATAAAAAAATATATTGATAATCAGTTTTTCAGAAGATAAATTATCAATTAAATGGCGAAGGGAAGAAAACTTTTAAAATGATATAAATTTAAACTACAATACAAAAAGTCGGAATGATAGACATAATAATAACGTAAAGGTATATAAATCGATGTAGAGATAGAAACCACATGCGATTTTTCTTGAAATTTGATGTTCGATCAGGTGAAGACACTCCGTAGATGCACTATTTTCAGTGCAATACCTCGCGGCAGTGAAAATAGGTATGTTGTTCCTGAACGAAGAATGTGTGGCGAAGCCGAAGAAGAAGCTCGGAGTGGTAACGGTGGGACAGGGATGGCGATGGTACCTATGTAACCCAGGCACGGCTTGGTGGGAAATGGTCCGTGAGGCTCGAACGTGTATCTCGGGCCACGTACTCCCGCAAGCACGGCTTACGTACACTTACACACTTGCTCAACGACTGATAGCTCGCTATTCCCCGCATCGACCTCGTACACAACCACCAATTTCGCATCTTCCCCCACATGTGCGATATTTGCGATACAATCGGGGCTCGTAAGCGAAAAATATTACGGTTGAAACTTATGAATTTTACACATGAAACAATTGTTGGTTTTAATTTCACACGTTGAGGATATTGTGAAAAAATGCCTCTCATGTTTTAGAAATTTTGATATGTAGAAAACATAAAAAATACTACATATATGTTACATGCGATACATTTCTTGCAGAATTTTTTCGATAAATAAATAAATAGAAAATATTGAAATATTTAATACTTTGACAATAAATTTTATAGATCTAATACATACAGATTTCGATATAAATGATGATTTTTTAGTGTCAGATGCTATATGTAGAACTAAATTGATTATAATCTTCTGCACATCTTCTACACATATTATACAATATATATGTAAATATCTACTTTTAATAAAAGAAACTATTTAGTATCATTTTTTATTACTTTGACGGAGAACATGTTTTAAAATTTTAATCAATTAATAAACATAGCTTAGTATTTTTCAATTGTATTTGTATTATTTTTCATTTGTATTAGCAGTTCGGATGAACGTCCGAACAAAAAAAAAAACGGAAAGAACAATTTTGCTGAAGTAAAAAAATTTAGGGGTAGATACAGATCTGGAAATAATTTTGTTGGATCATCAAAATAATTATGTAGAAAACTCAAGCATGATGAGCTGTAAAAAGTTTTGACATTCTGGCAACCAATTTGAGCATCCTACATAATTTTTTTGATAGTCCAACAAAGTTGTTTTCAGATCTGTATTTAGCTAAATTTTTTAATACTTTGGCAAAACTATTTTTTCCATATGAAAATTAAAATTACGTTAGGCATAATTAATGGCCGAGTTTTGAGATCTGTCCTTTTTAAAAGAGTGTTTAGTGAATAGTAAAGAAGGGAGAGAAAACTACAGTGGAAAAATCATTCTTCGAGTGGCCAATACAAAGAAAGAGAGCGGCGGTTCTTAAGCAAAGAGGATCCTCCTTGTTCGAGCGGCACATTTCCCGTGGAAGGAGTTATAATAACGCCATTCTTAAGGGATGCATTTACTCGGATAACACTGTAAAGGGAGTAACCCGGTGAACACGGTGAAGAGTAACGAAGCGGCACGATGTAAAAATCGAGGAAAAAACCCGGTCATTTCTTTCGCTTCGCAGAAGTACAAGCCGATCAATCGAGCTTTTCTTCGCGATTAAATACTTTGAACGTAATTTGTAGAACGTAATTAGTTACTGGCTGAATCTTGGAGATGTTCTTGTTTTCTAATAATTTATTTATATGTTGATCAAAAATTACAACTATTATATTTACTATTTCTGTACCAATCAAATTTAATTATATATTTTTTTATATTTGCTTTTAAAATGGAGCATTTAGATTTGCAAACATTCAAAAATTATAATAAATTATAATAGTGTCTTAAAATATTTATATCGAATTTAAAAATTTAATAACATAATAATAATAAATTTAAATACATAATAAATTTAATAACATAAATTTAAAGTATATAATTATAATTATATTATATAATTATAATTATATTTAAATGATTATAAGAATATTATTTTTAAAAACCGATTAATTTATTTTTATTTTGATTTCTCTAAATTATTTGTGCGGAATATATTTATAAAATAGCGCGAACGAGTGATCATAGATACCTATCTTGTACACCCAATCGCGTACCATAACTGTACTAAAACAGCAGAAGTATCTTAGCGTATCGATCGAAAGTCCTTTTAAAGAATTTCTCGAGCCGGTCGAACACAACCGGAAGTATGATAAACCATTCGTCTTGAATTCTCTTCCTCGCGAGCATCTTAATGGCAGTGTACTCAAACGTGCTAAAGCAGCTCGAAACAGAATATGATCGCATAAGAGGATCGATCGCGAAACGTTATTAAATGAGAAAGATGTTGATTCTTAAAACGAATGAAGAGAATGCCATCCATTGCCGTCGTTTCGAGCGCAGTTAGACCAGCTCAAGTTAATGATACAACCTTTTACTCAACTAAGAATTTGCTCCAAGCGCAGAAATTAAATGTATCGCTTGTTATTGCAGGATACCCGTATACGTAAAAAATAAAATGTTAATTTTAACTTAAAGACATATAATGAATTTTCTGAGACATACAAATATGAAAATTTGAAATTAACATTTTATTTTTTACAATGTATGAATAATACTTTAAAAATGAAAAGTAAACTTTACAATAAACTTTATAATTAATAATTAAACATTTACATATAATTAAAGATATATAATTAA
>NW_017259279.1:1879332-1880864 GCF_001594045.1 Atta colombica | reverse complement strand
TATATATACATATAAAAAGTGTTCGTAAACTGGTGCAAAAAAGAAATGATTTTATAAAAATAAAAAATAAGAAAACATAAAGTAACATTTTTTACGTTTTTTACATATGCTTTGTTTTCGAGAAAATTGAAAAATTTAAATATTCACCAAATTTATTTGACAAATTAACACATCAATAAGCGTTTATAGAAATTTCTTTCGAAGAGCAAAATTATTAACAATAAAGTGAATATTTTTAACATTTATAAAATTATAATAAAATGTATTATGCGTGAGTAATCTGTTTTTATTCCGTATTCGCGTTCTCGATTATTCAGAACAATAATAAATACAAATAAAGATAAAAATTCACAACGAGATTCATTAAATATCGAGACGTAATTAAATACATTCAGTGAATATTTAAAATCGATTTACTCAGAAAAAAGTCTCAAATAAAAAAAATTTATTTTACGTTTTAATTCACTTTTTCATATGATAATCACTCGTTTCCTATTGTACGGTTTTTAAGAACACTGTGTGTATACATGTATAGATATACATTTCATAGATTTCTGAAAAATTCCGGCAGTGTCCACATTCGATGTACTTTACGTCACAGCCGTATTCTGTAACTATTTCAATTTTCCGCTCGTCGTGCTCCTTCGTGCGACTCGAAAATCCCGTGGAGATATCACAGCGGAAGAGACCTGGTGTACGTGTTTGGTTCGCGTGCGTATGTATATGTGTGCACGTGCAGAATGCTCGCGATGCACGGCACCCTCTTTGGCCGTACTCATCGTTTATTCGATATCTCGCGTTTCCTTTTCCTCTCTTACACATACCCCGTTTCCGTTCTTCCTTCTTCTTCGTTGCAGCAACCAAGTGCGACATGCACATGCACGCGTACACATTCGTGCGAGTATCACGTGCGTGTGTTTAAGTGAAAGCGGTGTGCTCGACTTGTCGCGGTTCCCTGCCGATGCATGCAAATCCTGTCTCCAAACTTAGTAAATGCACACGCGAGTGTATTACGGACGAAGGCGGCGGAGGATGAAGGAGCCAGAGGAAAGGGGTCAGAAGGGGCGATAAATTGTGGATCGAGTTGTGGAACTGTTACGAGATCACATAGACGTCTGCGAAATTGTAGCTGCCATGATATTGACACTTCCGTACCGACATCTAATGTCCCATGAAAATCTCGTTAGCTCCGCGGTATGGAGATTATCGGTAATGTTATATGTTTACTCAAAATTACATCCGGGGAAATAATTACCGCAGATTTACGAGGGACACTTGAGTGATGATGTTGTATGTCTTCGCTCGCGATTGTTAAAAACCTATGTATATATCCTACATTGATTTTGGGCTCGGCTTATTCTCGAAGATTCTAATAACCATTCGGGAACGATCGTATAATTTTATTCAAGAAAGAGAGAGAAAAAAGCGAGAAATTTTACGCGAACACATTCAAGCAATATATATAATCACGCAATTTCTGTTGGTTTATAACGATAGAGATTAGAGAATAAGCTTTCCTTTCTCTGAATGCT
>NW_017259279.1:1867097-1879232 GCF_001594045.1 Atta colombica | reverse complement strand
ATATATATATATACATATATATAATATAAATCAGTTCGAAAACTTCATATCTGATTTGACACACCATCTCGCGACTCGCGACTTGAGTGAAGTGGATATTCCCGCGCGTCACGCTATGTCTCGCGAATGTAAATGGCAAGAACAATGACGCAGACAGCGGTGAAGGTAATCCGCAATGCGTACAGAAGCTTCACTGTATGCTTACACGTTAAATGTGGAATGAGAACGTAGTTCTTATTATTCCGCTTATATATGAAAGATGTAAGTTTATATGGCTTTACCGTCGTGAAGAAAGAGAGAAAAGAGAGAGGGAAATTTTCAGAACCGTCCATGTAAAATGTTCTCGTACGATCTCTTTGCGGAAGAAATAATATTTTCCATGTCGATGCCATCATCTTTCGATTGACCGACTTCGACATGGCATGAAAGTGTTGCCTCTATCGTGAAGATTTTTATTCTTCTGCATTTCCGCGCAACGTAGGCTATATAAAAAGGAAGGAATGAAAAATGTTTAGAACACAAATCTCTCAAGAACATCTCTCGAGAACATTTATTTATAGTTATATTTATGGTGTATTAATTACATTTATACGTACAAACTTTAATTTAATCATCTCTTTAAAAATTGAATAAGGATTTTTAATATTATTTTTAATATTATTGGCTATTTGAAAAAATGAATTTAATTTTAAAAGTAGAATTTTTTTTGGGTTATTCTTTTCTTTAATAATCATACATATATATTTATATTTATATTGTATTTCTGTATATATTACATATTTAATGTATTATATATTTTCAATCACAACACGTAATGTACATTTTATCTACTCGCTTAAGCTTCCGTATAACTTCATATAAACTTGTAGTTATTTCATGTATAAAGCTTTATCTTGCAAAAATTAATCACATAACAATTTAACCGGTTTTGTTGTATTTAGCGTAACACTTCTCATATTGGATGGCGCTTGGCTTTTATAACAACAATGAAAACTGTCGCGAAATGCTCGACGTCTAAATAATTAACTTAAACGCGACACAAAGTGCCGGTTTACATAAATAAGCGCAGACATGGGTCGGTCGATTTTAATCATGTCAGGATCGGCTCACTAAAAGTAATTTGCACCGATTAGTTGGAAATCCAATTTACATTTAACGTAAAACAGGGATTCCGCGAATTCTCGACGACCGATAACTGATGCGTTTCGCACGCGGCGGAACAAGGAAAGTTGTTAAGGTAGAAAGCTTCCGTGAAAGATAGTATCGTACTCCTGCGCGAACAGTTCTAAAACGTAAAGAACCCGAATTTATGTGAATAATTAGACAAGCCAAAAATAGAGTCTTATTAATGAAATCTAATATTATATTTATTACGTAATATACAGGGTGGCATCAAATTTTAGCCCCACCCATCCTGAGCAGGTAGAACAGACTAAACTGAGTCGAAAAGTCTTGTACCATTTTACAGTTTATATAATAGTAACGTTTAAAGATAGTCGAATACGCGCGTCCGTCGGACCCACTATTGCCGAAGGTCCACCGATTGCATGGCGAGCGGGCCGCTTGCCTCCACTACCCGCTATATTTGACTATCTTTAAACGTTAATGTTTCGTTAACTATTATGCAAACTGGTACAAAATGGTACAAAACTTTTCGACTCGGTTTAGTTCGCTCTATTACTTGCTCAGGACGAGTGGGATCGAAATTTGATACCACCCTGCATAAGCGAATAAAATAATCTACATTAACTGAGATCATCATGGCTTCCCTGTGCATAAAATTTTTTTGTCGTTCGTTTTTATTTAATGCGATCACATTATCCATCTATATTATTTTATTTTATATAGAATAACATATAATATCATGATTGTTTTCCGCAGTGCTGTTGCGTGTGCAGTATCAACGTGTTTCAATGATAATCTATTCACATATTAAATAAACTGCAAAAATGTACGGTGCTTTGCACGATAAGCTTATAGCGATGTAGAATTGAATCGTTTGTTTCGAGAACGGCGTAAATCAATTTTCAAAAATTTCTAAAATATTAAAAATGGTTACGCCTCAGTGTGTATTGAATATCGGAAATCAATAATACGTTGTATATTTTTCGACGAATATTAAAAATTAATATTTATTTAAATATAAAAAGTAGCAAAAAAGAAAACAATTTAAATTCGGTGAGATCTTATTTTCCAATTAATTGCAGACGAAAATTTCTTTTATTTAAATTAGGAAATTTTAAGCTTTATTACTAAAATTATTACCAAGTATTAGATTTGTGAGAATTAACAAAAAATTATTTCGAAATCATTGAACAATTCTCTCCGTTTCTTTTCAACAATTTAACAATAAATAGAAGAAAGTCAAAAAGCTTTCTCTCTCTCTCTCTCTCTCTCTCTCTCTCTCTCTCTCTCTCTCTCTCTTTCTCTCACACTTTAGAGGAAGTGTACACTGAACACCGAGTGAACATTGAAGAAACTACTTCTTAGCGAACAAGCGAACAGAGGAGTTAGTGGAGGAAGTTGAAGTGAGTTAGTGAAATAGTTTCTAATTTAAAATCCGATTCGCCCTCCATTTCCATTCATTCGCTGTTACTATACGTCCAAAACTTGTATGACCTCGGTTGGCGCTTAAATTCACGATGTTTCCAAATCGAATTTTCACTCCTTTCGAAACTTACTGAATTGATTCGAGAAATGCATTAAGTTTATTAAACATATATTGTACATCTTTATTTATTTATATATTTGTTATATTTGTTATATTACATAATTCTTCTTTAGCCTGTAATATCTCCTATTATTCTTAATATTACGGCCATAAACCAAAGACTTACGTAACTTTTGCAAATATTTTTTAAAAGGTTGGTTACGAGCGCAGCTGCGAAAGCACAATTTCACACGGCGGAATCATTATTCTTGCGCGAGATTTTATTAGTATTAAAACCGGAGTTCGTGCTTGAACGTTTGCGCAGCTGATTCGCGAGCGAAACGCTTCGCCCAAAATAAGCCTCGTAAAGCGTCCTAGCTTTTATTCTAGCCTTTTAACCCTCCGATGCACTCCGAGAATAAAAATGGCCCAACACGCCGCGTATAATTTCGCTTATCGCACATATAAATTTTAAAAATACTCGCTCCCTTACAAAACCTTTTATTTTATTCTATGCCAATCAAATTTACATTCCACGACCATTTCTGGAAAAGATGCATTTATTATTATGCAGTGTTACGTCAAATTTTTAAACAACATAAAAATTGAATGAAAATTGGATATTGTACCAGAGAGAATTAACTCCGATGAATAATATGTCGCGGAAACCACAAAAATATACCGCTTGAAGAGCGAATGTTCAGATTTGGAAAATCGATTGTCAGGTCGACAGTCGATTTCCGCAGACAGATTATTTTGGAAACCGTTTTATTATATTATTTGTGCGATTGTATCTACAATTAGAGTTGTCATTTCCATTCTAAATTCGTTGATCATAATTTAAACAAATAAATTGAATTTTCACGTATTTTGTCTCTGGTATAATATAATTTAATTTATAGATAACTTTAATTATAATTTATACTTTAATTTAATAATAATTTATACGTAAATTTATATAATTTTATATAACTATACAAAGAAAAATATTATAAGAAAGAATTGTTTAATTTGTTACATTTTCATTCATTTCAGTATTTTTATTTCGATGATTTCACTGATTTAATTTTACTGAGATTTTTATGTTGGCCAAGACGTACAGAGCGGCAATTGATCGTCAACTCTTTAACTACCAACCGTATGAATGCAGTCGTGCAATGCACGACAGCACGTGGAGATAACAAAACATTTCTGTTATGAAGTTTTACTACTCTACAACCACTTTGCGTAATTACGCTATCAAGGGTGCAGTCGTTTCATGTCAATCAAAAAGCACGGAAAACCGTGGTAAGCTTGACTTTAGTAACTTTTACGCGTCAGTATTTTCTTCGACGCGGGAGAAACGACGAGGTTTATCAGAATACGTTCGTTTTAAGCGCGAGAAATCGGTGAGCCATGGCCGATCTTTACATAAAAATGTCGAATTCCGCTTGCACAGCGCGCTGATTCCATTCGCTTGTCTACTAAATGCTACGTTTGTGTTCTCTCCGTGTTTGGCTCTGTTCTTCTCTCTTCCTCTCTTGCTTCTTCTCTCTTTCGTTCTCATTCCGCACGCGCTTGCGGGGTTTACAATCTCTGTAACGATTTCCATTCAGTAACGATCCGCCGCAGACGGCAAATCCCGAGAGGCGCTTCGCGAGACCAAACTCTCCTCTCGTAAAAATGATCTGCGTCGTGGAACATGCGGGAAACCGTCGCGTCTCCATTCGTTTTCTGTGATGAAGGGAGCGTATGGTATTCGCTTTAAAAAATAAAAAAAAAAATTTTGCTATTCTAGCATAGTGAAAATTTGCGAGACTTTACACAAACAGCATTACTCTTATTTAATTTCAACAAAACGTCATTACATACGCTGATTACATTAAAGTTCGGAGTTGTATTAAGCTGGAACAGTATTAAAACTAGAAATGGACAGCATTTATGCGTGTAAACATTTACGTGCAAACATTTTGCTGCGTTGTGAATATCAGATCTTTCTAATTTCAAAAGGCATGTGCTACGAATTTTTCCACAATCCCATGCATATTTTTTTTTAATTGTGCAAATATAATGCATTATCAATTATATTTAAGATTAAACTTCCTAGCTTTGAAAAACCACAGCTGAGAATTATGCTCGTCGAGCATAATTTTACATTTACACATATCACGAGAGACTCTGTTATGTTGCTTGAAATCTCTAAATATTTTTACTTAATATAATATAAATGTATATCGGATGTTAAAGAGAAAGAATACACACCAAATCAAGAGAATGATTTTAATTTGACGTCATGAAAGTCAAAATGATTTTTGATTATAAAATTTGATGTTAGGGATCAAAATAAATCATTTTATTGTTTGTTGGCCTTTGTTTCTGAAGCTGAATACAAAAAGTGCAAACAACGCGAACAAACCTAATCCGTACATTAAAAAAAAAAGAAGAAAATCCCGACAAGTAACAATAAGATATTTCGCAGTCTCGCTTATTCGAACAAATAAAAAGCACCATGCTTTTGTACAAAGCAAGAGAAAGAACGAGAGAAGCGGCGGATAAGAAAGGGATGTCAGCAACGAAGGGGTGTCTCGGTGGGATGGCAAGCGAGGGTGAGAAGAAGAACAAGACGGTGCAGATCTCCCTTGGCCGCGCCTTTTCCCCCCTCCTGGGGGAAATCACATGCTTCTCGGTTTTATGAGTGCCTCCCCCGGCCCCTGGCCTCATCGTTGACCCGCGGGAAGGTCTTTCCCGTCTCGTATCCCCTTCTCCCCTGGAACAGCTAGAAGCACGTTACTTCTTTCTGCCTTTCACTCCTTCTTGGAAGGTTCCTCTTTTTCTTTTGGACGCCGTCCTGCGCGTCTCCCTCGGGATTCCGCACCAGTCGATCCTTTTGTCTTTCTTTCCGGGTTATACCGGCGATATGCTCGGATGTTTGAGATCCCTCTTGAACACCTTTTCTCCGCTTTCATCGCAAATTCGATGGGCGCGATGTGGACGCACTTTTTATGCTCTTGAGATTCGCTTGGATGCGCGCGATTATCTTCAGCGACTATTAACCTTCGCGATTTCACGCGTGACGGAAAATATCGACCATAAAGATTCAAAGAGAGAATCGTGAAATTGCTCGCGACCTCTCATATTCAATTTTCTTACATATTTGCGAAAGTTTTTGGAATAGCTTTTTCACATTTATATTTATTTCTCACAAAAATTACAAAGTATAATTAAATATATTTACTGCAATATATTAAAGGATATTTACGGCGGAAGAATTCGTTCGTTGTAGCGGGCTACTTGAGCTCATTAAAATTCCACGTGGCAGAGAAATTAATTTAGTAGCGGTATTAATTAGCGCATTACTGTACCGTTACAACGTTTCCCCACTGTCAGTCCATTCGCCGTTTTACGAATGCTCTTCGGGAAAATACGATGAAAATAAAATAGCGTACGACAGAAAACACGAAACGACATCCATGATGAGGCAACGCTTCGACATTACGGAAATACATTTAAAGCGTTATTTAATTACTCCTACCATTGAGAGATCAGATTTGAGCTAGACAGAAATATTAGTGGAGTATTTGAGAGGCGATTTTATCGGAATCTTCCATGGAGCTCTCATTCATTTCCAGAGAAAAAGAGATTTTGAAAATAAAAAATTTTGTTTATTGATAACTTGATTTTAAAGGTCGAGAGGCTAAACTCTTCTCTTTTCTTTCTTTACTTTCACGTTTCATCCAGAATTATGTAACATTGAGAAAGTTTTTTTATGGAATAATTTTATTACTTTTACGATTTAAAGGTTCACATCTCTATACAAAGAAGCAATTCTCGTGATGTAAAATTGAATGAGAGAATATCTTTATCATAATTTTATTTCACTGAACTTTATAGATAACGATGTAATAAAATGTACATCTCTATTGTTTCATCCAATGTAATGAAAATTAGAGCTTGCTGATATTTTTCATATTCAAAAACATATAAGTTAAATTAAATAGTTATTAAACGTTATTAAATAAGCATCAAAGAGTTATTAAATGCCATTTTCGACAGAAGAGTAATTTGATTTGATGTTCACTTTTTACTATTTTCGTAAAAATATTTTATTCATCTCTTTTTCCTTTCATTATAGAATTTTGATTTTGATTTTCATGTATAATTATTAATATTTATTCTATATTTGCGAATAATTTCCTCGTCCATCACATTTGAATGTGTCGGAGAACGCATTCCTGAGATCTTGTCCGAACATCTGGGGCCCGCTAAGTCGCCAAAGTTACGCGACGTCGGCGTCGCGCGCATCGCCGGAGACTAAGTCGTTGCAGCGAGTTAACTCGAGATAATTAAGGTGACTATTAATCACGGCATTTGAACGCGTGGGCAATTAGTCCTTACATCGCCAGCATTCTCTCGGCATTCTTATCACGTAGGTAATATAAGGGCAACGGCGGTGAGACGCATCTCACGAGTGTCTTGCTTAGGCGTCGCGTCGTGAACAAGCGCGTAATTTACACTGAAATTGAATTAGCACAACTACTATCGTGGCAAACTGCGTGACAGTTAATAGTTCCATAATCCAAGCCGCGTCTCCCGCTCAACGTCATTAGTTTGCGCAGTCCGTTTCTATAGTATACATTATCTACGTCTATATATTTTTATCTATTACTCTTCAAATCTGATTTACTGGATACTAATTATCCAATAGAATTCAACTAAAAAGGAAGTTTGAATATTATATAATTAAAATATCACTATTTGCACGTTAAATTCCAATATTCCACATTCATTGAATTTATGCACTAAAACAAGGTTAGTAGACAGGTCATATAATAATAAAAGTTACCTGGATCAAAAATATCACATTTCATTCACTGATTACCAGTGGCATACTTGGCATACTGATATCAGTTCCAATTATGTCACTGGTAATCTGTGAATTCACAGTGAAATTCAACTTTAAAAAATCAATGAAACGTGGAATACCTAATTTAGCCAACTTTGCTTTCTAAAAGTAAGAGAATTAATGTATTATTATTACTGAAAAACAGTAAATATTTATCGACGATTACATTAGTTAATGACTGATTCTAGAAAATATTTAAATAAATTCAATGTGTATGGAACGGATGTTCAAAAATAAGTATTTTCATCATATAATTCAAATTTTCTTTCATTTTTTCTTTCAGTTGAATTTCACTGATTCAGATTTAGAGAGACGTGCGCTATTAAATCTAATCTATTACGTACAAACCGCAACTATTCTCTGACAATTTTTTACATACAAATCAGTTCAGTCGTGTCACATGTAAAACATGTTTTTCAATAGAAAATATTTTGTTTCATCAAATTTTTGTAAATAAATACTGTTTTGTTAAGTGTTAAAAATGATAAAAATTATCAGTGAGAATGAATGTTGCTTGGAGCAGAAAACTAGATTTGCAGAATTTAGAAGATCTAGCGAGAGCTAAATTCTTCCTCGAGAAAGGCAAGATCAAATACAGCATCGATTTTGTGAACTGTTTGTTAATGCGCTTTAAAATAGGACAATGGCAGAAACTTCTTATAAAACTCCGTACGATATTTCTCGAGGATCAAACGTATCCGCACATACATTGTGAAAACAGCCACGGAGCGGAAGTGACGAAGAAGGGGTCGAAGATGGTAGTGGAAGCCGCGGGAGTTGCATACCTACGTGTACCTACTCCATCTTCGGAGAGGCGTAGAGATCGACGGTTGGAATATCGATTGACTACCGTATCCGCGGGATTCCGCTTCTCTTTTTCCACCCTCCTCGCGATCCCACAACTACTTTCGAGATTCTTCGATCGTATATGTTAGTCGTTCACTATTTCCATGTGCACCGTGCATCTTCGATATTACCTGCAGCTCGACCTGCACCCTCCGACATCCCGGTACTATTATCACCTCTTCCCTTAGACCTCTGCTGCACCTACTTGCCATTACATCTTTTTACATACGCTTGTCAATAGATCGAATCCGCTTGGAAGCGTTCAAGTTATGTCTCTCTCGTGATATCGCTCTCTGTGTCCTCCCGATATGTTTTGCGCGCAATAAATCGAATCGGGAAACTTCTTTATTTTTCCGGAAATACCACTAGAATAATTATCCCTATTGTTGTACCTGTCTTTGTTAATATGCTTTTGGATCTAAAGAAACCATAAAGAAAACTAGCACAAATAAATAAGAAAACATATTTTTTTATCAAATTAAGTTATTAATGTTTACGATCAAAGATAATATTATATTCTACATATTTTGTAACTATTATAGTAGTATAATAAAATTAGTATAATATAGTAGTATAATAACCAGTATAATAAAAATTTTTCGGAAGATATCATATCACAATTTAGAGGAATTTATTTGAGTTGAGGAATACCGCAAGATTTTAAGGATTGCATTATAAATGCATGTACATTAAAATTGTAAGTATAATTAAAATAATGATTTATGTAATATTAGCTCAAACAAGTAACTTACATTTGTTTATCAACTATATATATATAGTTTATCAATCAGTTTATCAACTATACAATCTTACATCTGTTTAATAACTACATGTTAAAATGAATCGAATGCGGATAGCCACAAATTGGGAGTACATTGATAAGAACAAAACCATTTTCTTTTTTTTCTTGTTTTTTTTTTTATCAAAACCATTATAAAATATTAATATTTTTTTTAGATTTCAAGCGGATAAAATTAAAGCTACAATAATATTTAATAATTAATTTAATAATGAACAAGTTGGTTTAAAGGCATATTAATAAAGACAGTTCTATATGATACATTTGTCGATATTGCCGATTGCCAATTAGTAACGATGTGGTTTATATTGTCATGTAATCGATCGTGTTATTATACACATATTCTAAAAGCGAAAAGAAAAACGCAAACTAAATTTATTCTGGTTTTACGTCTATCCTCATCGCGTCCCGTGTCGATATTTTAGACCTACGAGCGAACTTTGGCGCGATTTTTTTCCATCCGACAACGGATCTTGTGCTTTTAGATATGATTCATCCGATATTGTAACACGATCGCAAGAGCGCGGAACGAACGCTCATACGCCGAAAATAAATCTACGAGGAGCGATAAAAAAATTGCAATATTCGCGCGAGGCATTTCGCTTGAGTTCATTAGGGAATTTTAATTGAAGAGCCTTCTCTCTCTCTCTCTCTCTCTCTCTCTCTCTCTCTCTCTCTCTCTCTCTCTTTCTATCTATCTATCCATCTATCTATCTATCTATTATCTATCTATATCTACCTATCTATCTATTTATCTTTTTCTCTCTCTTGATTTGGCTCGCTCGAAATTCCATGTAACGTGTGGTTACGTTGCGCCATCGAACGCATTTAAATCGCATTTTCATCAGCGTATATGTATTGTGTTTTTGTAATCAAAGTAACCGGTTTGAACAAAGGCAGGAGATGGAAAGTCTGGCCATTCCCAAAATTTGCGGCAATTCTATTCCGTGTAAATTCGATTATAGTCACGGTAATTAGATACCGCATATCGCATTCCAAACGTTGTTCATTAATCATATGGAAAATGTGCGAGATTCAATCGTAGAATTGTTCTCTGTAATATATTTGACGGTAGTACAAATTTAATCCTTTATTTGGTCATATTATTTTCAAACAGATCAAAAAATAATGTATAAAAATAAGTTAAAAAAAATTAAAATATGGAACAAATTAAAAACATTTTTCACTATTTTTGGTTACACTCTAAATTATATATAATCTTTTAATATAAAAAGTTCCTTTAATCTTTTAATATAAAAATCCTTTCACAGTTTTCGTATAACAAAAATTTAATGGAACATATAATCAATATATATGTATACAGATATTATTTGAATTTTTGCAGGGTCGATTTTAAATTTGCTAGAAAAAATTATTCACTGTTGCCAGACTTCTCTATTTTAATTCACGTTTGCGTGTCATAATGTGTTTGCAAAAGCTTTGCACGTTTGCACCACGCATTATCATTTATTCCTGTATTAAGAAAAACTTTAATGAATAAATTCGCGATAATATTTGGCCTCACGTATTCATGTTATGCAAAACACTCCCGTCCAGTCGAGAAAACCATGAATAATAATGTGATAACGAATGCTCGCTATATAACATCTGCCTCTTTGTAAAAACAATATCAGTTTAGAGTGCGTTGTACATATTATATGAAAGATCCAAAGTCAAAAATTTTCTCTGACATAGATACATAATCGGTCATAGATTCTCCAAAATCGAATTCTCTCTTTCTACAAGGAAAATGGTCGACTATGTTATGAAAATCAATTTAAAAGAAAATTAATATAAACAAAATAATTTCATAACATTAAAAATAATTTTTAAAGGATGAATTTTTTAATATTAGATAAAAAAAATTGTATAATAATAATATATATAAAATATATATTGCAAAATGTCATTAAATATTATATACGTACATGTCGCAACGCGTCTTCTTATAAACGTGAGAGAAACGAATTTCCTAAACGCTCTATACATATATACGTGATCTCGCAGCTTGGCTAAAAATATTTTCCCAACGCTTTACATCGGAGATACTTGCCAAGCGATATTTTTCGAAGCTCGCGACTTTTGCGAGAGTCTTTTCAATATGTGTGCACATAAAGTGTTCAATCACTCCCAAGTCTTCATTCCCTGCATTTCAGCATGCGTGCCACTCTGGTAAAAGCGTAACACACGTCAACTCCGACCGAAGCAATTTACAGAATCTCATCCTGTTTATCGAGTTGCGCGCGCCTGTAACGCTACAGATATCACCAAGACGCGCGATCTGGATATTACGTGCCGGTAACGAGTTTACATTGAATGTACGTTGATCGCTTTACGATCAAAAAGTGCAACTAAAGTTGCAAGTTATGAGTTACGTCACTCTATCCTGCGACCGTATCCACGCGCTCTGAATTTATCTTGATTCTCGAGAAAATGCTATAAAATGTGTGTCAAGGCTCAATGAGAACGGTACATTGACTTTGCGATGAGTTTACAATGAGTTTACGATGAACTTGCTCGGGCTATGGATAAAGGAAGTCGAAGTACATGAGTTAAATTGTAGCAAATAGGACAAGCCAGGTTGTTGCAGCTTTTCGTTATGCTACAAAAAAAGAAACGATATACCGAGAGAAAGAGAGAGAGAGAGATTTAAGATTTTTTTAAAAATTTGATATAATTTTGATAATAGGATTGATGCATGTGAACAACAATCCAAAAATAAAAGCTAATCCTCTTTGATGTAGATGCGTGCGTGCCATGTAAACTTTTACGGGTTTGTTACGTTCCATTCATCTCTGATATCTCTATGATGAGACCGGACGAAGAGTTATGTCATATTGGTTTTCGATTTTCGATAACACGAACTTGCACATACCTTTGTTAAGAATAATACACGCAAGATATATATCTTATCGCACCGATGAAGCGCGCGCTCTCTCTCTCTCTCTCTCTCTCTCT
>NW_017259279.1:1863437-1865937 GCF_001594045.1 Atta colombica | reverse complement strand
GAGAAAAGGCAGAAGAAAATATAGATTATAGCGATACATATAGATATGTTAAAATTTTCAAAATGATAATTTTAAAAGTTTTCTACTTCTTAAACTACACTAAACAAAAAGATCAATTTCAAATTAACTAAAAATTTAGTTAATTACAGATCTGAAAATCTTGTTGGATTATAAAAATAATGTAAGACGCTTAAGCTGATTGCTAAAATGTTATAAGTCTTTTTGTAGTATTGTTTAGCATGCTTGAACGTTCTATATATAATTATTTTGATAGTTTAACAAAATTATTTTCTATACTCAGCTATATTTTTAGATACTTCAGCAAAACCATTTTTTTCGAAATGTTAAAAAAGCATATGTAATAAAAGATAATAAAAGATAATAAAAGCGTATAAACGATAGCTTTTGTTTGAATTCAACTAAGAGCATTTGTATGATTTTCATAACGCAGTGGATTTAAAATTACAGAAGGAAAATGAGCGTTTCTTCCTGATAACATTCGCGGGATGAATTATGAACGACAAGAGAGAACAGCGTGCTTCGAATCGCTTACGATATTGTCTCTTACATCTCATACCTTCTTTCTTTTTCTACCCTCCTGCCGTGTCTTGTCGGCCTCTTTTTTTTCTCAGAATCCTACAGCTCAATAGGATTATCTAGAACTTGCTGCTTTTTTTCTTATCGAATAATCAATATCGCCCGCAGGCGTTTTCACCTGACTGGCATCTCCGAGTAGGAGCGATGCTCGGCGATGTTTCGTGATTTAAGTTTAGTAGAAAAGACTTTCAAAAAAGAGCAAAGCGTACAATCAGACAACCCTTCATTTGTATAGTGACAATAGTTATCTACATATACAGTGCAATGCGGAGAGAAATCGAAATTCTTGATATATTCCTTGTTTTAATATTTATTTTTAATATTTAAGATCGAGTATTTTATTATCATTTATGTCTTATTGAATTGTATTTTATCATGAAATGTTTAACATTAAAATATTAATCTTAAGATAAATATTGCAGCATATAATAAAATTTAACCCTGCTAGTTCAGTTTGAGTCTATTTGACTTCGATTTGACCTAATAAAACGTGATTTATTTTTTTAATAATATTTTATTTAAGAACTTTTTCTCTAATATTTGATTAATTTTGTCTATTAACATAATTCTTTTTTTGTGAAAATTTATTTTAATCATATAGTATTTTAACAGTTCAACAAAGTTAATAAAGCATTTACACAAACGTTAATTTGAAAAATTAAGTATTAATTTGTTCATATGAATCGGAATCTAACATAGATTTTTCAGAAAATTTAAAATGTTTCTTTAATAACGATTTAATTAAGAAATTCTTTCTCGAAGAATATAAGAAACAGATTATATGTATTGTATAATAAATATATAGTCGAATTGGTTTTATCAATTTTATTAAAGAAATTTAATTCAAGCTAAAATTCTAATTGAGAAAAGATGATCACGATTTATCAATTTAACAATTTGTTCTGAACTTTTCTCTTTCTCAAAATAACTTTCATCAATATCCTTATCACACATAATTTCGTTTGTTCGCCTTCGAGGATCGCTAGATTTACAAATCGTGAAAGAACTTTCTTTTCTCACCCTTGGTTGAAACCAAGCGGAAAAGAAAGCACACAGAAAGACGCGGCATTATTTACCAAGGTTGCGTCGGGACTCGAATTGAAAATCGTTCGTGTCTGTCTTGTTTCGTTCGTGCTCGTAATCGATGCATATTTTTCGTCGTCTCCGTGAGGAACCCCTCGGCCTTTATTATCGAGGGTGGTGGGTTTTAGGCAAAAGGCGCGTTTTACCTCCGACTCCCTTCAACTTTCCTTGCCCTTCTCTCGAACGACAACGTACATAACTCAAACATGCTTGAAAGTTTTACGATACCTTGGTCCACGAGGATGAGGGACACAAGCTGTATAACGGGAGAGAGTCAGAAGGAGACGAACCGGAGAAGTGTAGGAAAGGTCGATGTGCGTAGGCATGGGAAATTATTTATTAAGCCTTCTTCCAGACGAATTTTAGATCGCACGAAATCTCATGTTATGATATATGCTGTAAATATAAGTTATGTCTTTTCGTTTGCCAATACTTTCTAAAATTTCATATGCTCATGGAGAAAAATTTATAAGGATCATTAATCATATTGGATGGGAAGATATAAGGATTTCAGTGATCTTTGAGAGATTACAAATATTAGAGAGAATTGCGATATCATGTGAAAGAAAGAGAGAAAAGAGGGGAAAGTGATGAAATGCACATTTACAATGCATTGATAATTCCATAATAAATAGAAGTGTGTGATTAACATTCATTATGTAATCATCTGAATAATATTACATTATTTGGCAATAGTTATTTTGCTCTCTGCATCATGTGGGTGATGTGATTGTTGTTGTGGGATCAATGATCGAATAACTGAACTTGCATATTAATCATTATGAAATAGCTGGCGGGGTTTAATTATTTTAATGGTAGT